>NC_141888.1:14227287-14534241 GCF_030686135.1 Camelina sativa
ATTGTTCCATAAGAATGTCGATTACAATGTAGGCTAATGCCTATTTATATCATGAGAAACTCTAGGGCTACACCCTTTACAAACCGCACAGCTAAGTGATAGGGACAGGAAGAGAGAAGAGACTAATCCCAAGGTTGATAGCGACCCGTCTTAGTCTCCTTAAACCAAACATCACCCGTGACTCTTCTTGCTCCACTTGCGCTTTCCCTCCAACGGCTATCTTGGGAATTCTAGAGTCTTCTAATGGGCTTAGGATGAGCAGGCCTCCTCTCCATTCCTTATCACTAGAAGACTCGGCCATTTCACCACACTTGTACGGACAGCCCATATTCAATACTCGTACGGACGGCCATGGCTGCCTTAGGCTTATTCTTTTGATCAATACTAACTAATTATAAGAGTTTGAGATAGATGTGGAGAGTTTAAAAGCCACTTATACCCATTTTGTCCCAAAACAGGCTAAAACCAAGAAAACATTCTTTGTGTTGGGATTTATGAGACAAAGCTCACAAGAGAGGGTAGACAAACACTTGGTGAATGAATCCCCCTTTACCCACAACAAACTAACTCATTCTCAAGGGGGAGGAGAGAACATCAACTTGTGATGAACTCCCCATAAACAAGCTAGATAGAACCCAAATACTAGAGAGTAAGCGGATCCTAACTAGGAGAAGCACTAGTTTGAGACTTATCCTCTTCTAGTATCACAACACTTAGAGTTTGTGTACTTAGGGGAAGGAGGATTAAGAATCAGTAATCTAGGCTAAGTAAAGCAGTAAATAAGAAGAGTTTAGGTGGGTTTGAGAAGAGAATTAGGCTGCCATAAGGGCAGCCCCTAACCGCTAATCACCTAAACACTCTACATTGTGAATATGAACAAGAACACAAGTAGAGAAGGGAAATCGGATTCTCTTCTATTGGATAATGTTGTGTTGATATGTTACATATGAGAGTGTATACAAAGCTTAATATAGAGATACAAATGCCATATGACCGTTGGAGAGAAGAAGAGAGTGATGAAAGTGACATTCTCGATTTGGTGTTGGTGAGAGTGACCTTTCCTTCCTTCACCAACCAAGGGCACATGTGATCTTCCCATAAGCCTCTCTCTCTTGTAGGGCCTCGCTTTCCTCCTCTCAAACTCGGCCTCTCTATCTACTGGACCGAGCGCAGGCCTAAGGGCCGAGACTGTACGGACGGGCCTTCTCTTCATCGTACGGACGGGCCTGTACGGACGGGCCTGTACGGACGGGCCTGTACGGACGGGCCTTCTCTTCATCGTGTTCACGGCCTAACTGGCCGCTCACCGGACATGGGTCCGTTCACGGACACGGTACATGGTACCGGACACGGTACATGGTCGCTCACGGACACGGACATGGCCTTACCGGCCTTTACATGGCCTTTCCGGCCTTTCTTCTCTTCTTCCAAGGCTCGGCCTTACCGGCCTCTCCTCTCTCTTCCTCCTTACTCTCTAATACTCCCCCGCACGCTTGATCTGCAGGGCACCATGGGGACCAAAGATCAAGGGTGGACTAGTGTCATCTACCTCATTAAAAACCTCAACAAAGAAAACCTCTTGGGATAAAACTTTGTTAAGGGAAAAAGAGTATAGACTCCACTATCCATGATGTCCCTTGACCTTGGTTTGCAACGAACTAGCTCCCTTCTCTTCATGATTTGAACCGCTCCTACTCCTTAGCCCACCTTGCCTTTAGCACATTCCTTATGATCTCCATCCTTGCGCCTTTAGAGTTTCTTTGAGGCTCTCATAGTCTCCTTTACCCTTAAACAAGTGATAAAGAAGAAAAGAATAAGTGTTTGCTATGAGGAATATCAAAGAAAAATTCTAAAAGTGTGACAATTTAAGAAGAATCATATTAAAGACTAAAGACTAGTAATGAAGCTAAGGTAATGAATTTATGAATTAAAATAGAGAAGGGTTTAGAGCACAGCCTTTATGGTGTTTTGATGGATAGGAAGGAGAGAGTTGATCACTGATGCGGTTTGGAATTCCTCCTTGAGACCGCTTCTCTAACCATGGTTTTAAACCCGGCTAGCTTTATTCGTCAGACTGACATATGCCCACTGAATCGGGCATAACTTTCGAACGGCTGCTCGGATTGGTATGATTCCACTTCCACTGGCAAGATGACTCCATGGTCTAGAACTTTTGTGAAGAACGCGGAAGCTGAATCGCAGTGGAAGGGTTTCGTCCGAGTCGATCTTTGAGACGCTTCGGCTGAGCTTTAAGTAAAGACTTTTGCTTGTGGCCGAGCAGAATCTGTGAGGTACGGTCTGAAGTCACTTGATCTCCCCCGTAACCTTTACTTGATGATGGGCTGAAACCTCATCACCTCAGTTGAAGCCTTGTGCATCACCGTTCTTGTGCACATCCAATCAACAGTTGAAACCTTGTGCATCACCTTTCCTAAAGACCATTGTGCACATCCGATCAACAACTTGGCACTAACACACATGCTCTTGGACTGATTCATCACCTTCCACCAGCTTAACAAAGACTTGGTGGCCCTTGGTTCTAACTCCAGGCATTGTGCTGCGCTCTCCTCATGGCTATCTTATAGCCTTCAACCTCGCCACTTCTTCTTCTTGAGATAGTAGGCGAGCTCCACACAATCTTCAAGGCTGAAGCTGAAACCAAATTCAATGGAACAGATTCTAAACAGGAGATTGTTAGAGATTAGAGAATAGAGAATATAGAATATTACTGAAAATAAAATAGAATTTAGAGAATAAGTAACCAGAGAGAATAGAGTATAGTAGAGTATATGGGCGGAAGTATAAGGTGAGTGGAGAGTAGAATAGAGAATTTGCTCAAGAGTTCTTATGGACAGAGTTATACTCTGTTTTCTTGAGTTTGCAGAAGCTTTGACAGCCAAGAGCATCCAACATTCAACAAGACTTTGGTGCTTTAATGGCTGAAACACATGGACCGTTTGGAAAATTAATTTCTCCAACGGTTTGGACCTAACTCATGGTAGAATCACTTAAACAAAGTGTTCTCCAAGATCTTAAGGCTTTAGATCCACGAAAATAACATATAGAAGATGTTTTTCGTGGTCCCAAGCAAAGAAGAAACAACAAAAGCCTTTGGAACAACCTATTGTCCAACGGTTAAAAGAATGCATCTTTGAACAGCTTTAGTCTAGTTGACCAAGCGGACATGAGATGCGAAAATTAAGATCTCTCTCTTCTTCAAGCTTGAATCTGGACACACCATAGGGCCAGAAACAAAGCTTTCTCAACATTGAGAAGAAGAAGTAGCGATTTAGTAATTAAGCCTTTAAAGGAAATTTAACAAAAGCAAAATCAAACCTTTAGAGGAAAATTAACTAAATCCTAAGAGAGCTAAATCCTAAGAATTTCGTGGCTCATACAAGCACACAAGAACCGTGAATCCTCACCATGAACAACACAATTTGCTCAATGGTTCATCACTTCCCACACATCCCAAAATAAACAAAGCTATTACCAAATCGGTAAAGCTTAAGGATGGGGCTTGTAAAATCGATTTCTTTCCACACACTTGGTCTACAAATTCTAACAAGACAAGAGACCAAGCTTACTCAACAATGAGCTGCTAGAGAATCGATTTAATCAACAAAAGCAAAATTAAAGCTTTAAAGAAACTAAGCTAAGCGATTTAACACCTAAGCAAAGTCTAAAACTTTAACTAAGCTAACTCCTAAGAAAACGACTTTGAGAATGAGTTTAAATCACCAAGAACAGAACCTGCTCTGATACCATGTTGGGATTTATGAGACAAAGCTCACAAGAGAGGGTAGACAAACACTTGGTGAATGAATCCCCCTTTACCCACAACAAACTAACTCATTCTCAAGGGGGAGGAGAGAACATCAACTTGTGATGAACTCCCCATAAACAAGCTAGATAGAACCCAAATACTAGAGAGTAAGCGGATCCTAACTAGGAGAAGCACTAGTTTGAGACTTATCCTCTTCTAGTATCACAACACTTAGAGTTTGTGTACTTAGGGGAAGGAGGATTAAGAATCAGTAATCTAGGCTAAGTAAAGCAGTAAATAAGAAGAGTTTAGGTGGGTTTGAGAAGAGAATTAGGCTGCCATAAGGGCAGCCCCTAACCGCTAATCACCTAAACACTCTACATTGTGAATATGAACAAGAACACAAGTAGAGAAGGGAAATCGGATTCTCTTCTATTGGATAATGTTGTGTTGATATGTTACATATGAGAGTGTATACAAAGCTTAATATAGAGATACAAATGCCATATGACCGTTGGAGAGAAGAAGAGAGTGATGAAAGTGACATTCTCGATTTGGTGTTGGTGAGAGTGACCTTTCCTTCCTTCACCAACCAAGGGCACATGTGATCTTCCCATAAGCCTCTCTCTCTTGTAGGGCCTCGCTTTCCTCCTCTCAAACTCGGCCTCTCTATCTACTGGACCGAGCGCAGGCCTAAGGGCCGAGACTGTACGGACGGGCCTTCTCTTCATCGTACGGACGGGCCTGTACGGACGGGCCTGTACGGACGGGCCTGTACGGACGGGCCTTCTCTTCATCGTGTTCACGGCCTAACTGGCCGCTCACCGGACATGGGTCCGTTCACGGACACGGTACATGGTCGCTCACGGACACGGACATGGCCTTACCGGCCTTTACATGGCCTTTCCGGCCTTTCTTCTCTTCTTCCAAGGCTCGGCCTTACCGGCCTCTCCTCTCTCTTCCTCCTTACTCTCTAATACTTTGAAGCTGTAAACAGCTATGTTAGTGTTTATGGGGTTAAAATGTGTCTTAATCCAATGCAACTAACTAATTATAAGAGTTTGAGATGGATGTGGAGAGTTTAAAAGCCACTTATATCCATTTTGTCCCAAAACAGGCTAAAACCAAGAAAACATTGCTTAGTAGCTGTAAACAGCTATGTTAGTGTTTATGGGGTTAAAATGTGTCTTAATCCAATGCAACTAACTAATTATAAGACTTTGAGATAGATGTGGAGAGTTTATAAGCCACTTATATCCATTTTGTCCCAAAACAGGCTAAAACCAAGAAAACATTGCTTAGAAGCTGTAAATAGCTATATAAGTGTTTATGGGGTTCAAATGTGTCTTAATCCAATGCAACTGACTAGTTATAAGAGTTTGAGATGGATGTGGAGAGTTTAAAAGCCACTTATATCCATTTTGTCCCAAAACAGGCTAAAACCAAGAAAACATTGCTTAGTAGCTGTAAACAGCTATGTTAGTGTTTATGGGGTTAAAATGTGTCTTAATCCAATGCAACTAACTAATTATAAGAGTTTGAGATAGATGTGGAGAGTTTAAAAGCCACTTATACCCATTTTGTCCCAAAACAGGCTAAAACCAAGAAAACATTGCTTAGAAGCTGTAAACAACTATGTTAGTGTTTATGGGGTTAAAATGTGTCTTAATCCAATGCAACTAACTAATTATAAGACTTTGAGATAGATGTGGAGAGTTTATAAGCCACTTATATCCATTTTGTCCCAAAACAGGCTAAAACCAAGAAAACATTGCTTAGAAGCTGTAAATAGCTATGTTAGTGTTTCTGGGGTTCAAATGTGTCTTAATCCAATGCAACTGACTAGTTATAAGTGTTTGAGATGGATGTGGAGAGTTTAAAAGCCACTTACATCCATTTTGTCCCAAAACAGGCTAAAACCAAGAAAACATTGCTTAGTAGCTGTCAACAGCTATGTGTTTACGGGGTTAAAATGTGTCTTAATCCAATGCAACTAAATAATTATAAGACTTTGAGATAGATGTGGAGAGTTTAAAAGCCACTTATACCTATTTTGTCCCAAAACAGGCTAAAACCAAGAAAACATTGCTTAGAAGCACTAAACAGCTATGTTAGTGTTTATGGTGTTAAAATGTGTCTTAATCCAATGCAACTAACTTATTATAAGAGTTTGAGATAGATGTGGAGAGTTTAAAAGCCACTTATACCCATTTTGTCCCAAAACAGGCTAAAACCAAGAAAACTTTGCTTAGAAGCTGTAAACAGCTATGTTAGTGTTTCTGGGGTTAAAATGTGTCTTAATCCAATGCAACTAACTAATTATAAGAGTTTGAGATAGATGTGGAGGGTTTAAAAGCCACTTATACCCATTTTGTCCCAGAAAAGGCTAACAGCAAGAAAACATTGCTTAGAAGCTGTAAACAGCTATGTTAGTGTTTCTGGGGTTAAAATGTGTCTTAATCCAATGCAACTAACTAATTATAAGAGTTTGAGATAGATGTGGAGAGTTTAAAAGCCACTTATACCCATTTTGTCCCTAAACAAACTAACAGCAAGAAAAAATTGCTTAGTAGCTGTAAACAGCTATGTTTGTGTTTATGGGGTTAAAATGTGTCTTAATCTAATGCAACTAACTAAGTATAAGAGTTTGAGATAGATGTGGAGAGTTTAAAAGCCACTTATACCCATTTTGTCCCAAAACAGGCTAAAACCAAGAAAACATTGCTTAGAAGCTATAAACAGTTATGTTAGTGTTTATGGGGTTAAAATGTGTCTTAATCCAATGCAACTAACTAATTATAAGAGTTTGAGATGAATGTGGAGAGTTTTAAAAGCCACTTATACCCATTTTATCCCAAAACAGGCTAACACCAAGAAAACATTGCTTAGAAGCTGTAAACAGCTATGTTAGTTTTTATGGGGTTAAAATGTGTCTTAATCCAATGCAACTAACTAATTATAAGACTTTGAGATAGATGTGGAGAGTTTAAAAGCCACTTATACCTATTTTGTCCCAAAACAGGCTAAAACCAAGAAAACATTGCTTAGAAGCACTAAACAGCTATGTTAGTGTTTATGGGGTTAAAATGTGTCTTAATCCAATGCAACTAACTAATTATAAGAGTTTGAGATAGATGTGGAGAGTTTAAAAGCCACTTATACCCATTTTGTCCCAAAACAGGCTAAAACCAAGAAAACATTCTTTGAAGCTGTAAACAGCTATGTTAGTGTTTATGGGGTTAAAATGTGTCTTAATCCAATGCAACTAACTAATTATAAGAGTTTGAGATGGATGTGGAGAGTTTAAAAGCCACTTATATCCATTTTGTCCCAAAACAGGCTAAAACCAAGAAAACATTGCTTAGTAGCTGTAAACAGCTATGTTAGTGTTTATGGGGTTAAAATGTGTCTTAATCCAATGCAACTAACTAATTATAAGACTTTGAGATAGATGTGGAGAGTTTATAAGCCACTTATATCCATTTTGTCCCAAAACAGGCTAAAACCAAGAAAACATTGCTTAGAAGCTGTAAATAGCTATATAAGTGTTTATGGGGTTCAAATGTGTCTTAATCCAATGCAACTGACTAGTTATAAGAGTTTGAGATGGATGTGGAGAGTTTAAAAGCCACTTATATCCATTTTGTCCCAAAACAGGCTAAAACCAAGAAAACATTGCTTAGTAGCTGTAAACAGCTATGTTAGTGTTTATGGGGTTAAAATGTGTCTTAATCCAATGCAACTAACTAATTATAAGAGTTTGAGATAGATGTGGAGAGTTTAAAAGCCACTTATACCCATTTTGTCCCAAAACAGGCTAAAACCAAGAAAACATTGCTTAGAAGCTGTAAACAACTATGTTAGTGTTTATGGGGTTAAAATGTGTCTTAATCCAATGCAACTAACTAATTATAAGACTTTGAGATAGATGTGGAGAGTTTATAAGCCACTTATATCCATTTTGTCCCAAAACAGGCTAAAACCAAGAAAACATTGCTTAGAAGCTGTAAATAGCTATGTTAGTGTTTCTGGGGTTCAAATGTGTCTTAATCCAATGCAACTGACTAGTTATAAGTGTTTGAGATGGATGTGGAGAGTTTAAAAGCCACTTATATCCATTTTGTCCCAAAACAGGCTAAAACCAAGAAAACATTGCTTAGTAGCTGTAAACAGCTATGTTAGTGTTTATGGGGTTAAAATGTGTCTTAATCCAATGCAAATAACTAATTATAAGACTTTGAGATGTTGGGATTTATGAGACAAAGCTCACAAGAGAGGGTAGACAAACACTTGGTGAATGAATCCCCCTTTACCCACAACAAACTAACTCATTCTCAAGGGGGAGGAGAGAACATCAACTTGTGATGAACTCCCCATAAACAAGCTAGATAGAACCCAAATACTAGAGAGTAAGCGGATCCTAACTAGGAGAAGCACTAGTTTGAGACTTATCCTCTTCTAGTATCACAACACTTAGAGTTTGTGTACTTAGGAGAAGAAGGATTAAGAATCAGTAATCTAGGCTAAGTAAAGCAGTAAATAAGAAGAGTTTAGGTGGATTTGAGAAGAGAATAGGCTGCCTTAAGGGCAGCCCCTAACCGCTAATCCTAAACTCTCTACATTGTTAATATGAAACAAGAACACAAGTATAGAGAGGAAATCGGTTTCTCTTCTATTGAATAATATGTTGATGTTTTTGTTTTACATATGAGAGATTACATCTTAATATAGGAAAAAACAAGGTCATATGACCGTTAGACACAAAGAGAGAAGGGGAAGGTATGAAAGTGACTTGTAGCCGTTTGTCTCGAGTAGAGGAAGAAGAGAGCGACTTCTCTCTTCCTTCACCTAACCAAAAGCACACGTGAATCTCCCTTCCTTCCTTTTCCTTCTTCCTTCCTTTTCCTTGTGAGATGGGCCTCTCTCTCTTGTAAGGCCTCGTTTTCCTTCTCCTAAGCCACTCAAACTTCGGCCTTTCCATCACATGGACCGAGAGCAGCCCTAAGAGCACGACCGTACGGACGGGCCTTCTCTTCATTGTACGGACGGGCCTTCTCTTCATCGTACGGACGGGCCTGTACGGACGGGCCTGTACGGACGGGCCTGTACAGACGGGCCTGTACGGACGGGCCTGTACGGACGGGCCTTCTCTTCAATGTGTTCACGGCCTAACTGGCCGCTCACCGGACATGGGTCCGTTCACGGACACGGTACATGGTACCGGACACGGTACATGGTCGCTCACGGACACGGACATGGCCTTACCGGCCTTTACATGGCCTTTCCGGCCTTTCTTCTCTTCTTCCAAGGCTCGGCCTTACCGGCCTCTCCTCTCTCCTCCTTGGTACATTCTAATACTCCCCCGCACGCTTGATCGGTGGGACACCATGGGGACCAAAGATCAAGGGTGGACTAGTGTCATCTACCTCATTAAAAACCTCAACAAAGAAAACCTCTTGGGATAAAACTTTGTTAAGGGAAAAAGAGTATAGACTCCACTATCCATGATGTCCCTTGACCTTGGTTTGCAACGAACTAGCTCCCTTCTCTTCATGATTTGAACCGCTCCTACTCCTTAGCCCACCTTGCCTTTAGCACATTCCTTATGATCTCCATCCTTGCGCCTTTAGAGTTTCTTTGAGGCTCTCATAGTCTCCTTTACCCTTAAACAAGTGATAAAGAAGAAAAGAATAAGTGTTTGCTATGAGGAATATCAAAGAAAAATTCTAAAAGTGTGACAATTTAAGAAGAATCATATTAAAGACTAAAGACTAGTAATGAAGCTAAGGTAATGAATTTATGAATTAAAATAGAGAAGGGTTTAGAGCACAGCCTTTATGGTGTTTTGATGGATAGGAAGGAGAGAGTTGATCACTGATGCGGTTTGGAATTCCTCCTTGAGACCGCTTCTCTAACCATGGTTTTAAACCCGGCTAGCTTTATTCGTCAGACTGACATATGCCCACTGAATCGGGCATAACTTTCGAACGGCTGCTCGGATTGGTATGATTCCACTTCCACTGGCAAGATGACTCCATGGTCTAGAACTTTTGTGAAGAACGCGGAAGCTGAATCGCAGTGGAAGGGTTTCGTCCGAGTCGATCTTTGAGACGCTTCGGCTGAGCTTTAAGTAAAGACTTTTGCTTGTGGCCGAGCAGAATCTGTGAGGTACGGTCTGAAGTCACTTGATCTCCCCCGTAACCTTTACTTGATGATGGGCTGAAACCTCATCACCTCAGTTGAAGCCTTGTGCATCACCGTTCTTGTGCACATCCAATCAACAGTTGAAACCTTGTGCATCACCTTTCCTAAAGACCATTGTGCACATCCGATCAACAACTTGGCACTAACACACATGCTCTTGGACTGATTCATCACCTTCCACCAGCTTAACAAAGACTTGGTGGCCCTTGGTTCTAACTCCAGGCATTGTGCTGCGCTCTCCTCATGGCTATCTTATAGCCTTCAACCTCGCCACTTCTTCTTCTTGAGATAGTAGGCGAGCTCCACACAATCTTCAAGGCTGAAGCTGAAACCAAATTCAATGGAACAGATTCTAAACAGGAGATTGTTAGAGATTAGAGAATAGAGAATATAGAATATTACTGAAAATAAAATAGAATTTAGAGAATAAGTAACCAGAGAGAATAGAGTATAGTAGAGTATATGGGCGGAAGTATAAGGTGAGTGGAGAGTAGAATAGAGAATTTGCTCAAGAGTTCTTATGGACAGAGTTATACTCTGTTTTCTTGAGTTTGCAGAAGCTTTGACAGCCAAGAGCATCCAACATTCAACAAGACTTTGGTGCTTTAATGGCTGAAACACATGGACCGTTTGGAAAATTAATTTCTCCAACGGTTTGGACCTAACTCATGGTAGAATCACTTAAACAAAGTGTTCTCCAAGATCTTAAGGCTTTAGATCCACGAAAATAACATATAGAAGATGTTTTTCGTGGTCCCAAGCAAAGAAGAAACAACAAAAGCCTTTGGAACAACCTATTGTCCAACGGTTAAAAGAATGCATCTTTGAACAGCTTTAGTCTAGTTGACCAAGCGGACATGAGATGCGAAAATTAAGATCTCTCTCTTCTTCAAGCTTGAATCTGGACACACCATAGGGCCAGAAACAAAGCTTTCTCAACATTGAGAAGAAGAAGTAGTGATTTAGTAATTAAGCCTTTAAAGGAAATTTAACAAAAGCAAAATCAAACCTTTAGAGGAAAATTAACTAAATCCTAAGAGAGCTAAATCCTAAGAATTTCGTGGCTCATACAAGCACACAAGAACCGTGAATCCTCACCATGAACAACACAATTTGCTCAATGGTTCATCACTTCCCACACATCCCAAAATAAACAAAGCTATTACCAAATCGGTAAAGCTTAAGGATGGGGCTTGTAAAATCGATTTCTTTCCACACACTTGGTCTACAAATTCTAACAAGACAAGAGACCAAGCTTACTCAACAATGAGCTGCTAGAGAATCGATTTAATCAACAAAAGCAAAATTAAAGCTTTAAAGAAACTAAGCTAAGCGATTTAACACCTAAGCAAAGTCTAAAACTTTAACTAAGCTAACTCCTAAGAAAGCGACTTTGAGAATGAGTTTAAATCACCAAGAACAGAACCTGCTCTGATACCATGTTGGGATTTATGAGACAAAGCTCACAAGAGAGGGTAGACAAACACTTGGTGAATGAATCCCCCTTTACCCACAACAAACTAACTCATTCTCAAGGGGGAGGAGAGAACATCAACTTGTGATGAACTCCCCATAAACAAGCTAGATAGAACCCAAATACTAGAGAGTAAGCGGATCCTAACTAGGAGAAGCACTAGTTTGAGACTTATCCTCTTCTAGTATCACAACACTTAGAGTTTGTGTACTTAGGAGAAGAAGGATTAAGAATCAGTAATCTAGGCTAAGTAAAGCAGTAAATAAGAAGAGTTTAGGTGGATTTGAGAAGAGAATAGGCTGCCTTAAGGGCAGCCCCTAACCGCTAATCCTAAACTCTCTACATTGTTAATATGAAACAAGAACACAAGTATAGAGAGGAAATCGGTTTCTCTTCTATTGAATAATATGTTGATGTTTTTGTTTTACATATGAGAGATTACATCTTAATATAGGAAAAAACAAGGTCATATGACCGTTAGACACAAAGAGAGAAGGGGAAGGTATGAAAGTGACTTGTAGCCGTTTGTCTCGAGTAGAGGAAGAAGAGAGCGACTTCTCTCTTCCTTCACCTAACCAAAAGCACACGTGAATCTCCCTTCCTTCCTTTTCCTTCTTCCTTCCTTTTCCTTGTGAGATGGGCCTCTCTCTCTTGTAAGGCCTCGTTTTCCTTCTCCTAAGCCACTCAAACTTCGGCCTTTCCATCACATGGACCGAGAGCAGCCCTAAGAGCACGACCGTACGGACGGGCCTTCTCTTCATTGTACGGACGGGCCTTCTCTTCATCGTACGGACGGGCCTGTACGGACGGGCCTGTACGGACGGGCCTGTACAGACGGGCCTGTACGGACGGGCCTGTACGGACGGGCCTTCTCTTCAATGTGTTCACGGCCTAACTGGCCGCTCACCGGACATGGGTCCGTTCACGGACACGGTACATGGTACCGGACACGGTACATGGTCGCTCACGGACACGGACATGGCCTTACCGGCCTTTACATGGCCTTTCCGGCCTTTCTTCTCTTCTTCCAAGGCTCGGCCTTACCGGCCTCTCCTCTCTCCTCCTTGGTACATTCTAATATGAGATAGATGTGGAGAGTTTAAAAGCCACTTATACCTATTTTGTCCCAAAACAGGCTAAAACCAAGAAAACATTGCTTAGAAGCACTAAACAGCTATGTTAGTGTGTATGGTGTTAAAATGTGTCTTAATCCAATGCAACTAACTTATATAAGAGTTTGAGATAGATGTGGAGAGTTTATAAGCCACTTATATCCATTTTGTCCCAAAACAGGCTAAAACCAAGAAAACATTGCTTAGAAGCTGTAAATAGCTATCTTAGTGTTTCTGGGGTTCAAATGTGTCTTAATCCAATGCAACTGACTAGTTATAAGTGTTTGAGATGGATGTGGAGAGTTTAAAAGCCACTTACATCCATTTTGTCCCAAAACAGGCTAAAACCAAGAAAACATTGCTTAGTAGCTGTAAACAGCTATGTGTTTACGGGGTTAAAATGTGTCTTAATCCAATGCAACTAAATAATTATAAGACTTTGAGATAGATGTGGAGAGTTTAAAAGCCACTTATACCTATTTTGTCCCAAAACAGGCTAAAACCAAGAAAACATTGCTTAGAAGCACTAAACAGCTATGTTAGTGTTTATGGTGTTAAAATGTGTCTTAATCCAATGCAACTAACTTATTATAAGAGTTTGAGATAGATGTGGAGAGTTTAAAAGCCACTTATACCCATTTTGTCCCAAAACAGGCTAAAACCAAGAAAACTTTGCTTAGAAGCTGTAAACAGCTATGTTAGTGTTTCTGGGGTTAAAATGTGTCTTAATCCAATGCAACTAACTAATTATAAGAGTTTGAGATAGATGTGGAGAGTTTAAAAGCCACTTATACCCATTTTGTCCCAGAAAAGGCTAACAGCAAGAAAACATTGCTTAGAAGCTGTAAACAGCTATGTTAGTGTTTCTGGGGTTAAAATGTGTCTTAATCCAATGCAACTAACTAATTATAAGACTTTGAGATAGATGTGGAGAGTTTAAAAGCCACTTATACCTATTTTGTCCCAAAACAGGCTAAAACCAAGAAAACATTGCTTAGAAGCACTAAACAGCTATGTTAGTGTGTATGGTGTTAAAATGTGTCTTAATCCAATGCAACTAACTTATATAAGAGTTTGAGATAGATGTGGAGAGTTTATAAGCCACTTATATCCATTTTGTCCCAAAACAGGCTAAAACCAAGAAAACATTGCTTAGAAGCTGTAAATAGCTATGTTAGTGTTTCTGGGGTTCAAATGTGTCTTAATCCAATGCAACTGACTAGTTATAAGTGTTTGAGATGGATGTGGAGAGTTTAAAAGCCATTTACATCCATTTTGTCCCAAAACAGGCTAAAACCAAGAAAACATTGCTTAGTAGCTGTAAACAGCTATGTGTTTACGGGGTTAAAATGTGTCTTAATCCAATGCAACTAAATAATTATAAGACTTTGAGATAGATGTGGAGATTTTAAAAGCCACTTATACCTATTTTGTCCCAAAACAGGCTAAAACCAAGAAAACATTGCTTAGAAGCACTAAACAGCTATGTTAGTGTTTATGGTGTTAAAATGTGTCTTAATCCAATGCAACTAACTTATTATAAGAGTTTGAGATAGATGTGGAGAGTTTAAAAGCCACTTATACCCATTTTGTCCCAAAACAGGCTAAAACCAAGAAAACTTTGCTTAGAAGCTGTAAACAGCTATGTTAGTGTTTCTGGGGTTAAAATGTGTCTTAATCCAATGCAACTAACTAATTATAAGAGTTTGAGATAGATGTGGAGAGTTTAAAAGCCACTTATACCCATTTTGTCCCAGAAAAGGCTAACAGCAAGAAAACATTGCTTAGAAGCTGTAAACAGCTATGTTAGTGTTTCTGGGGTTAAAATGTGTCTTAATCCAATGCAACTAACTAATTATAAGAGTTTGAGATAGATGTGGAGAGTTTAAAAGCCACTTATACCCATTTTGTCCCTAAACAAACTAACAGCAAGAAAAAATTGCTTAGTAGCTGTAAACAGCTATGTTTGTGTTTATGGGGTTAAAATGTGTCTTAATCTAATGCAACTAACTAAGTATAAGAGTTTGAGATAGATGTGGAGAGTTTAAAAGCCACTTATACCCATTTTGTCCCAAAACAGGCTAAAACCAAGAAAACATTGCTTAGAAGCTATAAACAGTTATGTTAGTGTTTATGGGGTTAAAATGTGTCTTAATCCAATGCAACTAACTAATTATAAGAGTTTGAGATGAATGTGGAGAGTTTTAAAAGCCACTTATACCCATTTTATCCCAAAACAGGCTAACACCAAGAAAACATTGCTTAGAAGCTGTAAACAGCTATGTTAGTTTTTATGGGGTTAAAATGTGTCTTAATCCAATGCAACTAACTAATTATAAGACTTTGAGATAGATGTGGAGAGTTTAAAAGCCACTTATACCTATTTTGTCCCAAAACAGGCTAAAACCAAGAAAACATTGCTTAGAAGCACTAAACAGCTATGTTAGTGTTTATGGTGTTAAAATGTGTCTTAATCCAATGCAACTAACTTATTATAAGAGTTTGAGATAGATGTGGAGAGTTTAAAAGCCACTTATACCCATTTTGTCCCAAAACAGGCTAAAACCAAGAAAACATTCTTTGAAGCTGTAAACAGCTATGTTAGTGTTTATGGGGTTAAAATGTGTCTTAATCCAATGCAACTAACTAATTATAAGAGTCTGAGATGGATGTGGAGAGTTTAAAAGCCACTTATATCCATTTTGTCCCAAAACAGGCTAAAACCAAGAAAACATTGCTTAGTAGCTGTAAACAGCTATGTTAGTGTTTATGGGGTTAAAATGTGTCTTAATCCAATGCAACTAACTAATTATAAGACTTTGAGATAGATGTGGAGAGTTTATAAGCCACTTATATCCATTTTGTCCCAAAACAGGCTAAAACCAAGAAAACATTGCTTAGAAGCTGTAAATAGCTATATAAGTGTTTATGGGGTTCAAATGTGTCTTAATCCAATGCAACTGACTAGTTATAAGAGTTTGAGATGGATGTGGAGAGTTTAAAAGCCACTTATATCCATTTTGTCCCAAAACAGGCTAAAACCAAGAAAACATTGCTTAGTAGCTGTAAACAGCTATGTTAGTGTTTATGGGGTTAAAATGTGTCTTAATCCAATGCAACTAACTAATTATAAGAGTTTGAGATAGATGTGGAGAGTTTAAAAGCCACTTATACCCATTTTGTCCCAAAACAGGCTAAAACCAAGAAAACATTGCTTAGAAGCTGTAAACAACTATGTTAGTGTTTATGGGGTTAAAATGTGTCTTAATCCAATGCAACTAACTAATTATAAGACTTTGAGATAGATGTGGAGAGTTTATAAGCCACTTATATCCATTTTGTCCCAAAACAGGCTAAAACCAAGAAAACATTGCTTAGAAGCTGTAAATAGCTATGTTAGTGTTTCTGGGGTTCAAATGTGTCTTAATCCAATGCAACTGACTAGTTATAAGTGTTTGAGATGGATGTGGAGAGTTTAAAAGCCACTTATATCCATTTTGTCCCAAAACAGGCTAAAACCAAGAAAACATTGCTTAGTAGCTGTAAACAGCTATGTTAGTGTTTATGGGGTTAAAATGTGTCTTAATCCAATGCAACTAACTAATTATAAGACTTTGAGATAGATGTGGAGAGTTTAAAAGCCACTTATACCTATTTTGTCCCAAAACAGGCTAAAACCAAGAAAACATTGCTTAGAAGCACTAAACAGCTATGTTAGTGTTTATGGTGTTAAAATGTGTCTTAATCCAATGCAACTAACTTATTATAAGAGTTTGAGATAGATGTGGAGAGTTTAAATGCCACTTATACCCATTTTGTCCCAAAACAGGCTAAAACCAAGAAAACTTTGCTTAGAAGCTGTAAACAGCTATGTTAGTGTTTCTGGGGTTAAAATGTGTCCTAAACCAATGCAACTAACTAATTATAAGAGTTTGAGATAGATGTGGAGAGTTTAAAAGCCACTTATGTTGGGATTTATGAGACAAAGCTCACAAGAGAGGGTAGACAAACACTTGGTGAATGAATCCCCCTTTACCCACAACAAACTAACTCATTCTCAAGGGGGAGGAGAGAACATCAACTTGTGATGAACTCCCCATAAACAAGCTAGATAGAACCCAAATACTAGAGAGTAAGCGGATCCTAACTAGGAGAAGCACTAGTTTGAGACTTATCCTCTTCTAGTATCACAACACTTAGAGTTTGTGTACTTAGGAGAAGGAGGATTAAGAATCAGTAATCTAGGCTAAGTAAAGCAGTAAATAAGAAGAGTTTAGGTGGATTTGAGAAGAGAATAGGCTGCCTTAAGGGCAGCCCCTAACCGCTAATCACCTAAACAATCTACATTGTGAATATGAACAAGAACACAAGTAGAGAGGGGAAATCGGATTCTCTTATTAGAATAATGTTGTGATGTGTTACATATGAGAGAATTACAGCTTAATATAGAGAAAACAAAGGCATAGAGCCGTTAGGCACACAAGGGATTCAAAGGAGAGATGAAAGGGACAGCTCCTTGTCTTTGGTTGACTCGCTATGCTTCCCAACCAAAGCCACACGTGATTTCCTTCCCTTCCATGCCTTGTGACCGTTAGATCTCCTTCCCTTATGGCCATTGGATCCTTCTTCCCTTCCTTGTGAGATATTTCCTTCTTCTTGGGCTTCTTCTTCTTATAAGGCCTTTTGTTCTTCTTATATTGCACTTATGGCCTTGCTGACCACTCTCCTTGCTCTCACGGCCCACATGGCCTTATTGGCCACTCTTATTGTGCTCACGGCCTTACTGGCCGCTCCCACACCACTCATGGCCTTACCGGCCACACTTCTTGTACTAGCAGCCTTACCGGCCACTCTCTTCTTCCTTGTGCAGCTCGGCCTCACCGGCCTCACTCTCTCTTCTCCTTCATATATACTAATAGTACGGACGGGCCTGTACGGACGGGCCTGTACGGACGGGCCTGTACGGACGGGCCTGTACGGACGGGCCTGCTCTTCAATGTGTTCACGGCCTAACTGGCCGCTCTCCGGACATGGGTCCGTTCACGGACACGGTACATGGTACCGGACACGGTACATGGTCGCTCATGGACACGGACATGGCCTTACCGGCCTTTACATGGCCTTTCCGGCCTTTCTTCTCTTCTTCCAAGGTTCGGCCTTACCGGCCTCTCCTCTCTCCTCCTTGGTACATTCTAATACTCCCCCGCACGCTTGATCGGTGGGACACCATGGGGACCAAAGATCAAGGGTGGACTAGTGTCATCTACCTCATTAAAAACCTCAACAAAGAAAACCTCTTGGGATAAAACTTTGTTAAGGGAAAAAGAGTATAGACTCCACTATCCATGATGTCCCTTGACCTTGGTTTGCAAAGAACTAGCTCCCTTCTCTTCATGATTTGAACCGCTCCTACTCCTTAGCCCACCTTGCCTTTAGCACATTCCTTATGATCTCCATCCTTGCGCCTTTAGAATTTCTTTGAGGCTCTCATAGTCTCCTTTACCCCTTAAACAAGTGATAAAGAAGAAAAGAATAAGTGTTTGCTATGAGGAATATCAAAGAAAATTTCTAAAAGTGTGACAATTTAAGAGAACATATTAAAGACTAAAGACTAGTAATGAAACTAAGGTAATGAATTTATGAATTAAAATAGAGAAGAGTTTAGAGCACAGCCTTTATGGTGTTTTGATGGATAGGAGGGAGAGAGTTGATCACTGTTGCGGTTTGGAATTCCTCCTTGAGACCGCTCCTCTAACCATGGTTTTAAACCCGGTCAGTTTTATTTGTCAGACTGACACATGCCCACTGAATCGGACATAACTTTCGAACGGCTGCTCGGATTGGTATGATTCCACTTCCACTGGCAAGATGACTCTGTGGTCTCGAACTTTAATGAAGAACGCGGAAGCCGAATCGCAGTGGAAGGGTTTCGTCCGAGTCGATCTTTGAGACGCTTCGGCTGAGCTTTAAGTAAAGACTTTTGCTTGTGGCCGAGCAGAATCTGTGAGGTACGGTCTGAAGTCACTTGATCTCCCCCGTAACCTTTACTTGATGATGGGCTGAAACCTCATCACCTCAGTTGAAGCCTTGTGCATCACCGTTCTTGTGCACATCCAATCAACAGTTGAAACCTTGTGCATCACCTTTCCTAAAGACCATTGTGCACATCCGATCAACAACTTGGCACTAACACACATGCTCTTGGACTGATTCATCACCTTCCACCAGCTTAACAAAGACTTGGTGGCCCTTGGTTCTAACTCCAGGCATTGTGCTGCGCTCTTACATGGCTATCTTGTAGCCTTCAACCTCGCCACTTCTTCTCCTTGAGATAGTGAGCGAGCTCCACACAATCTTCAATGCTGAAACTGAAACCAAAAATCAATGGAACAGATTCTAAACAAGAGATTGTTAGAGATTAGAGTATAGAGAATATTACTGAAAAATAAAATAGAATTTAGAGAATAATTAAGAGTATAAATAGAGAACAGAGAATCAGTAACCAAGAGTATAGAAAGTGAGAGTATAAGGGAGAGTATAGGCGGTAGTATAAGATGAATGGAGAGTAGAATAGAGAATCTGCTCAAGAGTTCTTATGGACAGAGTTTAACTCTGTTTTCTTGAGTTGAAAGAAGCTTTGACAGCCAAGAACATCCAAGAAGACAATCTCTTTTGGTGCTTTAATGGCTGAAACACAATGGACCTTATGGAAAATTAGTTTCTCCAAAGGTTTAACAACAAAACTCCTTGTAGAATCACTTAAACAAGTGTTCTACAAGAGATTAAGGCTTTAGATCCACGAAGATAACATATAGAAGATGTTTTTCGTGGTCCCAAGCAAAGAAGAAACAACAAAAGCCTTTGGAACAGCCTATTGTCCAACGGTTAAAAGAATGCATCTTGGACCAACTTGAATCTATTTGACCAAGCGGGCTCTACATGCTAAAACAAAGTCTCTCTCTTCCTCAAACTCGAACCTGGACACACCATATGACCAGAAACAAAGCTTTCTCAACCTTGAGAAGAAGAAGAAGTGATTTAGTAATTAAACTTTAAAGGAAATTTAACAAAAGCAAAATTAAACCTTTAGAGGAAAATTAACTAAATCCTAAGAGAACTAAATCCTAAGAATTTCGTGGCTCATACAAGCACACAAGAACCGTGAATCCTCACCATGAACAACACAATTTGCTCAATGGTTCATCACTTCCCACACATCCCAAAATAAACAAAGCTATTACCAAATCGGTGAAGCTTAAGGATGGGGCTTGTAAAATCGATTTCTTTCCACACACTTGGTCTACAAATTCTAACAAGACAAGAGACCAAGCTTACTCAACAATGAGCTGCTAGAGAATCGATTTAATCAACAACAGCAAAATTAAAGCTTTAAAGAAACTAAGCTAAGCGATTTAACACCTAAGCAAAGTCTAAAACTTTAACTAAGCTAACTCCTAAGAAAACGACTTTGAGAATGAGTTTAAATCACCAAGAACAGAACCTGCTCTGATACCATGTTGGGATTTATGAGACAAAGCTCACAAGAGAGGGTAGACAAACACTTGGTGAATGAATCCCCCTTTACCCACAACAAACTAACTCATTCTCAAGGGGGAGGAGAGAACATCAACTTGTGATGAACTCCCCATAAACAAGCTAGATAGAACCCAAATACTAGAGAGTAAGCGGATCCTAACTAGGAGAAGCACTAGTTTGAGACTTATCCTCTTCTAGTATCACAACACTTAGAGTTTGTGTACTTAGGAGAAGGAGGATTAAGAATCAGTAATCTAGGCTAAGTAAAGCAGTAAATAAGAAGAGTTTAGGTGGATTTGAGAAGAGAATAGGCTGCCTTAAGGGCAGCCCCTAACCGCTAATCACCTAAACAATCTACATTGTGAATATGAACAAGAACACAAGTAGAGAGGGGAAATCGGATTCTCTTATTAGAATAATGTTGTGATGTGTTACATATGAGAGAATTACAGCTTAATATAGAGAAAACAAAGGCATAGAGCCGTTAGGCACACAAGGGATTCAAAGGAGAGATGAAAGGGACAGCTCCTTGTCTTTGGTTGACTCGCTATGCTTCCCAACCAAAGCCACACGTGATTTCCTTCCCTTCCATGCCTTGTGACCGTTAGATCTCCTTCCCTTATGGCCATTGGATCCTTCTTCCCTTCCTTGTGAGATATTTCCTTCTTCTTGGGCTTCTTCTTCTTATAAGGCCTTTTGTTCTTCTTATATTGCACTTATGGCCTTGCTGACCACTCTCCTTGCTCTCACGGCCCACATGGCCTTATTGGCCACTCTTATTGTGCTCACGGCCTTACTGGCCGCTCCCACACCACTCATGGCCTTACCGGCCACACTTCTTGTACTAGCAGCCTTACCGGCCACTCTCTTCTTCCTTGTGCAGCTCGGCCTCACCGGCCTCACTCTCTCTTCTCCTTCATATATACTAATAGTACGGACGGGCCTGTACGGACGGGCCTGTACGGACGGGCCTGTACGGACGGGCCTGTACGGACGGGCCTGCTCTTCAATGTGTTCACGGCCTAACTGGCCGCTCTCCGGACATGGGTCCGTTCACGGACACGGTACATGGTACCGGACACGGTACATGGTCGCTCATGGACACGGACATGGCCTTACCGGCCTTTACATGGCCTTTCCGGCCTTTCTTCTCTTCTTCCAAGGTTCGGCCTTACCGGCCTCTCCTCTCTCCTCCTTGGTACATTCTAATAACTTATACCCATTTTGTCCCAAAAAAGGCTAACAGCAAGAAAACATTGCTTAGAAGCTGTAAACAGCTATGTTAGTGTTTCTGGGGTTAAAATGTGTCTTAATCCAATGCAAGTAACTAATTATAAGAGTTTGAGATAGATGTGGAGAGTTTAAAAGCCACTTATAGCCATTTTGTCCCAAAACAAACTAACAGCAAGAAAAAATTGCTTAGTAGCTGTAAACAGCTATGTTTGTGTTTATGGGGTTAAAATGTGTCTTAATCCAATGCAACTAACTAAGTATAAGAGTTTGAGATAGATGTGGAGAGTTTAAAAGCCACTTATACCCATTTTGTCCCAAAACAGGCTAAAACCAAGAAAACATTGCTTAGAAGCTATAAACAGTTATGTTAGTGTTTATGGGGTTAAAATGTGTCTTAATCCAATGCAACTAACTAATTATAAGAGTTTGAGATGAATGTGGAGAGTTTTAAAAGCCACTTATACCCATTTTATCCCAAAATAGGCTAACACCAAGAAAACATTGCTTAGAAGCTGTAAACAGCTATGTTAGTTTTTATGGGGTTAAAATGTGTCTTAATCCAATGCAACTAACTAATTATAAGAGTTTGAGATAGATGTGGAGAGTTTAAAAGCCACTTATACCCATTTTGTCCCAAAACAGGCTAAAACCAAGAAAACATTGCTTAGAAGCTGTAAACAGCTATGTTAGTGTTTATGGGGTTAAAATGTGTCTTAATCCAATGCAACTAACTAATTATAAGACTTTGAGATAGATGTGGAGAGTTTATAAGCCACTTATATCCATTTTGTCCCAAAACAGGCTAAAACCAAGAAAACATTGCTTAGAAGCTGTAAATAGCTATGTTAGTGTTTCTGGGGTTCAAATGTGTCTTAATCCAATGCAACTGACTAGTTATAAGTGTTTGAGATGGATGTGGAGAGTTTAAAAGCCACTTATATCCATTTTGTCCCAAAACAGGCTAAAACCATGAAAACATTGCTTAGTAGCTGTAAACAGCTATGTTAGTGTTTATGGGGTTAAAATGTGTCTTAATCCAATGCAACTAACTAATTATAAGACTTTGAGATAGATGTGGAGAGTTTAAAAGCCACTTATACCTATTTTGTCCCAAAACAGGCTAAAACCAAGAAAACATTGCTTAGAAGCACTAAACAGCTATGTTAGTGTTTATGGTGTTAAAATGTGTCTTAATCCAATGCAACTAACTTATTATAAGAGTTTGAGATAGATGTGGAGAGTTTAAAAGCCACTTATACCCATTTTGTCCCAAAAAAGGCTAACAGCAAGAAAACATTGCTTAGAAGCTGTAAACAGCTATGTTAGTGTTTCTGGGGTTAAAATGTGTCTTAATCCAATGCAACTAACTAATTATAAGAGTTTGAGATAGATGTGGAGAGTTTAAAAGCCACTTATACCCATTTTGTCCCAAAACAAACTAACAGCAAGAAAAAATTGCTTAGTAGCTGTAAACAGCTATGTTTGTGTTTATGGGGTTAAAATGTGTCTTAATCCAATGCAACTAACTAAGTATAAGAGTTTGAGATAGATGTGGAGAGTTTAAAAGCCACTTATACCCATTTTGTCCCAAAACAGGCTAAAACCAAGAAAACATTGCTTAGAAGCTATAAACAGTTATGTTAGTGTTTATGGGGTTAAAATGTGTCTTAATCCAATGCAACTAACTAATTATAAGAGTTTGAGATGAATGTGGAGAGTTTTAAAAGCCACTTATACCCATTTTATCCCAAAACAGGCTAACACCAAGAAAACATTGCTTAGAAGCTGTAAACAGCTATGTTAGTTTTTATGGGGTTAAAATGTGTCTTAATCCAATGCAACTAACTAATTATAAGACTTTGAGATAGATGTGGAGAGTTTAAAAGCCACTTATACCCATTTTGTCCCAAAACAGGCTAAAACCAAGAAAACATTGCTTAGAAGCTGTAAACAGCTATGTTAGTGTTTATGGGGTTAAAATGTGTCTTAATCCAATGCAACTAACTAATTATAAGAGTTTGAGATAGATGTGGAGAGTTTAAAAGCCACTTATACCCATTTTGTCCCAAAACAGGCTAAAACCAAGAAAACATTCTTTGAAGCTGTAAACAGCTATGTTAGTGTTTATGGGGTTAAAATGTGTCTTAATCCAATGCAACTAACTAATTATAAGAGTCTGAGATGGATGTGGAGAGTTTAAAAGCCACTTATATCCATTTTGTCCCAAAACAGGCTAAAACCAAGAAAACATTGCTTAGTAGCTGTAAACAGCTATGTTAGTGTTTATGGGGTTAAAATGTGTCTTAATCCAATGCAACTAACTAATTATAAGACTTTGAGATAGATGTGGAGAGTTTATAAGCCACTTATATCCATTTTGTCCCAAAACAGGCTAAAACCAAGAAAACATTGCTTAGAAGCTGTAAATAGCTATATAAGTGTTTATGGGGTTCAAATGTGTCTTAATCCAATGCAACTGACTAGTTATAAGAGTTTGAGATGGATGTGGAGAGTTTAAAAGCCACTTATATCCATTTTGTCCCAAAACAGGCTAAAACCAAGAAAACATTGCTTAGTAGCTGTAAACAGCTATGTTAGTGTTTATGGGGTTAAAATGTGTCTTAATCCAATGCAACTAACTAATTATAAGAGTTTGAGATAGATGTGGAGAGTTTAAAAGCCACTTATACCCATTTTGTCCCAAAACAGGCTAAAACCAAGAAAACATTGCTTAGAAGCTGTAAACAACTATGTTAGTGTTTATGGGGTTAAAATGTGTCTTAATCCAATGCAACTAACTAATTATAAGACTTTGAGATAGATGTGGAGAGTTTATAAGCCACTTATATCCATTTTGTCCCAAAACAGGCTAAAACCAAGAAAACATTGCTTAGAAGCTGTAAATAGCTATGTTAGTGTTTCTGGGGTTCAAATGTGTCTTAATCCAATGCAACTGACTAGTTATAAGTGTTTGAGATGGATGTGGAGAGTTTAAAAGCCACTTATATCCATTTTGTCCCAAAACAGGCTAAAACCAAGAAAACATTGCTTAGTAGCTGTAAACAGCTATGTTAGTGTTTATTATTGACCATGTTACTCAAGACTTGGAGGTTGTCCGTACGGACGTCCGTACGATCGTCCTAATGGCCACCCTTAAGGTTGAGGCCTATTGAGAGAAATGAGAAGGCTTGGGGTTGGAAACAATACCAAGCCCATTAGAAGGATCTCGAAGAAGAATGTGACCGTTGGAGGATAAGAGTCACGAGATAGCTTCCCTTGGGGAGACAAGGTCACGTCGCTTTCTATCTTGGGATCGCTCCCTTCTCTCTCTTCATGTCTCTATCTACAAGTTGTCGAGTTGGTGGGATTGTTAACCTAGTTTTCATTCTATTTAAGGCCTTTGGCCGACATTGTAAAAGCCATTCTAATACAAGCTCTCATTTTATCTCACATTCTCTCTAATTTGCTTCCGCATACTCAATTTAAACCAACATGGTATCAGAGCAAGTTTATTGATCCATGGTTCTATAAACTTTCTCCTCTTCTTTTTCTTGTTCTTATTTGATTCTACTTTGCATTCTCTACTCGTATACTACTCCTTTACTCTATTCTTCATTCTACTCACTCATTCGCGCTTCATTCTATCCGCTACTCTATCGTTTTTCTCGCTACTCTACCTAACAATGGACAACAACAAGCCTATTGTTACCCCGGTGGTGCTCAAAGGAGCAAACTACCTGTTGTGGAAAAGAACCACAAAGACCGCTCTCAGTGGCCGAGGACTTTGGATCCATGTAGAAACGGACCAACTCCCCAAGAAAGCCACTAAGGAGGACGGTAAAGAAGGAACGGAAGAAGACAAGGAGGCTGATCTCGAGAAGGAAGTCAAGTGGTTCCAAGAAGATCAGACCGTGCTTGCCATTCTCCAAAACTCGCTAGACGCACCGATTCTTGAAGCCTACTCGTACTGCGAGACGGCCAAAGAACTATGGGAGACGCTAGCGAATGTGTATGGGAACGTGACCAACTTGACTCGGGTATTTGAGGTCAAGAAGGCTATCAACGGTCTCCATCAAGAAGACTTGGAGTTTACCAAGCATTTTGGGAAGTTCCGGTCATTGTGGGCCGAGTTGGAGATGCTCCGGCCAAGTACTATCGATCCGGCCATCCTCAATGAACGAAAGGAGCAAGACAAGGTGTTTGGTCTCCTGCTCACTCTCAATCCGGCGTTCAATGACCTGATTAAGCACATCCTCCGTGGAGACAAGCTACCTACTCTTGAAGACGTGTGTTCTCAAGTGCAAAAGGAACAAGGTTCACTTGGTCTCTTTTGTGGAAAGGACGACTTGGCTACCGCGAACAAAGGAGTCTACAAGCAAGATGACCGGAAAACAATGGTGTGCGACCATTGCAAGAAGAAGGGACACATGAAGGACAAGTGCTGGATCCTTCACCCTCATCTCAAACCGGCTAAGTTCAAGGCGCATATCTCGCAAGAAGGACCAAGCGGCCAAGGTTTCGGTGCAGCAAACCAAGGCAACGCGGCGGCTACGGCCATGGCGGCTTCTCTTGGAGATCTTGTGAGGAAATCAGACCTGGAGGCCCTCATCAAGTCCATCGCAGCCCTAAAGGAATCTGGTATCACTTTCTTCGCTTCACAACCTAGTAAAACGCTTGTTGTAGACTCGGGTGCTTCTCATCACATGATAAGTAACCCGAGCCTTATACACAACATAAAGCCGACGGTGGGAAATGTGATTATTGCAAATGGGGATAGGATACCAGTTAAAGGTGTAGGAGATTTAAAGTTGTTTGATAAGAACTCAAAGGCCTTCTTTATGCCTACTTTTACTTCTAACCTATTATCGGTTAAGAGAGCTACAACCGATTTGAATTGTTATACCATATTTGGTCCTAACAGTGTGCATTTTCAGGATATTGAGACTGGCAAGATTCTTGGAGGTGGAGATGCTAAGGGAGATCTCTATGTCCTAGAGAAAAACTCATCAAGTTCACCTAATATGTTTTCTTTTAAATCGGACCTTAGTAGTATTTCAAGTGAAGTGTGGCATGCTAGACTAGGCCACCCTCACTCTAGAGCTTTTCAATTAATGTTGCCTAAATTTTCTTTTGATAGTTCAAGTTGTGAACCTTGTATTCTTGGCAAACATTGCAAATCGGTTTTCCCTAAATCTACTACCATTTATGAACATTGTTTTGACTTAGTACATTCTGATGTTTGGACCTCACCCTGCCTATCTAGAGACAATAACAAGTATTTTGTGACTTTTATTGATGAAAAATCAAAATATACTTGGCTCACATTGTTACCATCTAAAGATAGGGTTTATGATGCATTTGTTAATTTTCAGAATTATGTTACTAATCATTTCAATGCAAAAATAAAGGTACTAAGATCAGATAATGGGGGAGAGTACATCAGTCATAGACTCAAAGATCATTTGTCCAAACACGGCATTCTACAACAAACGAGTTGTCCATATACGCCCCAACAGAATGGCGTGGCCGAGAGGAAGAACCGGCACCTTATGGAAGTGGCGAGGTCGATGATGTTCCAAACCAATGTCACCAAACGATTCTGGGGAGATGCTGTCATGACGGCTTGCTACTTGATTAATAGGACTCCTACCAAAGTTCTACACGACAAATCTCCATATGAGGTACTCAATCAATTTAAACCATCTTTGGATCACTTACGCGTTTTCGGGTGTGTATGCTTTGTTTTGGTTCCAGGGGAACAAAGGACTAAGCTCGACGCCAAAAGCACCAAATGTATGTTCATTGGCTACTCGACAAGTCAGAAGGGCTATAAGTGCTATGATCCAGCTGCTGGCCGCCTACATATCTCTCGAGAAGTGCGGTTCCTTGAACACCAAGGATACTATGCGACAAAGGATTGGGACAGTCTCAAGGATCTCTCTCGGTCCAACTCTGATCGTTCGGCCAACCTACGATTCCTCCTCGATCACCTCGGCATCACCACTCCATCAAGCCCGTCGAGCCATGCTCAGCCTACTCCGACCTCACATGAACCGGATGTACCCGCTATCTCACCCGTAGAAGAAGAAGTTCAAGAAAATGCCTCCGTGCCGCTTGTTCCTCCTCCGGCTGAACCATGTGCCGAGCCTACTCATGAGGACAATGATCATCTCGTGACCTCAACCGATGCTCTCCCACGGGAATCTATGGTTGCTCTTCCCCGGCGAAGTCAACGTCTAAAGTTTCATCCTTCGACATGGAAAGATAAGCGGGTCTACTACAACAATCAGGCCGTGGCCCATCCTATCCAAGCGGTGTGTTCACTTGACCTGGTTCCTCAGGAACACGCTGCCTTCCTCACCAAGATTGATGCTCAATTCGTTCCTCAAACCTATGATGAAGCCAAAGAGCACAAAGAGTGGTTAGCGGCGGTTGATGCTGAGACCGATGCTATGATCCGGAACCACACTTGGGACGAAGCGGATCTTCCCAAGGGAAAGAAGGTGGTCAGCTCAAAATGGGTCTTCACAATTAAGTACCTGAGCAATGGTGACGTGGAGCGCTATAAGGCTCGCCTTGTGGCTCGCGGTTTCACACAAACATACGGTACCGACTATACGGACACGTTTGCCCCGGTCGCCAAGCTGCACACCGTTCGTGTCATTCTCTCCTTGGCTACAAACCTCTCGTGGGACCTTTGGCAGATGGACGTCAAGAATGCCTTCCTTCAGGGGGAGCTTGAAGAAGAAGTGTATATGCACCCACCTCCGGGCTTCGAACATCTTGTGGCTCCGGGTAAAGTTCTCCGCCTTCGCAAGGCCATCTACGGCCTCAAACAATCCCCTCGGGCGTGGTACCACAAACTCAGCTCGACACTTCGCACCAATGGTTTTCGACGCTCGGAAGCCGACCACACATTGTTCACTCTACGGACTGCCGGCGGTAGCGTCGTGGTGCTCGTCTATGTCGATGATATAATCATCACTGGCGATGACAAGGAAGGTATTTCCACTACCAAGACTCTCCTTCACTCAGCCTTTGACATCAAGGACCTCGGCGAACTGAAATATTTTCTTGGGATTGAAATCTCCCGATCGCCGGAAGGACTCTTTCTCTCCCAACGGAAGTACACGCTGGACTTGCTCGAGGAAACTGGTAAGCTGGGGGCTAAACCGGTCTCTACGCCACTAGAAGAAGGCTACCAGGTCAAGCGAAAGGGGGAGATGAAGACGTTACCGAACAAGTTGGCTGAGCCATATGAGGACGTGGGCAGATATAGGCGGCTGGTTGGGAAGCTGATTTACCTCACCATCACACGGCCGGATCTGTGCTATGCTGTGAACCAAGTAAGCCAGCACATGAAAGCACCAACAAACTTTGATTGGAACACTGTTGAGAGGATCCTATGCTATCTAAAGGGAAGCCCTGGCCGCGGCATTTGGATGGGAAAGAACAACAATAACGAGCTTGTTGGCTATTGCGACGCGGATTATGCGGGCGACACAACCGATAGAAGGTCTACAACAGGATACTGTACGTTTGTTGGTGGGAACCTAGTCACTTGGAAGTCGAAGAAACAGAAGGTGGTGTCTCAATCAAGTGCCGAGTCAGAATATAGGGCCATGAAGAAGCTCACAAACGAGCTAACTTGGCTCAAAGGTCTTCTCAAGGACCTTGGAGTGGAGATAGATGAACCCATCACTATGCACTGTGACAACAAGGCTGCAATACATATAGCAACCAACTCTGTTTTCCATGAGAGGACCAAGCATATCGAAGTAGACTGCCACACAGTGCGAGAGAAGATTGAAGAAGGGGTTGTCTTACCGTGTCACACGCCGAGCAAGGACCAACTGGCCGATATTTTCACAAAAGCCACTAGTCCACAGATTTGCGAGTATATCTCTAGCAAACTTGGACTAGTCGATCCTACACATCCATGAGAAGACTCCTCTAACCCGTGGAGAGCACACTCTTTTCCTTGATATGGTTTTGTCCCATGTGGTTTTCCATATTAAGGTTTTTAACGAGGTGGTCTTGTGCGGGTTCCAAGCTTAGCCGTTTCACTTGGCTAAGCTTGAGGGGGAGTATTGACCATGTTACTCAAGACTTGGAGGTTGTCCGTACGGACGTCCGTACGATCGTCCTAATGGCCACCCTTAAGGTTGAGGCCTATTGAGAGAAATGAGAAGGCTTGGGGTTGGAAACAATACCAAGCCCATTAGAAGGATCTCGAAGAAGAATGTGACCGTTGGAGGATAAGAGTCACGAGATAGCTTCCCTTGGGGAGACAAGGTCACGTCGCTTTCTATCTTGGGATCGCTCCCTTCTCTCTCTTCATGTCTCTATCTACAAGTTGTCGAGTTGGTGGGATTGTTAACCTAGTTTTCATTCTATTTAAGGCCTTTGGCCGACATTGTAAAAGCCATTCTAATACAAGCTCTCATTTTATCTCACATTCTCTCTAATTTGCTTCCGCATACTCAATTTAAACCAACATTTATGGGGTTAAAATGTGTCTTAATCCAATGCAACTAACTAATTATAAGACTTTGAGATAGATGTGGAGAGTTTAAAAGCCACTTATACCTATTTTGTCCCAAAACAGGCTAAAACCAAGAAAACATTGCTTAGAAGCACTAAACAGCTATGTTAGTGTTTATGGTGTTAAAATGTGTCTTAATCCAATGCAACTAACTTATTATAAGAGTTTGAGATAGATGCGGAGAGTTTAAATGCCACTTATACCCATTTTGTCCCAAAACAGGCTAAAACCAAGAAAACTTTGCTTAGAAGCTGTAAACAGCTATGTTAGTGTTTCTGGGGTTAAAATGTGTCCTAAACCAATGCAACTAACTAATTATAAGAGTTTGAGATAGATGTGGAGAGTTTAAAAGCCACTTATACCCATTTTGTCCCAAAAAAGGCTAACAGCAAGAAAACATTGCTTAGAAGCTGTAAACAGCTATGTTAGTGTTTCTGGGGTTAAAATGTGTCTTAATCCAATGCAACTAACTAATTATAAGAGTTTGAGATAGATGTGGAGAGTTTAAAAGCCACTTATAGCCATTTTGTCCCAAAACAAACTAACAGCAAGAAAAAATTGCTTAGTAGCTGTAAACAGCTATGTTTGTGTTTATGGGGTTAAAATGTGTCTTAATCCAATGCAACTAACTAAGTATAAGAGTTTGAGATAGATGTGGAGAGTTTAAAAGCCACTTATACCCATTTTGTCCCAAAACAGGCTAAAACCAAGAAAACATTGCTTAGAAGCTATAAACAGTTATGTTAGTGTTTATGGGGTTAAAATGTGTCTTAATCCAATGCAACTAACTAATTATAAGAGTTTGAGATGAATGTGGAGAGTTTTAAAAGCCACTTATACCCATTTTATCCCAAAATAGGCTAACACCAAGAAAACATTGCTTAGAAGCTGTAAACAGCTATGTTAGTTTTTATGGGGTTAAAATGTGTCTTAATCCAATGCAACTAACTAATTATAAGAGTTTGAGATAGATGTGGAGAGTTTAAAAGCCACTTATACCCATTTTGTCCCAAAACAGGCTAAAACCAAGAAAACATTGCTTAGAAGCTGTAAACAGCTATGTTAGTGTTTATGGGGTTAAAATGTGTCTTAATCCAATGCAACTAACTAATTATAAGACTTTGAGATTGATGTGGAGAGTTTATAAGCCACTTATATCCATTTTGTCCCAAAACAGGCTAAAACAAAGAAAACATTGCTTAGAAGCTGTAAATAGCTATGTTAGTGTTTCTGGGGTTCAAATGTGTCTTAATCCAATGCAACTGACTAGTTATAAGTGTTTGAGATGGATGTGGAGAGTTTAAAAGCCACTTATACCCATTTTGTCCCAAAACAGGCTAAAACCAAGAAAACATTGCTTAGAAGCTGTAAACAGCTATGTTAGTGTTTATGGGGTTAAAATGTGTCTTAATCCAATGCAACTAACTAATTATAAGAGTTTGAGATAGATGTGGAGAGTTTAAAAGCCACTTATACCCATTTTGTCCCAAAACAGGCTAAAACCAAGAAAACATTCTTTGAAGCTGTAAACAGCTATGTTAGTGTTTATGGGGTTAAAATGTGTCTTAATCCAATGCAACTAACTAATTATAAGAGTCTGAGATGGATGTGGAGAGTTTAAAAGCCACTTATATCCATTTTGTCCCAAAACAGGCTAAAACCAAGAAAACATTGCTTAGTAGCTGTAAACAGCTATGTTAGTGTTTATGGGGTTAAAATGTGTCTTAATCCAATGCAACTAACTAATTATAAGACTTTGAGATAGATGTGGAGAGTTTATAAGCCACTTATATCCATTTTGTCCCAAAACAGGCTAAAACCAAGAAAACATTGCTTAGAAGCTGTAAATAGCTATATAAGTGTTTATGGGGTTCAAATGTGTCTTAATCCAATGCAACTGACTAGTTATAAGAGTTTGAGATGGATGTGGAGAGTTTAAAAGCCACTTATATCCATTTTGTCCCAAAACAGGCTAAAACCAAGAAAACATTGCTTAGTAGCTGTAAACAGCTATGTTAGTGTTTATGGGGTTAAAATGTGTCTTAATCCAATGCAACTAACTAATTATAAGAGTTTGAGATAGATGTGGAGAGTTTAAAAGCCACTTATACCCATTTTGTCCCAAAACAGGCTAAAACCAAGAAAACATTGCTTAGAAGCTGTAAACAACTATGTTAGTGTTTATGGGGTTAAAATGTGTCTTAATCCAATGCAACTAACTAATTATAAGACTTTGAGATAGATGTGGAGAGTTTATAAGCCACTTATATCCATTTTGTCCCAAAACAGGCTAAAACCAAGAAAACATTGCTTAGAAGCTGTAAATAGCTATGTTAGTGTTTCTGGGGTTCAAATGTGTCTTAATCCAATGCAACTGACTAGTTATAAGTGTTTGAGATGGATGTGGAGAGTTTAAAAGCCACTTATATCCATTTTGTCCCAAAACAGGCTAAAACCAAGAAAACATTGCTTAGTAGCTGTAAACAGCTATGTTAGTGTTTATGGGGTTAAAATGTGTCTTAATCCAATGCAACTAACTAATTATAAGACTTTGAGATAGATGTGGAGAGTTTAAAAGCCACTTATACCTATTTTGTCCCAAAACAGGCTAAAACCAAGAAAACATTGCTTAGAAGCACTAAACAGCTATGTTAGTGTTTATGGTGTTAAAATGTGTCTTAATCCAATGCAACTAACTTATTATAAGAGTTTGAGATAGATGTGGAGAGTTTAAATGCCACTTATACCCATTTTGTCCCAAAACAGGCTAAAACCAAGAAAACTTTGCTTAGAAGCTGTAAACAGCTATGTTAGTGTTTCTGGGGTTAAAATGTGTCCTAAACCAATGCAACTAACTAATTATAAGAGTTTGAGATAGATGTGGAGAGTTTAAAAGCCACTTATACCCATTTTGTCCCAAAAAAGGCTAACAGCAAGAAAACATTGCTTAGAAGCTGTAAACAGCTATGTTAGTGTTTCTGGGGTTAAAATGTGTCTTAATCCAATGCAACTAACTAATTATAAGAGTTTGAGATAGATGTGGAGAGTTTAAAAGCCACTTATAGCCATTTTGTCCCAAAACAAACTAACAGCAAGAAAAAATTGCTTAGTAGCTGTAAACAGCTATGTTTGTGTTTATGGGGTTAAAATGTGTCTTAATCCAATGCAACTAACTAAGTATAAGAGTTTGAGATAGATGTGGAGAGTTTAAAAGCCACTTATACCCATTTTGTCCCAAAACAGGCTAAAACCAAGAAAACATTGCTTAGAAGCTATAAACAGTTATGTTAGTGTTTATGGGGTTAAAATGTGTCTTAATCCAATGCAACTAACTAATTATAAGAGTTTGAGATGAATGTGGAGAGTTTTAAAAGCCACTTATACCCATTTTATCCCAAAATAGGCTAACACCAAGAAAACATTGCTTAGAAGCTGTAAACAGCTATGTTACTTTTTATGGGGTTAAAATGTGTCTTAATCCAATGCAACTAACTAATTATAAGAGTTTGAGATAGATGTGGAGAGTTTAAAAGCCACTTATACCCATTTTGTCCCAAAACAGGCTAAAACCAAGAAAACATTGCTTAGAAGCTGTAAACAGCTATGTTAGTGTTTATGGGGTTAAAATGTGTCTTAATCCAATGCAACTAACTAATTATAAGACTTTGAGATTGATGTGGAGAGTTTATAAGCCACTTATATCCATTTTGTCCCAAAACAGGCTAAAACCAAGAAAACATTGCTTAGAAGCTGTAAATAGCTATGTTAGTGTTTCTGGGGTTCAAATGTGTCTTAATCCAATGCAACTGACTAGTTATAAGTGTTTGAGATGGATGTGGAGAGTTTAAAAGCCACTTATATCCATTTTGTCCCAAAACAGGCTAAAACCAAGAAAACATTGCTTAGTAGCTGTAAACAGCTATGTTAGTGTTTATGGGGTTAAAATGTGTCTTAATCCAATGCAACTAACTAATTATAAGACTTTGAGATAGATGTGGAGAGTTTAAAAGCCACTTATACCTATTTTGTCCCAAAACAGGCTAAAACCAAGAAAACATTGCTTAGAAGCACTAAACAGCTATGTTAGTGTTTATGGTGTTAAAATGTGTCTTAATCCAATGCAACTAACTTATTATAAGAGTTTGAGATAGATGTGGAGAGTTTAAATGCCACTTATACCCATTTTGTCCCAAAACAGGCTAAAACCAAGAAAACTTTGCTTAGAAGCTGTAAACAGCTATGTTAGTGTTTCTGGGGTTAAAATGTGTCCTAAACCAATGCAACTAACTAATTATAAGAGTTTGAGATAGATGTGGAGAGTTTAAAAGCCACTTATACCCATTTTGTCCCAAAAAAGGCTAACAGCAAGAAAACATTGCTTAGAAGCTGTAAACAGCTATGTTAGTGTTTCTGGGGTTAAAATGTGTCTTAATCCAATGCAACTAACTAATTATAAGAGTTTGAGATAGATGTGGAGAGTTTAAAAGCCACTTATAGCCATTTTGTCCCAAAACAAACTAACAGCAAGAAAAAATTGCTTAGTAGCTGTAAACAGCTATGTTTGTGTTTATGGGGTTAAAATGTGTCTTAATCCAATGCAACTAACTAAGTATAAGAGTTTGAGATAGATGTGGAGAGTTTAAAAGCCACTTATACCCATTTTGTCCCAAAACAGGCTAAAACCAAGAAAACATTGCTTAGAAGCTATAAACAGTTATGTTAGTGTTTATGGGGTTAAAATGTGTCTTAATCCAATGCAACTAACGAATTATAAGAGTTTGAGATGAATGTGGAGAGTTTTAAAAGCCACTTATACCCATTTTATCCCAAAATAGGCTAACACCAAGAAAACATTGCTTAGAAGCTGTAAACAGCTATGTTAGTGTTTATGGGGTTAAAATGTGTCTTAATCCAATGCAACTAACTAATTATAAGACTTTGAGATAGATGTGGAGAGTTTATAAGCCACTTATATCCATTTTGTCCCAAAACAGGCTAAAACCAAGAAAACATTGCTTAGAAGCTGTAAATAGCTATGTTAGTGTTTCTGGGGTTCAATTGTGTCTTAATCCAATGCAACTGACTAGTTATAAGTGTTTGAGATGGATGTGGAGAGTTTAAAAGCCACTTATATCCATTTTGTCCCAAAACAGGCTAAAACCAAGAAAACATTGCTTAGTAGCTGTAAACAGCTATGTTAGTGTTTATGGGGTTAAAATGTGTCTTAATCCAATGCAACTAACTAATTATAAGACTTTGAGATAGATGTGGAGAGTTTAAAAGCCACTTATACCTATTTTGTCCCAAAACAGGCTAAAACCAAGAAAACATTGCTTAGAAGCACTAAACAGCTATGTTAGTGTTTATGGTGTTAAAATGTGTCTTAATCCAATGCAACTAACTTATTATAAGAGTTTGAGATAGATGTGGAGAGTTTAAATGCCACTTATACCCATTTTGTCCCAAAACAGGCTAAAACCAAGAAAACTTTGCTTAGAAGCTGTAAACAGCTATGTTAGTGTTTCTGGGGTTAAAATGTGTCCTAAACCAATGCAACTAACTAATTATAAGAGTTTGAGATAGATGTGGAGAGTTTAAAAGCCACTTATACCCATTTTGTCCCAAAAAAGGCTAACAGCAAGAAAACATTGCTTAGAAGCTGTAAACAGCTATGTTAGTGTTTCTGGGGTTAAAATGTGTCTTAATCCAATGCAACTAACTAATTATAAGAGTTTGAGATAGATGTGGAGAGTTTAAAAGCCACTTATAGCCATTTTGTCCCAAAACAAACTAACAGCAAGAAAAAATTGCTTAGTAGCTGTAAACAGCTATGTTTGTGTTTATGGGGTTAAAATGTGTCTTAATCCAATGCAACTAACTAAGTATAAGAGTTTGAGATAGATGTGGAGAGTTTAAAAGCCACTTATACCCATTTTGTCCCAAAACAGGCTAAAACCAAGAAAACATTGCTTAGAAGCTATAAACAGTTATGTTAGTGTTTATGGGGTTAAAATGTGTCTTAATCCAATGCAACTAACTAATTATAAGAGTTTGAGATGAATGTGGAGAGTTTTAAAAGCCACTTATACCCATTTTATCCCAAAATAGGCTAACACCAAGAAAACATTGCTTAGAAGCTGTAAACAGCTATGTTACTTTTTATGGGGTTAAAATGTGTCTTAATCCAATGCAACTAACTAATTATAAGAGTTTGAGATAGATGTGGAGAGTTTAAAAGCCACTTATACCCATTTTGTCCCAAAACAGGCTAAAACCAAGAAAACATTGCTTAGAAGCTGTAAACAGCTATGTTAGTGTTTATGGGGTTAAAATGTGTCTTAATCCAATGCAACTAACTAATTATAAGACTTTGAGATTGATGTGGAGAGTTTATAAGCCACTTATATCCATTTTGTCCCAAAACAGGCTAAAACCAAGAAAACATTGCTTAGAAGCTGTAAATAGCTATGTTAGTGTTTCTGGGGTTCAAATGTGTCTTAATCCAATGCAACTGACTAGTTATAAGTGTTTGAGATGGATGTGGAGAGTTTAAAAGCCACTTATATCCATTTTGTCCCAAAACAGGCTAAAACCAAGAAAACATTGCTTAGTAGCTGTAAACAGCTATGTTAGTGTTTATGGGGTTAAAATGTGTCTTAATCCAATGCAACTAACTAATTATAAGACTTTGAGATAGATGTGGAGAGTTTAAAAGCCACTTATACCTATTTTGTCCCAAAACAGGCTAAAACCAAGAAAACATTGCTTAGAAGCACTAAACAGCTATGTTAGTGTTTATGGTGTTAAAATGTGTCTTAATCCAATGCAACTAACTTATTATAAGAGTTTGAGATAGATGTGGAGAGTTTAAATGCCACTTATACCCATTTTGTCCCAAAACAGGCTAAAACCAAGAAAACTTTGCTTAGAAGCTGTAAACAGCTATGTTAGTGTTTCTGGGGTTAAAATGTGTCCTAAACCAATGCAACTAACTAATTATAAGAGTTTGAGATAGATGTGGAGAGTTTAAAAGCCACTTATACCCATTTTGTCCCAAAAAAGGCTAACAGCAAGAAAACATTGCTTAGAAGCTGTAAACAGCTATGTTAGTGTTTCTGGGGTTAAAATGTGTCTTAATCCAATGCAACTAACTAATTATAAGAGTTTGAGATAGATGTGGAGAGTTTAAAAGCCACTTATAGCCATTTTGTCCCAAAACAAACTAACAGCAAGAAAAAATTGCTTAGTAGCTGTAAACAGCTATGTTTGTGTTTATGGGGTTAAAATGTGTCTTAATCCAATGCAACTAACTAAGTATAAGAGTTTGAGATAGATGTGGAGAGTTTAAAAGCCACTTATACCCATTTTGTCCCAAAACAGGCTAAAACCAAGAAAACATTGCTTAGAAGCTATAAACAGTTATGTTAGTGTTTATGGGGTTAAAATGTGTCTTAATCCAATGCAACTAACGAATTATAAGAGTTTGAGATGAATGTGGAGAGTTTTAAAAGCCACTTATACCCATTTTATCCCAAAATAGGCTAACACCAAGAAAACATTGCTTAGAAGCTGTAAACAGCTATGTTAGTGTTTATGGGGTTAAAATGTGTCTTAATCCAATGCAACTAACTAATTATAAGACTTTGAGATAGATGTGGAGAGTTTATAAGCCACTTATATCCATTTTGTCCCAAAACAGGCTAAAACCAAGAAAACATTGCTTAGAAGCTGTAAATAGCTATGTTAGTGTTTCTGGGGTTCAATTGTGTCTTAATCCAATGCAACTGACTAGTTATAAGTGTTTGAGATGGATGTGGAGAGTTTAAAAGCCACTTATATCCATTTTGTCCCAAAACAGGCTAAAACCATGAAAACATTGCTTAGTAGCTGTAAACAGCTATGTTAGTGTTTATGGGGTTAAAATGTGTCTTAATCCAATGCAACTAACTAATTATAAGACTTTGAGATAGATGTGGAGAGTTTAAAAGCCACTTATACCTATTTTGTCCCAAAACAGGCTAAAACCAAGAAAACATTGCTTAGAAGCACTAAACAGTTATGTTAGTGTTTATGGTGTTAAAATGTGTCTTAATCCAATGCAACTAACTTATTATAAGAGTTTGAGATAGATGTGGAGAGTTTAAATGCCACTTATACCCATTTTGTCCCAAAACAGGCTAAAACCAAGAAAACTTTGCTTAGAAGCTGTAAACAGCTATGTTAGTGTTTCTGGGGTTAAGATGTGTCCTAAACCAATGCAACTAACTAATTATAAGAGTTTGAGATAGATGTGGAGAGTTTAAAAGCCACTTATACCCATTTTGTCCCAAAAAAGGCTAACAGCAAGAAAACATTGCTTAGAAGCTGTAAACAGCTATGTTAGTGTTTCTGGGGTTAAAATGTGTCTTAATCCAATGCAACTAACTAATTATAAGAGTTTGAGATAGATGTGGAGAGTTTAAAAGCCACTTATACCCATTTTGTCCCAAAACAAACTAACAGCAAGAAAAAATTGCTTAGTAGCTGTAAACAGCTATGTTTGTGTTTATGGGGTTAAAATGTGTCTTAATCCAATGCAACTAACTAAGTATAAGAGTTTGAGATAGATGTGGAGAGTTTAAAAGCCACTTATACCCATTTTGTCCCAAAACAGGCTAAAACCAAGAAAACATTGCTTAGAAGCTATAAACAGTTATGTTAGTGTTTATGGGGTTAAAATGTGTCTTAATCCAATGCAACTAACTAATTATAAGAGTTTGAGATGAATGTGGAGAGTTTTAAAAGCCACTTATACCCATTTTATCCCAAAACAGGCTAACACCAAGAAAACATTGCTTAGAAGCTGTAAACAGCTATGTTAGTTTTTATGGGGTTAAAATGTGTCTTAATCCAATGCAACTAACTAATTATAAGAGTTTGAGATAGATGTGGAGAGTTTAAAAGCCACTTATACCCATTTTGTCCCAAAACAGGCTAAAACCAAGAAAACATTGCTTAGAAGCTGTAAACAGCTATGTTAGTGTTTATGGGGTTAAAATGTGTCTTAATCCAATGCAACTAACTAATTATAAGACTTTGAGATAGATGTGGAGAGTTTATAAGCCACTTATATCCATTTTGTCCCAAAACAGGCTAAAACCAAGAAAACATTGCTTAGAAGCTGTAAATAGCTATGTTAGTGTTTCTGGGGTTCAAATGTGTCTTAATCCAATGCAACTGACTAGTTATAAGTGTTTGAGATGGATGTGGAGAGTTTAAAAGCCACTTATATCCATTTTGTCCCAAAACAGGCTAAAACCAAGAAAACATTGCTTAGTAGCTGTAAACAGCTATGTTAGTGTTTATGGGGTTAAAATGTGTCTTAATCCAATGCAACTAACTAATTATAAGACTTTGAGATAGATGTGGAGAGTTTAAAAGCCACTTATACCTATTTTGTCCCAAAACAGGCTAAAACCAAGAAAACATTGCTTAGAAGCACTAAACAGCTATGTTAGTGTTTATGGTGTTAAAATGTGTCTTAATCCAATGCAACTAACTTATTATAAGAGTTTGAGATAGATGTGGAGAGTTTAAATGCCACTTATACCCATTTTGTCCCAAAACAGGCTAAAACCAAGAAAACTTTGCTTAGAAGCTGTAAACAGCTATGTTAGTGTTTCTGGGGTTAAAATGTGTCCTAATCCAATGCAACTAACTAATTATAAGAGTTTGAGATAGATGTGGAGAGTTTAAAAGCCACTTATACCCATTTTGTCCCAAAAAAGGCTAACAGCAAGAAAACATTGCTTAGAAGCTGTAAACAGCTATGTTAGTGTTTCTGTGGTTAAAATGTGTCTTAATCCAATGCAACTAACTAATTATAAGAGTTTGAGATAGATGTGGAGAGTTTAAAAGCCACTTATACCCATTTTGTCCCAAAACAAACTAACAGCAAGAAAAAATTGCTTAGTAGCTGTAAACAGCTATGTTTGTGTTTATGGGGTTAAAATGTGTCTTAATCCAATGCAACTAACTAAGTATAAGAGTTTGAGATAGATGTGGAGAGTTTAAAAGCCACTTATACCCATTTTGTCCCAAAACAGGCTAAAACCAAGAAAACATTGCTTAGAAGCTATAAACAGTTATGTTAGTGTTTATGGGGTTAAAATGTGTCTTAATCCAATGCAACTAACTAATTATAAGAGTTTGAGATGAATGTGGAGAGTTTTAAAAGCCACTTATACCCATTTTATCCCAAAACAGGCTAACACCAAGAAAACATTGCTTAGAAGCTGCAAACAGCTATGTTAGTTTTTATGGGGTTAAAATGTGTCTTAATCCAATGCAACTAACTAATTATAAGAGTTTGAGATAGATGTGGAGAGTTTAAAAGCCACTTATACCCATTTTGTCCCAAAACAGGCTAAAACCAAGAAAACATTGCTTAGAAGCTGTAAAAAGCTATGTTAGTGTTTATGGGGTTAAAATGTGTCTTACTCCAATGCAACTAACTAATTATAAGAGTTTGAGATAGATGTGGAGAGTTGAAAAGCCACTTATACCCATTTTGTCCCAAAACAGGCTAAAACCAAGAAAACATTGCTTAGAAGCTGTAAACAGCTATGTTAGTGTTTCTGGGGTTAAAATGTGTCTTAATCCAATGCAACTAACTAATTATAAGAGTTTGAGATAGATGTGGAGAGTTTAAAAGCCACTTATACCCATTTTGTCCCAAAACAGGCTAAAACCAAGAAAACATTGCTTAGTAGCTGTAAACAGCTATGTTAGTGTTTATGGGGTTAAAATGTGTCTTAATCCAATGCAACTAACTAATTATAAGACTTTGAGATAGATGTGGAGAGTTTATAAGCCACTTATATCCATTTTGTCCCAAAACAGGCTAAAACCAAGAAAACATTGCTTAGAAGCTGTAAATAGCTATGTTAGTGTTTCTGGGGTTCAATTGTGTCTTAATCCAATGCAACTGACTAGTTATAAGTGTTTGAGATGGATGTGGAGAGTTTAAAAGCCACTTATATCCATTTTGTCCCAAAACAGGCTAAAACCAAGAAAACATTGCTTAGTAGCTGTAAACAGCTATGTTAGTGTTTATGGGGTTAAAATGTGTCTTAATCCAATGCAACTAACTAATTATAAGACTTTGAGATAGATGTGGAGAGTTTAAAAGCCACTTATACCTATTTTGTCCCAAAACAGGCTAAAACCAAGAAAACATTGCTTAGAAGCACTAAACAGTTATGTTAGTGTTTATGGTGTTAAAATGTGTCTTAATCCAATGCAACTAACTTATTATAAGAGTTTGAGATAGATGTGGAGAGTTTAAATGCCACTTATACCCATTTTGTCCCAAAACAGGCTAAAACCAAGAAAACTTTGCTTAGAAGCTGTAAACAGCTATGTTAGTGTTTCTGGGGTTAAGATGTGTCCTAAACCAATGCAACTAACTAATTATAAGAGTTTGAGATAGATGTGGAGAGTTTAAAAGCCACTTATACCCATTTTGTCCCAAAAAAGGCTAACAGCAAGAAAACATTGCTTAGAAGCTGTAAACAGCTATGTTAGTGTTTCTGGGGTTAAAATGTGTCTTAATCCAATGCAACTAACTAATTATAAGAGTTTGAGATAGATGTGGAGAGTTTAAAAGCCACTTATACCCATTTTGTCCCAAAACAAACTAACAGCAAGAAAAAATTGCTTAGTAGCTGTAAACAGCTATGTTTGTGTTTATGGGGTTAAAATGTGTCTTAATCCAATGCAACTAACTAAGTATAAGAGTTTGAGATAGATGTGGAGAGTTTAAAAGCCACTTATACCCATTTTGTCCCAAAACAGGCTAAAACCAAGAAAACATTGCTTAGAAGCTATAAACAGTTATGTTAGTGTTTATGGGGTTAAAATGTGTCTTAATCCAATGCAACTAACTAATTATAAGAGTTTGAGATGAATGTGGAGAGTTTTAAAAGCCACTTATACCCATTTTATCCCAAAACAGGCTAACACCAAGAAAACATTGCTTAGAAGCTGTAAACAGCTATGTTAGTTTTTATGGGGTTAAAATGTGTCTTAATCCAATGCAACTAACTAATTATAAGAGTTTGAGATAGATGTGGAGAGTTTAAAAGCCACTTATACCCATTTTGTCCCAAAACAGGCTAAAACCAAGAAAACATTGCTTAGAAGCTGTAAACAGCTATGTTAGTGTTTATGGGGTTAAAATGTGTCTTAATCCAATGCAACTAACTAATTATAAGACTTTGAGATAGATGTGGAGAGTTTATAAGCCACTTATATCCATTTTGTCCCAAAACAGGCTAAAACCAAGAAAACATTGCTTAGAAGCTGTAAATAGCTATGTTAGTGTTTCTGGGGTTCAAATGTGTCTTAATCCAATGCAACTGACTAGTTATAAGTGTTTGAGATGGATGTGGAGAGTTTAAAAGCCACTTATATCCATTTTGTCCCAAAACAGGCTAAAACCAAGAAAACATTGCTTAGTAGCTGTAAACAGCTATGTTAGTGTTTATGGGGTTCAAATGTGTCTTAATCCAATGCAACTAACTAATTATAAGAGTTTGAGATGAATGTGGAGAGTTTTAAAAGCCACTTATACCCATTTTATCCCAAAACAGGCTAACACCAAGAAAACATTGCTTAGAAGCTGTAAACAGCTATGTTAGTTTTTATGGGGTTAAAATGTGTCTTAATCCAATGCAACTAACTAATTATAAGACTTTGAGATAGATGTGGAGAGTTTAAAAGCCACTTATACCTATTTTGTCCCAAAACAGGCTAAAACCAAGAAAACATTGCTTAGAAGCACTAAACAGCTATGTTAGTGTTTATGGTGTTAAAATGTGTCTTAATCCAATGCAACTAACTTATTATAAGAGTTTGAGATAGATGTGGAGAGTTTAAATGCCACTTATACCCATTTTGTCCCAAAACAGGCTAAAACCAAGAAAACTTTGCTTAGAAGCTGTAAACAGCTATGTTAGTGTTTCTGGGGTTAAAATGTGTCCTAATCCAATGCAACTAACTAATTATAAGAGTTTGAGATAGATGTGGAGAGTTTAAAAGCCACTTATACCCATTTTGTCCCAAAAAAGGCTAACAGCAAGAAAACATTGCTTAGAAGCTGTAAACAGCTATGTTAGTGTTTCTGGGGTTAAAATGTGTCTTAATCCAATGCAACTAACTAATTATAAGAGTTTGAGATAGATGTGGAGAGTTTAAAAGCCACTTATACCCATTTTGTCCCAAAACAGGCTAAAACCAAGAAATAATTGCTTAGAAGCTATAAACAGTTATGTTAGTGTTTATGGGGTTAAAATGTGTCTTAATCCAATGCAACTAACTAATTATAAGAGTTTGAGATGAATGTGGAGAGTTTTAAAAGCCACTTATACCCATTTTATCCCAAAACAGGCTAACACCAAGAAAACATTGCTTAGAAGTTGTAAACAGCTATGTTAGTTTTTATGGGGTTAAAATGTGTCTTAATCCAATGCAACTAACTAATTATAAGAGTTTGAGATAGATGTGGAGAGTTTAAAAGCCACTTATACCCATTTTGTCCCAAAACAGGCTAAAACCAAGAAAACATTGCTTAGAAGCTGTAAACAGCTATGTTAGTGTTTATGGGGTTAAAATGTGTCTTAATCCAATGCAACTAACTAATTATAAGAGTTTGAGATAGATGTGGAGAGTTTAAAAGCCACTTATACCCATTTTGTCCCAAAACAGGCTAAAACCAAGAAAACATTGCTTAGAAGCTGTAAAAAGCTATGTTAGTGTTTATGGGGTTAAAATGTGTCTTACTCCAATGCAACTAACTAATTATAAGAGTTTGAGATAGATGTGGAGAGTTGAAAAGCCACTTATACCCATTTTGTCCCAAAACAGGCTAAAACCAAGAAAACATTGCTTAGAAGCTGTAAACAGCTATGTTAGTGTTTCTGGGGTTAAAATGAGTCTTAATCCAATGCAACTAACTAATTATAAGAGTTTGAGATAGATGTGGAGAGTTTAAAAGCCACTTATACCCATTTTGTCCCAAAACAAACTAACAGCAAGAAAAAATTGCTTAGTAGCTGTAAACAGCTATGTTTGTGTTTATGGGGTTAAAATGTGTCTTAATCCAATGCAACTAACTAAGTATAAGAGTTTGAGATAGATGTGGAGAGTTTAAAAGCCACTTATACCCATTTTGTCCCAAAACAGGCTAAAACCAAGAAAACATTGCTTAGAAGCTATAAACAGTTATGTTAGTGTTTATGGGGTTAAAATGTGTCTTAATCCAATGCAACTAACTAATTATAAGAGTTTGAGATGAATGTGGAGAGTTTTAAAAGCCACTTATACCCATTTTATCCCAAAACAGGCTAACACCAAGAAAACATTGCTTAGAAGCTGTAAACAGCTATGTTAGTTTTTATGGGGTTAAAATGTGTCTTAATCCAATGCAACTAACTAATTATAAGAGTTTGAGATAGATGTGGAGAGTTTAAAAGCCACTTATACCCATTTTGTCCCAAAACAGGCTAAAACCAAGAAAACTTTGCTTAGAAGCTGTAAATGTAAGACTTTGTAGAATAAAGAAGAGAATCAAGAGATTGATGAGAGATATCGGTAGACAAAGAGAATGAGGAAGAAGAAAAGATTAGGTTATTGTTCCATCAGAATTCATATTACAATGTAGGCTAAAGCCTATATATATCAAGGGAAAATTAGGGCTACACCCTCTACCAACCGATCGTATAAGTGATAGGGACAAGGAGAGAGATAGAACTAATCCCAACGGTGATAGTGACCCGTCCTAGTCTCCTTAAACACAACATAACCCGTGACTCCACTTGTTCCTCCTCTCTAACGGCTACAAGCGACATTCTAGATCCTTCTCATGGGCCTAAGGAGAGCAGGCCTCCTCATTGTCTTTACACACTTACATGACTCGGCCTTATTGCTTGGTTGTACGGACGGCCCCATAATTGTACGGACGGCCATGGCTGCCTTAGGCTTATTCTCTTGATCAATACTCCCCCTCAAGCTTAGCCGAGTGAAATGGCTAAGCTTGGAACCCGTGAAGCAGCACCTCATTAAAAACCTTGACTTAGAAAACCTCATGGGACAAAACCAAGTCAAGGGAAAAAGAGTGTGCTGTCCACGGATTAGGGAAGCTTGATCATGGCCGTGTAATGTCTACAAGTCCAAGTTTGCTGTAGATGTGATCACAAACCTTGGAGCTTGCAGACTTGGTGAAGATGTCAGCTAGCTGATCTTGACTCCTTGTGTGGCATGGTAACACCACTCCTTCTTCAATCTTCTCTCTCACCTTGTGGCAATCGCTTTCTATGTGCTTGGTCCTCTCATGAAAGACTGAGTTTGTAGCAATGTGGATAGCCGCTTCATTGTCGCAGTGCATGGTCATGGGCTGCTTTGTCTCGATGCCTAAGTCCTTGAGTAAGCCCTTCAGCCATGTCATCTCGTTAGTGAGCTTCCTCATAGCTCTATACTCGGCCTCGGCGCTAGAGCATGAAACCACCTTTTGTTTCTTAGACCTCCATGTAACCAAGTTGCCTCCAACAAACGTGCAGTACCCAGTGGTGGATCTCCTATCCAGCGTGTCGCCATTGTAATCCGCATCACAATAGCCAACGATTTCGGTGTTGTCATTCTTGCCCATCCAAATACCTTGACCCGGACTGCCCTTGAGATAGCTTAGGATCCTTTCGACTTGACTCCATTGGTACTTGCTTGGTGCCTTCATATGTTGGCTAACCTGATTCACAGCATAGGATATGTCAGGTCGTGTGATAGTAAGGTATATCAGCTTACCTACAAGCCGGCGGTAGCGTGTGACGTCTAAGAATGGCTCGTCCATTGGTTCCTTAGGTCGGCCTTCTTTTGCCCGTAAGCTCTCCCCCTTTCGCTTGAGCTGGTAATCTTCATCAAGGGGCGTAGCAACCGGAGACACACCAAGCTTGCCAGTCTCCTCTAACAAGTCAAGAGTATACTTGCGTTGTGAGAGGAAGAGTCCTTCCGGTGAGCGACAAATCTCAATACCAAGAAAGTATTTGAGTTCCCCAAGGTCCTTGATGTCAAATACCGACTTGAGAGAGTCCTTGGTGTCCTGAATGGCCGCCTTATCATCACCAGTCACGATGATGTCGTCGACATATATGAGCACCACCACCCAACCAATAGAGGTGCGACGCGTGAAGAGAGTATGATCAGCCTCCGATCGCGTAAAACCATCAGTCTTGAGAGTGGAGCTTAGTTTGTGGTACCACGCTCGTGGGGACTGCTTAAGGCCATAGATGGCCTTACGTAGCCTCAAGACTTTTCCGGGTGTAACCATGTCTTCAAGGCCGGGAGGAGGCGTCATGTACACTTCTTCATCAAGTTCACCTTGAAGGAAGGCGTTCTTCACATCCATCTGCCATAAGTCCCATGAGAGGTTGACAGCAAGAGACAGCACAACCCGAACCGTATGGAGCTTGGCCACGGGTGCAAAGGTGTCCGTGTAGTCCGCGCCATAGGTTTGGGTGAAGCCACGGGCCACTAACCTGGCTTTATGCCGTTCAATGTCACCATTGCTCAAATACTTTATGGTAAACACCCATTTGGAGCTAACTGCCCGCTTGCCTTGAGGAAGATCCGATTCGTCCCACGTATGATTCCGGATCATGGCGCCAGTTTCATCCTTGACCGCATCTAACCAAACTTGATGTTCCTTGGCTTCATCATATGTCTGCGGGATCCAATTGGCGTCCACTTGGCCGAAGAAAGCTTGGTGATCAGCAGGTAACAGCTCAAGGGAACAAACGGACTGAATGGGATGAGCGACAGCTTGGCTGTTGTAATAGACACGCTTGTTCTTCCAAGTGGAGGGATCCGATCGAGGTCTGGTGCTCCGACGCAGGACTGGTGCCGGAAGTGGATCCACGCTAGGCAACACGGTGGACGTACCGTCCGTAGGAGCCGTCTCCGTGTTTTCCTCGGTAGAGGCCGCCGCCGGAGCATGCGTGTCCGTTGTAGGGCCAGGGACGGGAACACCGGTTATGGGTAGGCCAGACTCGAGAGATTCACCATCTTGGGCTGAACCATTGTCATTTGCATCTCCTTGGTCAGACCCACCATCGGTAGAAATTTTACTTAGTGTTGGCCGCACGGCACCCGTTGGTGGAGATGGGTTGCCAAGGTGATCAAGAAGGAACCGTAGACTCGAAGCTCGGTCATTAGGTGAGTGAGAGAGATCTTTAAGGCTGTTCCAATCCCTCTTGTCATGGTAGCCCACATGTTCTAGAAACCGGACATCTCGAGAGACATATAGTCGACTTGTGGCCGGATCATAACATTTGTACCCCTTTTGTGTGGTGGAGTAGCCAATGAACATACACTTTGTACTTTTGGCATCCAGCTTACTCCTTTGTTCTCCTGGTACTAACACAAAACAAACACAGCCGAAAACTCGTAAGTGATCAAGAGATGGTTTAAATTTGTTTAGTACTTCAAATGGAGATAAGTCATGAAGAACTCTAGTTGGTGTTCGGTTGATTAGGTAGCATGCAGTCATCACGGCATCACCCCAATATCGTTTAGGAACACTCGAATGGAACATGATTGCCCGCGCCACTTCCATGAGGTGCCGGTTCTTCCTCTCGGCCACACCATTTTGTTGTGGCGTGTAGGGACAACTAGTTTGATGGAGAATGCCATGCTTGGAGAGATGTTCTTTGAACTTGTAACTTGTGTATTCCCCCCCATTATCAGACCTAAGTACCTTAAGTTTAGCATTGAAGTGATTAGTCACATAATTTTGAAAATTGATAAAGGCATCAAATACTCTATCTTTAGATGGCAACAAGGTAATCCAAGTGTATTTTGATTTTTCATCAATAAAAGTCACAAAATACTTGTTATTATCTCTAGATAGGCATGGTGATGTCCAAACATCTGAGTGAACTAAATCAAAACAATTCTCATAAATAGTAGTTGACTTAGGAAAGATAGACTTGCAATGTTTTCCAAGAATACAAGGTTCACAAGTAGAATTATCAAAAGAAATATTAGGAAACATCAACCCTAAAGCACGTGAATGTGGGTGGCCTAGCCTAGCATGCCACACCATATTCGAATCAACAACAAAACAAGACTTAGTAGAGGATAAATTTGGATCGGTTTTCTCTAGGACATAGAGATCTCCACTCCCTTGCCCTTCTCCAAGAACCTTTCCAGTCTCAATATCCTGAAAATAAACATTGTTAGGACCAAAGATTGCATAACAATTCAAATCATTTGTGGCCCTCTTAACCGATAGTAAATTGGAGGTAAAGGTAGGCATAAAGAAAGCTTTTGAGGTTTTATCAAATAGTTTCAAGTCCCCTATTCCCTTTACTGGTATTTGTTCTCCATTTGCAATAACAACATTTCCTAAGGCCGGTTTTATGTTGTCAATTAAACTAGGGTTACTAATCATATGATGTGAGGCTCCCGAGTCAATAACAAGCGATTTGCTAGGCCTAGAAGTAAAGAAAGAGATACCAGACTCCTTGAGTGAAGCAATGGAGCGGATGAGAGCCTCAAGGTCTGACTTCCTCACCACATCTCCGTAGGCTGCGGTCATGGCCACCTCATCTCCCTGCTTTGATGATCCGGCTCCTTTATCGCTAACCGCTTCCTTTGAGAGGTTGGCTTTGAACTTGGCCGGCTTGAGATGAGGATGGAGAACCCAGCACTTGTCTTTCAGATGACCCCGCTTCTTGCAGTGGTCGCACACCAACAACTTCCTCTCCTCTTGCTTGTACATTCCTTTGTTGGCCGAAGCAAGCTCCCCCTTACCGCTAAACAAATCAAGGGATCCTTGCTCTTTCTGAATTTGGGAGCAAATATCTTCAAAGGAGGGGAGCTTCTCTGCCCTTAGGATGTGCTTCAAGAGGTCGTTGAAGGACGGGTTCAAGGTAAGTAGGAGTCCGAAGACTTTGTCTTGCTCCTTTCTTTCGTTTAGCACACTTGCCTCAAGTGTACTTGGCCGCAACATGTCAAGCTCGGACCATAGTGCACGGAACTTACCAAGATGCTTAGTGAACTCCACATCATCTTGGTTAAGATCATTTATGGCCTTCTTGACCTCAAAGACTCTAGTCATGTTAGAGACATTACCATACACGCCTTTAAGTGTTTCCCACAGTTCCTTGGCCGTCTCGCAATATGAGTAGGCCTCAAGGATAGGCGTGTCCAGAGAGTTTTGGAGAACAGATAGGACAACTTGGTCTTCTTGGAACCATTTGGCCTTCCTCTCGCTCTCTTCCTCCGCTTCCGCCTCGGAAGCGTCCTCTCCTTTGGGGTTTTTCTTTGGGACATAGTCGGACTCGACATGACTCCAAAGGCCACGACCTCCAAGGGCGGTTCTTGTGGTTCTTGTCCACAGCAAGTAGTTTGTCCCCTTTAGGACAACCGGTGAAACAATGGGCTTGGCGTTTTCCATGGTCGGATTTCTATGGACCGATGGGTAAAGCTTTTACCCGGAGAATAAAAGAGATGCGAGTAAGAAGAAACGAAGATAAGGAGACTAGAGTGTAGAAATGAGTAGGAGAATGAGATTAGACTGTAGAGAATCGAAGAACTTGCTCTGATACCATGTAAGACTTTGTAGAATAAAGAAGAGAATCAAGAGATTGATGAGAGATATCGGTAGACAAAGAGAATGAGGAAGAAGAAAAGATTAGGTTATTGTTCCATCAGAATTCATATTACAATGTAGGCTAAAGCCTATATATATCAAGGGAAAATTAGGGCTACACCCTCTACCAACCGATCGTATAAGTGATAGGGACAAGGAGAGAGATAGAACTAATCCCAACGGTGATAGTGACCCGTCCTAGTCTCCTTAAACACAACATAACCCGTGACTCCACTTGTTCCTCCTCTCTAACGGCTACAAGCGACATTCTAGATCCTTCTCATGGGCCTAAGGAGAGCAGGCCTCCTCATTGTCTTTACACACTTACATGACTCGGCCTTATTGCTTGGTTGTACGGACGGCCCCATAATTGTACGGACGGCCATGGCTGCCTTAGGCTTATTCTCTTGATCAATAGTAAACAGCTATGTTAGTGTTTCTGGGGTTAAAATGTGTCCTAATCCAATGCAACTAACTAATTATAAGAGTTTGAGATAGATGTGGAGAGTTTAAAAGCCACTTATACCCATTTTGTCCCAAAAAAGGCTAACAGCAAGAAAACATTGCTTAGAAGCTGTAAACAGCTATGTTAGTGTTTCTGGGGTTAAAATGTGTCTTAATCCAATGCAACTAACTAATTATAAGAGTTTGAGATAGATGTGGAGAGTTTAAAAGCCACTTATACCCATTTTGTCCCAAAACAGGCTAAAACCAAGAAATAATTGCTTAGAAGCTATAAACAGTTATGTTAGTGTTTATGGGGTTAAAATGTGTCTTAATCCAATGCAACTAACTAATTATAAGAGTTTGAGATGAATGTGGAGAGTTTTAAAAGCCACTTATACCCATTTTATCCCAAAACAGGCTAACACCAAGAAAACATTGCTTAGAAGTTGTAAACAGCTATGTTAGTTTTTATGGGGTTAAAATGTGTCTTAATCCAATGCAACTAACTAATTATAAGAGTTTGAGATAGATGTGGAGAGTTTAAAAGCCACTTATACCCATTTTGTCCCAAAACAGGCTAAAACCAAGAAAACATTGCTTAGAAGCTGTAAAAAGCTATGTTAGTGTTTATGGGGTTAAAATGTGTCTTACTCCAATGCAACTAACTAATTATAAGAGTTTGAGATAGATGTGGAGAGTTGAAAAGCCACTTATACCCATTTTGTCCCAAAACAGGCTAAAACCAAGAAAACATTGCTTAGAAGCTGTAAACAGCTATGTTAGTGTTTCTGGGGTTAAAATGAGTCTTAATCCAATGCAACTAACTAATTATAAGAGTTTGAGATAGATGTGGAGAGTTTAAAAGCCACTTATACCCATTTTGTCCCAAAACAAACTAACAGCAAGAAAAAATTGCTTAGTAGCTGTAAACAGCTATGTTTGTGTTTATGGGGTTAAAATGTGTCTTAATCCAATGCAACTAACTAAGTATAAGAGTTTGAGATAGATGTGGAGAGTTTAAAAGCCACTTATACCCATTTTGTCCCAAAACAGGCTAAAACCAAGAAAACATTGCTTAGAAGCTATAAACAGTTATGTTAGTGTTTATGGGGTTAAAATGTGTCTTAATCCAATGCAACTAACTAATTATAAGAGTTTGAGATGAATGTGGAGAGTTTTAAAAGCCACTTATACCCATTTTATCCCAAAACAGGCTAACACCAAGAAAACATTGCTTAGAAGCTGTAAACAGCTATGTTAGTTTTTATGGGGTTAAAATGTGTCTTAATCCAATGCAACTAACTAATTATAAGAGTTTGAGATAGATGTGGAGAGTTTAAAAGCCACTTATACCCATTTTGTCCCAAAACAGGCTAAAACCAAGAAAACATTGCTTAGAAGCTGTAAACAGCTATGTTAGTGTTTATGGGGTTAAAATGTATCTTAATCCAATGCAACTAACTAATTATAAGACTTTGAGATAGATGTGGAGAGTTTATAAGCCACTTATACCCATTTTATCCCAAAACAGGCTAACACCAAGAAAACATTGCTTAGAAGCTGTAAACAGCTATGTTAGTTTTTATGGGGTTAAAATGTGTCTTAATCCAATGCAACTAACTAATTATAAGAGTTTGAGATAGATGTGGAGAGTTTAAAAGCCACTTATACCCATTTTGTCCCAAAACAGGCTAAAACCAAGAAAACATTGCTTAGAAGCTGTAAACAGCTATGTTAGTGTTTATGGGGTTAAAATGTGTCTTAATCCAATGCAACTAACTAATTATAAGACTTTGAGATAGATGTGGAGAGTTTATAAGCCACTTATATCCATTTTGTCCCAAAACAGGCTAAAACCAAGAAAACATTGCTTAGAAGCTGTAAATAGCTATGTTAGTGTTTCTGGGGTTCAAATGTGTCTTAATCCAATGCAACTGACTAGTTATAAGTGTTTGAGATGGATGTGGAGAGTTTAAAAGCCACTTATATCCATTTTGTCCCAAAACAGGCTAAAACCAAGAAAACATTGCTTAGTAGCTGTAAACAGCTATGTTAGTGTTTATGGGGTTAAAATGTGTCTTAATCCAATGCAACTAACTAATTATAAGACTTTGAGATAGATGTGGAGAGTTTAAAAGCCACTTATACCTATTTTGTCCCAAAACAGGCTAAAACCAAGAAAACATTGCTTAGAAGCACTAAACAGCTATGTTAGTGTTTATGGTGTTAAAATGTGTCTTAATCCAATGCAACTAACTTATTATAAGAGTTTGAGATAAATGTGGAGAGTTTAAATGCCACTTATACCCATTTTGTCCCAAAACAGGCTAAAACCAAGAAAACTTTGCTTAGAAGCTGTAAACAGCTATGTTAGTGTTTCTGGGGTTAAAATGTGTCCTAATCCAATGCAACTAACTAATTATAAGAGTTTGAGATAGATGTGGAGAGTTTAAAAGCCACTTATACCCATTTTGTCCCAAAAAAGGCTAACAGCAAGAAAACATTGCTTAGAAGCTGTAAACAGCTATGTTAGTGTTTCTGGGGTTAAAATGTGTCTTAATCCAATGCAACTAACTAATTATAAGAGTTTGAGATAGATGTGGAGAGTTTAAAAGCCAATTATACCCATTTTGTCCCAAAACAGGCTAAAACCAAGAAAACATTGCTTAGAAGCTATAAACAGTTATGTTAGTGTTTATGGGGTTAAAATGTGTCTTAATCCAATGCAACTAACTAATTATAAGAGTTTGAGATGAATGTGGAGAGTTTTAAAAGCCACTTATACCCATTTTATCCCAAAACAGGCTAACACCAAGAAAACATTGCTTAGAAGCTGTAAACAGCTATGTTAGTTTTTATGGGGTTAAAATGTGTCTTAATCCAATGCAACTAACTAATTATAAGAGTTTGAGATAGATGTGGAGAGTTTAAAAGCCACTTATACCCATTTTGTCCCAAAACAGGCTAAAACCAAGAAAACATTGCTTAGAAGCTGTAAACAGCTATGTTAGTGTTTATGGGGTTAAAATGTGTCTTAATCCAATGCAACTAACTAATTATAAGACTTTGAGATAGATGTGGAGAGTTTATAAGCCACTTATATCCATTTTGTCCCAAAACAGGCTAAAACCAAGAAAACATTGCTTAGAAGCTGTAAATACCTATGTTAGTGTTTCTAGGGTTCAAATGTGTCTTAATCCAATGCAACTAACTAATTATAAGAGTTTGAGATGAATGTGGAGAGTTTTAAAAGCCACTTATACCCATTTTATCCCAAAACAGGCTAACACCAAGAAAACATTGCTTAGAAGCTGTAAACAGCTATGTTAGTTTTTATGGGGTTAAAATGTGTCTTAATCCAATGCAACTAACTAATTATAAGAGTTTGAGATAGATGTGGAGAGTTGAAAAGCCACTTATACCCATTTTGTCCCAAAACAGGCTAAAACCAAGAAAACATTGCTTAGAAGCTGTAAACAGCTATGTTAGTGTTTCTGGGGTTAAAATGTGTCTTAATCCAATGCAACTAACTAAGTATAAGAGTTTGAGATAGATGTGGAGAGTTTAAAAGCCACTTATACCCATTTTGTCCCAAAACAGGCTAAAACCAAGAAAACATTGCTTAGAAGCTATAAACAGTTATGTTAGTGTTTATGGGGTTAAAATGTGTCTTAATCCAATGCAACTAACTAATTATAAGACTTTGAGATAGATGTGGAGAGTTTAAAAGCCACTTATACCTATTTTGTCCCAAAACAGGCTAAAACCAAGAAAACATTGCTTAGAAGCACTAAACAGCTATGTTAGTGTTTATGGTGTTAAAATGTGTCTTAATCCAATGCAACTAACTTATTATAAGAGTTTGAGATAGATGTGGAGAGTTTAAATGCCACTTATACCCATTTTGTCCCAAAACAGGCTAAAACCAAGAAAACTTTGCTTAGAAGCTGTAAACAGCTATGTTAGTGTTTCTGGGGTTAAAATGTGTCCTAATCCAATGCAACTAACTAATTATAAGAGTTTGAGATAGATGTGGAGAGTTTAAAAGCCACTTATACCCATTTTGTCCCAAAAAAGGCTAACAGCAAGAAAACATTGCTTAGAAGCTGTAAACAGCTATGTTAGTGTTTCTGGGGTTAAAATGTGTCTTAATCCAATGCAACTAACTAATTATAAGAGTTTGAGATAGATGTGGAGAGTTTAAAAGCCAATTATACCCATTTTGTCCCAAAACAGGCTAAAACCAAGAAAACATTGCTTAGAAGCTATAAACAGTTATGTTAGTGTTTATGGGGTTAAAATGTGTCTTAATCCAATGCAACTAACTAATTATAAGAGTTTGAGATGAATGTGGAGAGTTTTAAAAGCCACTTATACCCATTTTATCCCAAAACAGGCTAACACCAAGAAAACATTGCTTAGAAGCTGTAAACAGCTATGTTAGTTTTTATGGGGTTAAAATGTGTCTTAATCCAATGCAACTAACTAATTATAAGAGTTTGAGATAGATGTGGAGAGTTTAAAAGCCACTTATACCCATTTTGTCCCAAAACAGGCTAAAACCAAGAAAACATTGCTTAGAAGCTGTAAACAGCTATGTTAGTGTTTATGGGGTTAAAATGTGTCTTAATCCAATGCAACTAACTAATTATAAGACTTTGAGATAGATGTGGAGAGTTTATAAGCCACTTATATCCATTTTGTCCCAAAACAGGCTAAAACCAAGAAAACATTGCTTAGAAGCTGTAAATACCTATGTTAGTGTTTCTAGGGTTCAAATGTGTCTTAATCCAATGCAACTAACTAATTATAAGAGTTTGAGATGAATGTGGAGAGTTTTAAAAGCCACTTATACCCATTTTATCCCAAAACAGGCTAACACCAAGAAAACATTGCTTAGAAGCTGTAAACAGCTATGTTAGTTTTTATGGGGTTAAAATGTGTCTTAATCCAATGCAACTAACTAATTATAAGAGTTTGAGATAGATGTGGAGAGTTGAAAAGCCACTTATACCCATTTTGTCCCAAAACAGGCTAAAACCAAGAAAACATTGCTTAGAAGCTGTAAACAGCTATGTTAGTGTTTCTGGGGTTAAAATGTGTCTTAATCCAATGCAACTAACTAAGTATAAGAGTTTGAGATAGATGTGGAGAGTTTAAAAGCCACTTATACCCATTTTGTCCCAAAACAGGCTAAAACCAAGAAAACATTGCTTAGAAGCTATAAACAGTTATGTTAGTGTTTATGGGGTTAAAATGTGTCTTAATCCAATGCAACTAACTAATTATAAGACTTTGAGATAGATGTGGAGAGTTTAAAAGCCACTTATACCTATTTTGTCCCAAAACAGGCTAAAACCAAGAAAACATTGCTTAGAAGCACTAAACAGCTATGTTAGTGTTTATGGTGTTAAAATGTGTCTTAATCCAATGCAACTAACTTATTATAAGAGTTTGAGATAGATGTGGAGAGTTTAAATGCCACTTATACCCATTTTGTCCCAAAACAGGCTAAAACCAAGAAAACTTTGCTTAGAAGCTGTAAACAGCTATGTTAGTGTTTCTGGGGTTAAAATGTGTCCTAATCCAATGCAACTAACTAATTATAAGAGTTTGAGATAGATGTGGAGAGTTTAAAAGCCACTTATACCCATTTTGTCCCAAAAAAGGCTAACAGCAAGAAAACATTGCTTAGAAGCTGTAAACAGCTATGTTAGTGTTTCTGGGGTTAAAATGTGTCTTAATCCAATGCAACTAACTAATTATAAGAGTTTGAGATAGATGTGGAGAGTTTAAAAGCCACTTATACCCATTTTGTCCCAAAACAGGCTAAAACCAAGAAAACATTGCTTAGAAGCTATAAACAGTTATGTTAGTGTTTATGGGGTTAAAATGTGTCTTAATCCAATGCAACTAACTAATTATAAGAGTTTGAGATGAATGTGGAGAGTTTTAAAAGCCACTTATACCCATTTTATCCCAAAACAGGCTAACACCAAGAAAACATTGCTTAGAAGCTGTAAACAGCTATGTTAGTTTTTATGGGGTTAAAATGTGTCTTAATCCAATGCAACTAACTAATTATAAGAGTTTGAGATAGATGTGGAGAGTTTAAAAGCCACTTATACCCATTTTGTCCCAAAACAGGCTAAAACCAAGAAAACATTGCTTAGAAGCTGTAAAAAGCTATGTTAGTGTTTATGGGGTTAAAATGTGTCTTACTCCAATGCAACTAACTAATTATAAGAGTTTGAGATAGATGTGGAGAGTTGAAAAGCCACTTATACCCATTTTGTCCCAAAACAGGCTAAAACCAAGAAAACATTGCTTAGAAGCTGTAAACAGCTATGTTAGTGTTTCTGGGGTTAAAATGAGTCTTAATCCAATGCAACTAACTAATTATAAGAGTTTGAGATAGATGTGGAGAGTTTAAAAGCCACTTATACCCATTTTGTCCCAAAACAAACTAACAGCAAGAAAAAATTGCTTAGTAGCTGTAAACAGCTATGTTTGTGTTTATGGGGTTAAAATGTGTCTTAATCCAATGCAACTAACTAAGTATAAGAGTTTGAGATAGATGTGGAGAGTTTAAAAGCCACTTATACCCATTTTGTCCCAAAACAGGCTAAAACCAAGAAAACATTGCTTAGAAGCTATAAACAGTTATGTTAGTGTTTATGGGGTTAAAATGTGTCTTAATCCAATGCAACTAACTAATTATAAGAGTTTGAGATGAATGTGGAGAGTTTTAAAAGCCACTTATACCCATTTTATCCCAAAACAGGCTAACACCAAGAAAACATTGCTTAGAAGCTGTAAACAGCTATGTTAGTTTTTATGGGGTTAAAATGTGTCTTAATCCAATGCAACTAACTAATTATAAGAGTTTGAGATAGATGTGGAGAGTTTAAAAGCCACTTATACCCATTTTGTCCCAAAACAGGCTAAAACCAAGAAAACATTGCTTAGAAGCTGTAAACAGCTATGTTAGTGTTTATGGGGTTAAAATGTGTCTTAATCCAATGCAACTAACTAATTATAAGACTTTGAGATAGATGTGGAGAGTTTATAAGCCACTTATATCCATTTTGTCCCAAAACAGGCTAAAACCAAGAAAACATTGCTTAGAAGCTGTAAATAGCTATGTTAGTGTTTCTGGGGTTCAAATGTGTCTTAATCCAATGCAACTGACTAGTTATAAGTGTTTGAGATGGATGTGGAGAGTTTAAAAGCCACTTATATCCATTTTGTCCCAAAACAGGCTAAAACCAAGAAAACATTGCTTAGTAGCTGTAAACAGCTATGTTAGTGTTTATGGGGTTAAAATGTGTCTTAATCCAATGCAACTAACTAATTATAAGACTTTGAGATAGATGTGGAGAGTTTAAAAGCCACTTATACCTATTTTGTCCCAAAACAGGCTAAAACCAAGAAAACATTGCTTAGAAGCACTAAACAGCTATGTTAGTGTTTATGGTGTTAAAATGTGTCTTAATCCAATGCAACTAACTTATTATAAGAGTTTGAGATAGATGTGGAGAGTTTAAATGCCACTTATACCCATTTTGTCCCAAAACAGGCTAAAACCAAGAAAACTTTGCTTAGAAGCTGTAAACAGCTATGTTAGTGTTTCTGGGGTTAAAATGTGTCCTAATCCAATGCAACTAACTAATTATAAGAGTTTGAGATAGATGTGGAGAGTTTAAAAGCCACTTATACCCATTTTGTCCCAAAAAAGGCTAACAGCAAGAAAACATTGCTTAGAAGCTGTAAACAGCTATGTTAGTGTTTCTGGGGTTAAAATGTGTCTTAATCCAATGCAACTAACTAATTATAAGAGTTTGAGATAGATGTGGAGAGTTTAAAAGCCACTTATACCCATTTTGTCCCAAAACAGGCTAAAACCAAGAAAACATTGCTTAGAAGCTATAAACAGTTATGTTAGTGTTTATGGGGTTAAAATGTGTCTTAATCCAATGCAACTAACTAATTATAAGAGTTTGAGATGAATGTGGAGAGTTTTAAAAGCCACTTATACCCATTTTATCCCAAAACAGGCTAACACCAAGAAAACATTGCTTAGAAGCTGTAAACAGCTATGTTAGTTTTTATGGGGTTAAAATGTGTCTTAATCCAATGCAACTAACTAATTATAAGAGTTTGAGATAGATGTGGAGAGTTTAAAAGCCACTTATACCCATTTTGTCCCAAAACAGGCTAAAACCAAGAAAACATTGCTTAGAAGCTGTAAAAAGCTATGTTAGTGTTTATGGGGTTAAAATGTGTCTTACTCCAATGCAACTAACTAATTATAAGAGTTTGAGATAGATGTGGAGAGTTGAAAAGCCACTTATACCCATTTTGTCCCAAAACAGGCTAAAACCAAGAAAACATTGCTTAGTATTGATCAAGAGAATAAGCCTAAGGCAGCCATGGCCGTCCGTACAATTATGGGGCCGTCCGTACAACCAAGCAATAAGGCCGAGTCATGTAAGTGTGTAAAGACAATGAGGAGGCCTGCTCTCCTTAGGCCCATGAGAAGGATCTAGAATGTCGCTTGTAGCCGTTAGAGAGGAGGAACAAGTGGAGTCACGGGTTATGTTGTGTTTAAGGAGACTAGGACGAGTCACTATCACCATTGGGATTAGTTCTATCTCTCTCCTTGTCCCTATCACTTATACGATCGGTTGGTAGAGGGTGTAGCCCTAATTTTCCCTTGATATATATAGGCTTTAGCCCACATTGTAATATAGATTCTTATGGAACAATAACCTAATCTTTTCTTCTTCCTCATTCTCTTTGTCTACCGATATCTCTCATCAATCTCTTGATTCTCTTCTTTATTCTACAAAGTCTAACATGGTATCAGAGCGAGTTCTTCGATTCTCTACAGTCTAATCTCATTCTCCTACTCATTTCTACACTCTAGTCTCCTTATCTTCGTTTCTTCTCACTCACATCTCTTTTATTCTCCGGGTAAAAGCTTTACCCATCGGTCCATAGAAATCCGACCATGGAAAACGCCAAGCCCATTGTTTCACCGGTTGTCCTAAAGGGGACAAACTACTTGCTGTGGACAAGAACCACAAGAACCGCCCTTGGAGGTCGTGGCCTTTGGAGTCATGTCGAGTCCGACTATGTCCCAAAGAAAAACCCCAAAGGAGAGGACGCTTCCGAGGCGGAAGCGGAGGAAGAGAGCGAGAGGAAGGCCAAATGGTTCCAAGAAGACCAAGTTGTCCTATCTGTTCTCCAAAACTCTCTGGACACGCCTATCCTTGAGGCCTACTCATATTGCGAGACGGCCAAGGAACTGTGGGAAACACTTAAAGGCGTGTATGGTAATGTCTCTAACATGACTAGAGTCTTTGAGGTCAAGAAGGCCATAAATGATCTTAACCAAGATGATGTGGAGTTCACTAAGCATCTTGGTAAGTTCCGTGCACTATGGTCCGAGCTTGACATGTTGCGGCCAAGTACACTTGAGGCAAGTGTGCTAAACGAAAGAAAGGAGCAAGACAAAGTCTTCGGACTCCTACTTACCTTGAACCCGTCCTTCAACGACCTCTTGAAGCACATCCTAAGGGCAGAGAAGCTCCCCTCCTTTGAAGATATTTGCTCCCAAATTCAGAAAGAGCAAGGATCCCTTGATTTGTTTAGCGGTAAGGGGGAGCTTGCTTCGGCCAACAAAGGAACGTACAAGCAAGAGGAGAGGAAGTGGTTGGTGTGCGACCACTGCAAGAAGCGGGGTCATCTGAAAGACAAGTGCTGGGTTCTCCATCCTCATCTCAAGCCGGCCAAGTTCAAAGCCAACCTCTCAAAGGAAGCGGTTAGCGATAAAGGAGCCGGATCATCAAAGCAGGGAGATGAGGTGGCCATGACCGCAGCCTACGGAGATGTGGTGAGGAAGTCAGACCTTGAGGCTCTCATCCGCTCCATTGCTTCACTCAAGGAGTCTGGTATCTCTTTCTTTACTTCTAGGCCTAGCAAATCGCTTGTTATTGACTCGGGAGCCTCACATCATATGATTAGTAACCCTAGTTTAATTGACAACATAAAACCGGCCTTAGGAAGTGTTGTTATTGCAAATGGAGAACAAATACCAGTAAAGGGAATAGGGGACTTGAAACTATTTGATAAAACCTCAAAAGCTTTCTTTATGCCTACCTTTACCTCCAATTTACTATCGGTTAAGAGGGCCACAAATGATTTGAATTGTTATGCAATCTTTGGTCCTAACAATGTTTATTTTCAGGATATTGAGACTGGAAAGGTTCTTGGAGAAGGGCAAGGGAGTGGAGATCTCTATGTCCTAGAGAAAACCGATCCAAATTTATCCTCTACTAAGTCTTGTTTTGTTGTTGATTCGAATATGGTGTGGCATGCTAGGCTAGGCCACCCACATTCACGTGCTTTAGGGTTGATGTTTCCTAATATTTCTTTTGATAATTCTACTTGTGAACCTTGTATTCTTGGAAAACATTGCAAGTCTATCTTTCCTAAGTCAACTACTATTTATGAGAATTGTTTTGATTTAGTTCACTCAGATGTTTGGACATCACCATGCCTATCTAGAGATAATAACAAGTATTTTGTGACCTTTATTGATGAAAAATCAAAATACACTTGGATTACCTTGTTGCCATCTAAAGATAGAGTATTTGATGCCTTTATCAATTTTCAAAATTATGTGACTAATCACTTCAATGCTAAACTTAAGGTACTTAGGTCTGATAATGGGGGGGAATACACAAATTGCAAGTTCAAAGAACATCTCTCCAAGCATGGCATTCTCCATCAAACGAGTTGTCCCTACACGCCACAACAAAATGGTGTGGCCGAGAGGAAGAACCGGCACCTCATGGAAGTGGCGCGGGCAATCATGTTCCATTCGAGTGTTCCTAAACGATATTGGGGTGATGCCGTGATGACTGCATGCTACCTAATCAACCGAACACCAACTAGAGTTCTTCATGACTTATCTCCATTTGAAGTACTAAACAAATTTAAACCATCTCTTGATCACTTACGAGTTTTCGGCTGTGTTTGTTTTGTGTTAGTACCAGGAGAACAAAGGAGTAAGCTGGATGCCAAAAGTACAAAGTGTATGTTCATTGGCTACTCTACCACACAAAAGGGGTACAAATGTTATGATCCGGCCACAAGTCGACTATATGTCTCTCGAGATGTCCGGTTTCTAGAACATGTGGGCTACCATGACAAGAGGGATTGGAACAGCCTTAAAGATCTCTCTCACTCACCTAATGACCGAGCTTCGAGTCTACGGTTCCTTCTTGATCACCTTGGCAACCCATCTCCACCAACGGGTGCCGTGCGGCCAACACTAAGTCAAATTTCTACCGATGGTGGGTCTGACCAAGGAGATGCAAATGACAATGGTTCAGCCCAAGATGGTGAATCTCTCGAGTCTGGCCTACCCATAACCGGTGTTCCCGTCCCTGGCCCTACAACGGACACGCATGCTCCGGCGGCGGCCTCTACCGAGGAAAACACGGAGACGGCTCCTACGGACGGTACGTCCACCGTGTTGCCTAGCGTGGATCCACTTCCAGCACCAGTCCTGCGTCGGAGCACCAGACCTCGGTCGGATCCCTCCACTTGGAAGAACAAGCGTGTCTATTACAACAGCCAAGCTGTCGCTCATCCCATTCAGTCCGTTTGTTCCCTTGAGCTGTTACCTGCTGATCACCAAGCTTTCTTCGGCCAAGTGGACGCCAATTGGATCCCGCAGACATATGATGAAGCCAAGGAACATCAAGTTTGGTTAGATGCGGTCAAGGATGAAACTGGCGCCATGATCCGGAATCATACGTGGGACGAATCGGATCTTCCTCAAGGCAAGCGGGCAGTTAGCTCCAAATGGGTGTTTACCATAAAGTATTTGAGCAATGGTGACATTGAACGGCATAAAGCCAGGTTAGTGGCCCGTGGCTTCACCCAAACCTATGGCGCGGACTACACGGACACCTTTGCACCCGTGGCCAAGCTCCATACGGTTCGGGTTGTGCTGTCTCTTGCTGTCAACCTCTCATGGGACTTATGGCAGATGGATGTGAAGAACGCCTTCCTTCAAGGTGAACTTGATGAAGAAGTGTACATGACGCCTCCTCCCGGCCTTGAAGACATGGTTACACCCGGAAAAGTCTTGAGGCTACGTAAGGCCATCTATGGCCTTAAGCAGTCCCCACGAGCGTGGTACCACAAACTAAGCTCCACTCTCAAGACTGATGGTTTTACGCGATCGGAGGCTGATCATACTCTCTTCACGCGTCGCACCTCTATTGGTTGGGTGGTGGTGCTCATATACGTCGACGACATCATCGTGACTGGTGATGATAAGGCGGCCATTCAGGACACCAAGGACTCTCTCAAGTCGGTATTTGACATCAAGGACCTTGGGGAACTCAAATACTTTCTTGGTATTGAGATTTGTCGCTCACCGGAAGGACTCTTCCTCTCACAACGCAAGTATACTCTTGACTTGTTAGAGGAGACTGGCAAGCTTGGTGTGTCTCCGGTTGCTACGCCCCTTGATGAAGATTACCAGCTCAAGCGAAAGGGGGAGAGCTTACGGGCAAAAGAAGGCCGACCTAAGGAACCAATGGACGAGCCATTCTTAGACGTCACACGCTACCGCCGGCTTGTAGGTAAGCTGATATACCTTACTATCACACGACCTGACATATCTTACGCTGTGAATCAGGTTAGCCAACATATGAAGGCACCAAGCAAGTACCAATGGAGTCAAGTCGAAAGGATCCTAAGCTATCTCAAGGGCAGTCCGGGTCAAGGTATTTGGATGGGCAAGAATGACAACACCGAAATCGTTGGCTATTGTGATGCGGATTACAATGGCGACACGCTGGATAGGAGATCCACCACTGGGTACTGCACGTTTGTTGGAGGCAACTTGGTTACATGGAGGTCTAAGAAACAAAAGGTGGTTTCATGCTCTAGCGCCGAGGCCGAGTATAGAGCTATGAGGAAGCTCACTAACGAGATGACATGGCTGAAGGGCCTACTCAAGGACTTAGGCATCGAGACAGAGCAGCCCATGACCATGCACTGCGACAATGAAGCGGCCATCCATATTGCCACAAACTCAGTCTTTCATGAGAGGACCAAGCACATAGAAAGCGATTGCCACAAGGTGAGAGAGAAAATTGAAGAAGGAGTGGTGTTACCATGCCACACAAGGAGTCAAGATCAGCTAGCTGACATCTTCACCAAGTCTGCAAGCTCCAAGGTTTGTGATCACATCTACAGCAAACTTGGACTTGTAGACATTACACGGCCATGATCAAGCTTCCCTAATCCGTGGACGGCACACTCTTTTTCCCTTGACTTGGTTTTGTCCCATGAGGTTTTCTAAGTCAAGGTTTTTAATGAGGTGCTGCTTCACGGGTTCCAAGCTTAGCCATTTCACTTGGCTAAGCTTGAGGGGGAGTATTGATCAAGAGAATAAGCCTAAGGCAGCCATGGCCGTCCGTACAATTATGGGGCCGTCCGTACAACCAAGCAATAAGGCCGAGTCATGTAAGTGTGTAAAGACAATGAGGAGGCCTGCTCTCCTTAGGCCCATGAGAAGGATCTAGAATGTCGCTTGTAGCCGTTAGAGAGGAGGAACAAGTGGAGTCACGGGTTATGTTGTGTTTAAGGAGACTAGGACGAGTCACTATCACCGTTGGGATTAGTTCTATCTCTCTCCTTGTCCCTATCACTTATACGATCGGTTGGTAGAGGGTGTAGCCCTAATTTTCCCTTGATATATATAGGCTTTAGCCCACATTGTAATATAGATTCTTATGGAACAATAACCTAATCTTTTCTTCTTCCTCATTCTCTTTGTCTACCGATATCTCTCATTAATCTCTTGATTCTCTTCTTTATTCTACAAAGTCTAACACTTAGAAGCTGTAAACAGCTATGTTAGTGTTTCTGGGGTTAAAATGAGTCTTAATCCAATGCAACTAACTAATTATAAGAGTTTGAGATAGATGTGGAGAGTTTAAAAGCCACTTATACCCATTTTGTCCCAAAACAAACTAACAGCAAGAAAAAATTGCTTAGTAGCTGTAAACAGCTATGTTTGTGTTTATGGGGTTAAAATGTGTCTTAATCCAATGCAACTAACTAAGTATAAGAGTTTGAGATAGATGTGGAGAGTTTAAAAGCCACTTATATCCATTTTGTCCCAAAACAGGCTAAAACCAAGAAAACATTGCTTAGAAGCTATAAACAGTTATGTTAGTGTTTATGGGGTTAAAATGTGTCTTAATCCAATGCAACTAACTAATTATAAGAGTTTGAGATGAATGTGGAGAGTTTTAAAAGCCACTTATACCCATTTTATCCCAAAACAGGCTAACACCAAGAAAACATTGCTTAGAAGCTGTAAACAGCTATGTTAGTTTTTATGGGGTTAAAATGTGTCTTAATCCAATGCAACTAACTAATTATAAGAGTTTGAGATAGATGTGGAGAGTTGAAAAGCCACTTATACCCATTTTGTCCCAAAACAGGCTAAAACCAAGAAAACATTGCTTAGAAGCTGTAAACAGCTATGTTAGTGTTTCTGGGGTTAAAATGTGTCTTAATCCAATGCAACTAACTAATTATAAGAGTTTGAGATAGATGTGGAGAGTTTAAAAGCCACTTATACCCATTTTGTCCCAAAACAGGCTAAAACCAAGAAAACATTGCTTAGTAGCTGTAAACAGCTATGTTTGTGTTTATGGGGTTAAAATGTGTCTTAATCCAATGCAACTAACTAAGTATAAGAGTTTGAGATAGATGTGGAGAGTTTAAAAGCCACTTATACCCATTTTGTCCCAAAACAGGCTAAAACCAAGAAAACATTGCTTAGAAGCTGTAAACAGCTATGTTAGTGTTTATGGGGTTAAAATGTGTCTTAATCCAATGCAACTAACTAATTATAAGACTTTGAGATAGATGTGGAGAGTTTATAAGCCACTTATATCCATTTTGTCCCAAAACAGGCTAAAACCAAGAAAACATTGCTTAGAAGCTGTAAATAGCTATGTTAGTGTTTCTAGGGTTCAAATGTGTCTTAATCCAATGCAACTGACTAGTTATAAGTGTTTGAGATGGATGTGGAGAGTTTAAAAGCCACTTATATCCATTTTGTCCCAAAACAGGCTAAAACCAAGAAAACATTGCTTAGTAGCTATAAACAGCTATGTTAGTGTTTATGGGGTTAAAATGTGTCTTAATCCAATGCAAATAACTAATTATAAGACTTTGAGATAGATGTGGAGAGTTTAAAAGCCACTTATACCTATTTTGTCCCAAAACAGGCTAAAACCAAGAAAACATTGCTTAGAAGCACTAAACAGCTATGTTAGTGTTTATGGGGTTAAAATGTGTCTTAATCCAATGCAACTAACTAATTATAAGAGTTTGAGATAGATGTGGAGACTTTAAAAGCAACTTATACCCATATTGTCCCAAAACAGGCTAAAACCATGAAAACATTGCTTAGAAGCTGTAAACAGCTATGTTAGTGTTTATGGGGTTAAAATGTGTCTTAATCCAATGCAACTAACTAATTATAAGACTTTGAGATAGATGTGGAGAGTTTAAAAGCCACTTATACCCATTTTGTCCCAAAAAAGGCTAACAGCAAGAAAACATTGCTTAGAAGCTGTAAACAGCTATGTTAGTGTTTCTGGGGTTAAAATGTGTCTTAATCCAATGCAACTAACTAATTATAAGAGTTTGAGATAGATGTGGAGAGTTTAAAAGCCACTTATACCCATTTTGTCCCAAAACAGGCTAAAACCAAGAAAACATTGCTTAGAAGCTATAAACAGTTATGTTAGTGTTTATGGGGTTAAAATGTGTCTTAATCCAATGCAACTAACTAATTATAAGAGTTTGAGATGAATGTGGAGAGTTTTAAAAGCCACTTATACCCATTTTATCCCAAAACAGGCTAACACCAAGAAAACATTGCTTAGAAGCTGTAAACAGCTATGTTAGTTTTTATGGGGTTAAAATGTGTCTTAATCCAATGCAACTAACTAATTATAAGAGTTTGAGATAGATGTGGAGAGTTTAAAAGCCACTTATACCCATTTTGTCCCAAAACAGGCTAAAACCAAGAAAACATTGCTTAGAAGCTGTAGAAAGCTATGTTAGTGTTTATGGGGTTAAAATGTGTCTTACTCCAATGCAACTAACTAATTATAAGAGTTTGAGATAGATGTGGAGAGTTGAAAAGCCACTTATACCCATTTTGTCCCAAAACAGGCTAAAACCAAGAAAACATTGCTTAGAAGCTGTAAACAGCTATGTTAGTGTTTCTGGGGTTAAAATGAGTCTTAATCCAATGCAAATAACTAATTATAAGAGTTTGAGATAGATGTGGAGAGTTTAAAAGCCACTTATACCCATTTTGTCCCAAAACAAACTAACAGCAAGAAAAAATTGCTTAGAAGCTGTAAACAGCTATGTTAGTGTTTATGGGGTTAAAATGTGTCTTAATCCAATGCAACTAACTAATTATAAGACTTTGAGATAGATGTGGAGAGTTTATAAGCCACTTATATCCATTTTGTCCCAAAACAGGCTAAAACCAAGAAAACATTGCTTAGAAGCTGTAAATACCTATGTTAGTGTTTCTAGGGTTCAAATGTGTCTTAATCCAATGCAACTAACTAATTATAAGAGTTTGAGATGAATGTGGAGAGTTTTAAAAGCCACTTATACCCATTTTATCCCAAAACAGGCTAACACCAAGAAAACATTGCTTAGAAGCTGTAAACAGCTATGTTAGTTTTTATGGGGTTAAAATGTGTCTTAATCCAATGCAACTAACTAATTATAAGAGTTTGAGATAGATGTGGAGAGTTGAAAAGCCACTTATACCCATTTTGTCCCAAAACAGGCTAAAACCAAGAAAACATTGCTTAGAAGCTGTAAACAGCTATGTTAGTGTTTCTGGGGTTAAAATGTGTCTTAATCCAATGCAACTAACTAATTATAAGAGTTTGAGATAGATGTGGAGAGTTTAAAAGCCACTTATACCCATTTTGTCCCAAAACAGGCTAAAACCAAGAAAACATTGCTTAGTAGCTGTAAACAGCTATGTTTGTGTTTATGGGGTTAAAATGTGTCTTAATCCAATGCAACTAACTAAGTATAAGAGTTTGAGATAGATGTGGAGAGTTTAAAAGCCACTTATACCCATTTTGTCCCAAAACAGGCTAAAACCAAGAAAACATTGCTTAGAAGCTGTAAACAGCTATGTTAGTGTTTATGGGGTTAAAATGTGTCTTAATCCAATGCAACTAACTAATTATAAGACTTTGAGATAGATGTGGAGAGTTTATAAGACACTTATATCCATTTTGTCCCAAAACAGGCTAAAACCAAGAAAACATTGCTTAGAAGCTGTAAATAGCTATGTTAGTGTTTCTAGGGTTCAAATGTGTCTTAATCCAATGCAACTGACTAGTTATAAGTGTTTGAGATGGATGTGGAGAGTTTAAAAGCCACTTATATCCATTTTGTCCCAAAACAGGCTAAAACCAAGAAAACATTGCTTAGTAGCTATAAACAGCTATGTTAGTGTTTATGGGGTTAAAATGTGTCTTAATCCAATGCAAATAACTAATTATAAGACTTTGAGATAGATGTGGAGAGTTTAAAAGCCACTTATACCTATTTTGTCCCAAAACAGGCTAAAACCAAGAAAACATTGCTTAGAAGCACTAAACAGCTATGTTAGTGTTTATGGGGTTAAAATGTGTCTTAATCCAATGCAACTAACTAATTATAAGAGTTTGAGATAGATGTGGAGACTTTAAAAGCAACTTATACCCATATTGTCCCAAAACAGGCTAAAACCATGAAAACATTGCTTAGAAGCTGTAAACAGCTATGTTAGTGTTTATGGGGTTAAAATGTGTCTTAATCCAATGCAACTAACTAATTATAAGACTTTGAGATAGATGTGGAGAGTTTATAAGCCACTTATATCCATTTTGTCCCAAAACAGGCTAAAACCAAGAAAACATTGCTTAGAAGCTGTAAATAGCTATGTTAGTGTTTCTGGGGTTCAAATGTGTCTTAATCCAATGCAACTGACTAGTTATAAGTGTTTGAGATGGATGTGGAGAGTTTAAAAGCCACTTATATCCATTTTGTCCCAAAACAGGCTAAAACCAAGAAAACATTGCTTAGTAGCTGTAAACAGCTATGTGTTTATGGGGTTAAAATGTGTCTTAATCCAATGCAACTAACTAATTATAAGACTTTGAGATAGATGTGGAGAGTTTAAAAGCCACTTATACCTATTTTGTCCCGAAACAGGCTAAAACCAAGAAAACATTGCTTAGAAGCACTAAACAGCTATGTTAGTGTTTATGGTGTTAAAATGTGTCTTAATCCAATGCAGCTAACTTATTATAAGAGTTTGAGATAAATGTGGAGAGTTTAAAAGCCACTTATACCCATTTTGTCCCAAAACAGGCTAAAACCAAGAAAACATTGCTTAGTAGCTGTAAACAGCTATGTTAGTTTTTGTGGGGTTAAAATGTGTCTTAATCCAATGCAACTAACTAAGTATAAGAGTTTGAGATAGATGTGGAGAGTTTAAAAGCCACTTATACCCATTTTGTCCCAAAACAGGCTAAAACCAAGAAAACATTGCTTAGAAGCTGTAAACAGTTATGTTAGTGTTTATGGGGTTAAAATGTGTCTTAATCCAATGCAACTAACTAATTATAAGACTTTGAGATGAATGTGGAGAGTTTTAAATACCACTTATACCCATTTTATCCCAAAACTGGCTAACACCAAGAAAACATTGCTTAAAAGCTGTAAACAGCTATGTTAGTTTTTATGGGGTTAAAATGTGTCTTAATCCAATGCAACTAACTAATTATAAGAGTTTGAGATAGATGTGGAGAGTTTAAAAGCCACTTATACCCATTTTGTTCCAAAACAGGCTAAAACCAAGAAAACATTGCTTAGAAGCTGTAAACAGCTATGTTAGTGTTTATGGGGTTAAAATGTGTCTTAATCCAATGCAACTAACTAATTATAAGACTTTTAGATAGATGTGGAGAGTTTAAAAGCCACTTATTCCCATTTTGTCCCAAAACAGGCTAAAACCAAGAAAACATTGCTTAGTAGCTGTAAACAGCTGTGTTAGTGTTTATGGGGTTAAAATGTGTCTTAATGCAATGCAACTAACTAATTATAAGAGTTTGAGATAGATGTGGAGAGTTTAAAAGCCACTTATACCCATTTTGTCCCAAAACAGGCTCAAACCAAGAAAACATTGCTTAGAAGCTGGAAACAGCTATGTTAGTGTTTATGGGGTTAAAATGTGTCTTAATCCAATGCAACTAACTAATTTTAAGAGTTTGAGATAGATGTGGAGAGTTTAAAAGCCACTTATTCCCATTTTGTCCCATTAGAGGCTAAAACCAATAAAACATTGCTTAGTAGCTGTAAACAGCTATGTTAGTGTTTATGGGGTTAAAATGTGTCTTAATCCAATGCAACTAACTAATTATAAGAGTTTGAGATAGATGTGGAGAGTTTAAAAGCCACTTATACCCATTTTGTCCCAAAACAGGCTAAAACCAAGAAAACATTGCTTAGAAGCTGTAAACAGTTATGTTAGTGTTTATGGGGTTAAAATGTGTCTTAATCCAATGCAACTAACTAATTATAAGAGTTTGAGATGAATGTGGAGAGTTTTAAAACCCACTTATACCCATTTTATCCCAAAATAGGCTAACACCAAGAAAACATTGCTTAGAAGCTGTAAACAGCTATGTTAGTTTTTATGGGGTTAAAATGTGTCTTAATCCAATGCAACTAACTAACTATAAGAGTTTGAGATAGATGTGGAGAGTTTAAAAGTCACTTATACCCATTTTGTCCCAAAACAAGCTAAAACCAAGAAAACATTGCTTAGAAGCTGTAAACAGCTATGTTAGTGTTAATGGGGTTAAAATGTGTCTTAATCCAATGCAACTAACTAATTATAAGACTTTCAGATAGATGTGGAGAGTTTAAAAGCCACTTATTCCCATTTTGTCCCAAAACAGGCTAAAACCAAGAAAACATTGCTTAGAAGCTGTAAACAGCTATGTTAGTGTTTATGGGGTTAAAATGTGTTTTAATCCAATGCAACTAACTAATTATAAGAGTTTGAGATAGATGTGGAGAGTTTAAAAGCCACTTATTCCCATTTTTTCCCAATAGAGGCTAAAACCAAGAAAACATTGCTTAGTACTTGTTAACAGCCATGTTAGTGTTTATGGGGTTAAAATGTGTCTTAATCCAATGCAACTAACTAAGTATAAGAGTTTGAGATAGATGTGGAGAGTTTAAAAGCCACTTATACCCATTTTGTCCTATAACAGGCTAAAACCAAGAAAACATTGCTTAGAAGCTGTAAACAGTTATGTTAGTGTTTATGGGGTTAAAATGTGTCTTAATCCAATGCAACTAACTAATTATAAGAGTTTGAGATGAATGTGGAGAGTTTTAAAAACCACTTATACCAATTTTATCCTAAAACAGGCTAACACCAAGAAAACATTGCTTAGAAGCTGTAAACAGCTATGTTAGTTTTTATGGGGTTAAAATGTGTCTTAATCCAATGCAACTAACTAATTATAAGAGTTTGAGATAGATGTGGAGAGTTGAAAAGCCACTTATACCCATTTTGTCCCAAAACAGGCTAAAACCAAGAAAACATTGCTTAGAAGCTGTAAACAGCTATGTTAGTGTTTCTGGGGTTAAAATGTGTCTTAATCCAATGCAACTAACTAATTATAAGAGTTTGAGATAGATGTGGAGAGTTTAAAAGCCACTTATACCCATTTTGTCCCAAAACAGGCTAAAACCAAGAAAACATTGCTTAGTAGCTGTAAACAGCTATGTTTGTGTTTATGGGGTTAAAATGTGTCTTAATCCAATGCAACTAACTAAGTATAAGAGTTTGAGATAGATGTGGAGAGTTTAAAAGCCACTTATACCCATTTTGTCCCAAAACAGGCTAAAACCAAGAAAACATTGCTTAGAAGCTGTAAACAGCTATGTTAGTGTTTATGGGGTTAAAATGTGTCTTAATCCAATGCAACTAACTAATTATAAGACTTTGAGATAGATGTGGAGAGTTTATAAGCCACTTATATCCATTTTGTCCCAAAACAGGCTAAAACCAAGAAAACATTGCTTAGAAGCTGTAAATAGCTATGTTAGTGTTTCTAGGGTTCAAATGTGTCTTAATCCAATGCAACTGACTAGTTATAAGTGTTTGAGATGGATGTGGAGAGTTTAAAAGCCACTTATATCCATTTTGTCCCAAAACAGGCTAAAACCAAGAAAACATTGCTTAGTAGCTATAAACAGCTATGTTAGTGTTTATGGGGTTAAAATGTGTCTTAATCCAATGCAAATAACTAATTATAAGACTTTGAGATAGATGTGGAGAGTTTAAAAGCCACTTATACCTATTTTGTCCCAAAACAGGCTAAAACCAAGAAAACATTGCTTAGAAGCACTAAACAGCTATGTTAGTGTTTATGGGGTTAAAATGTGTCTTAATCCAATGCAACTAACTAATTATAAGAGTTTGAGATAGATGTGGAGACTTTAAAAGCAACTTATACCCATATTGTCCCAAAACAGGCTAAAACCATGAAAACATTGCTTAGAAGCTGTAAACAGCTATGTTAGTGTTTATGGGGTTAAAATGTGTCTTAATCCAATGCAACTAACTAATTATAAGACTTTGAGATAGATGTGGAGAGTTTATAAGCCACTTATATCCATTTTGTCCCAAAACAGGCTAAAACCAAGAAAACATTGCTTAGAAGCTGTAAATAGCTATGTTAGTGTTTCTGGGGTTCAAATGTGTCTTAATCCAATGCAACTGACTAGTTATAAGTGTTTGAGATGGATGTGGAGAGTTTAAAAGCCACTTATATCCATTTTGTCCCAAAACAGGCTAAAACCAAGAAAACATTGCTTAGTAGCTGTAAACAGCTATGTCTTTATGGGGTTAAAATGTGTCTTAATCCAATGCAACTAACTAATTATAAGACTTTGAGATAGATGTGGAGAGTTTAAAAGCCACTTATACCTATTTTGTCCCGAAACAGGCTAAAACCAAGAAAACATTGCTTAGAAGCACTAAACAGCTATGTTAGTGTTTATGGTGTTAAAATGTGTCTTAATCCAATGCAGCTAACTTATTATAAGAGTTTGAGATAAATGTGGAGAGTTTAAAAGCCACTTATACCCATTTTGTCCCAAAACAGGCTAAAACCAAGAAAACTTTGCTTAGAAGCTGTAAACAGCTATGTTAGTGTTTCTGGGGTTAAAATGTGTCTTAATCTAATGCAACTAACTAATTATAAGAGTTTGAGATAGATGTGGAGAGTTTAAAAGCCACTTATACCCATTTTGTCCCAGAAAAGGCTAACAGCAAGAAAACATTGCTTAGAAGCTGTAAACAGCTATGTTAGTGTTTCTGGGGTTAAAATGTGTCTTAATCCAATGCAACTAACTAATTATAAGAGTTTGAGATAGATGTGGAGAGTTTAAAAGCCACTTATACCCATTTTGTCCCAAAACAAACTAACAGCAAGAAAAAATTGCTTAGTAGCTGTAAACAGCTATGTTTGTGTTTATGGGGTTAAAATGTGTCTTAATCTAATGCAACTAACTAAGTATAAGAGTTTGAGATAGATGTGGAGAGTTTAAAAGCCACTTATACCCATTTTGTCCCAAAACAGGCTAAAACCAAGAAAACATTGCTTAGAAGCTATAAACAGTTATGTTAGTGTTTATGGGGTTAAAATGTGTCTTAATCCAATGCAACTAACTAATTATAAGAGTTTGAGATGAATGTGGAGAGTTTTAAAAGCCACTTATACCCATTTTATCCCAAAACAGGCTAACACCAAGAAAACATTGCTTAGAAGCTGTAAACAGCTATGTTAGTTTTTATGGGGTTAAAATGTGTCTTAATCCAATGCAACTAACTAATTATAAGACTTTGAGATAGATGTGGAGAGTTTAAAAGCCACTTATACCTATTTTGTCCCAAAACAGGCTAAAACCAAGAAAACATTGCTTAGAAGCACTAAACAGCTATGTTAGTGTTTATGGGGTTAAAATGTGTCTTAATCCAATGCAACTAACTAAGTATAAGAGTTTGAGATAGATGTGGAGAGTTTAAAAGCCACTTATACCCATTTTGTCCCAAAACAGGCTAAAACCAAGAAAACATTGCTTAGAAGCTGTAAACAGCTATGTTAGTGATTATGGGGTTAAAATGTGTCTTAATCCAATGCAACTAACTAATTATAAGAGTTTGAGATGGATGTGGAGAGTTTAAAAGCCACTTATATCCATTTTGTCCCAAAACAGGCTAAAACCAAGAAAACATTGCTTAGTAGCTGTAAACAGCTATGTTAGTGTTTATGGGGTTAAAATGTGTCTTAATCCAATGCAACTAACTAATTATAAGACTTTGAGATAGATGTGGAGAGTTTATAAGCCACTTATATCCATTTTGTCCCAAAACAGGCTAAAACCAAGAAAACATTGCTTAGAAGCTGTAAATAGCTATATAAGTGTTTCTGGGGTTCAAATATGTCTTAATCCAATGCAACTGACTAGTCATAAGAGTTTGAGATGGATGTGGAGAGTTTAAAAGCCACTTATATCCATTTTGTCCCAAAACAGGCTAAAACCAAGAAAACATTGCTTAGTAGCTGTAAACAGCTATGTTAGTGTTTATGGGGTTAAAATGTGTCTTAATCCAATGCAACTAACTAATTATAAGAGTTTGAGATGGATGTGGAGAGTTTAAAAGCCACTTATATCCATTTTGTCCAAAAACAGGCTAAACCAAGAAAACATTGCTTAGTAGCTGTAAACAGCTATGTTAGTGTTTATGGGGTTAAAATGTGTCTTAATCCAATGCAACTAACTAATTATAAGACTTTGAGATAGATGTGGAGAGTTTATAAGCCACTTATATCCATTTTGTCCCAAAACAGGCTAAAACCAAGAAAACATTGCTTAGAAGCTGTAAATAGCTACATAAGTGTTTATGGGGTTCAAATGTGTCTTAATCCAATGCAACTGACTAGTTATAAGAGTTTGAGATGGATGTGGAGAGTTTAAAAGCCATTTATATCCATTTTGTCCCAAAACAGGCTAAAACCAAGAAAACATTGCTTAGTAGCTGTAAACAGCTATGTTAGTGTTTATGGGGTTAAAATGTGTCTTAATCCAATGCAACTAACTAATTATAAGAGTTTGAGATAGATGTGGAGAGTTTAAAAGCCACTTATACCCATTTTGTCCCAAAACAGGCTAAAACCAAGAAAACATTGCTTAGAAGCTGTAAACAGCTATGTTAGTGTTTATGGGGTTAAAATGTGTCTTAATCCAATGCAACTAACTAATTATAAGACTTTGAGATAGATGTGGAGAGTTTATAAGCCACTTATTATTGATCAAAAGAATAAGCCTAAGGCAGCCATGGCCGTCCGTACGAGTGTTGAGGATGGGCTGTCCGTACAAGTGTGGTGAAATGGCCGAGTCTTCTAGTGATAAGGAATGGAGAGGAGGCCTGAAGCCCACTAGAAGGATCGAGAAGCACATTATAACCGTTAGAGAGAAGGGAAGGAAATAGTCACATGTTTGGTAAGGATGGGCTGTCGCTTTCACCTTGGGATGTAGTGTGTCTCTCTCCTAATGTCCCTATCCCACTTGTGTGTCTCGGTCAAGGGAGTAGCCCTAGTTTGTGTTTCCTTAAATAGGCTCATAGCCACCTTGTATTATTGATTCTTATGGAACAAGAACCTAATCTTTTCTTCTTCCTCATTCTCTTTGTCTACCGATATCTCTCATCAATCTCTTGATTCTCTTCTTTATTCTACAAAGTCTTACATGGTATCAGAGCAAGTTCTTCGATTCTCTACAGTCTAATCTCATTCTCCTACTCATTTCTACACTCTAGTCTCCTTATCTCCGTTTCTTCTTACTCGCATCTCTTTTATTCTCCGGGTAAAAGCTTTACCCATCGGTCCATAGAAATCCGACCATGGAAAACGCCAAGCCCATTGTTTCACCGATTGTCCTAAAGGGGACAAACTACTTGCTGTGGACAAGAACCACAAGAACCGCCCTTGGAGGTCGTGGCCTTTGGAGTCATGTCGAGTCCGACTATGTCCCAAAGAAAAACCCCAAAGGAGAGGACGCTTCCGAGGCGGAAGCGGAGGAAGAGAGCGAGAGGAAGGCCAAATGGTTCCAAGAAGACCAAGTTGTCCTATCTGTTCTCCAAAACTCTCTGGACACGCCTATCCTTGAGGCCTACTCATACTGCGAGACGGCCAAGGAACTGTGGGAAACACTTAAAGGCGTGTATGGTAATGTCTCTAATATGACTAGAGTCTTTGAGGTCAAGAAGGCCATAAACGACCTTAACCAAGATGATGTGGAGTTCACTAAGCATCTTGGTAAGTTCCGTGCACTATGGTCCGAGCTTGACATGTTGCGGCCAAGTACACTTGAGGCGAGTGTGCTAAACGAAAGGAAGGAGCAAGACAAGATCTTTGGACTCCTCCTTACCTTGAACCCATCCTTCAATGACCTCTTGAAGCACATCCTAAGGGCAGAGAAGCTTCCCTCCTTTGAAGATATTTGCTCCCAAATTCAGAAAGAACAAGGATCTCTTGATTTGTTTAGCGGTAAGGGGGAGCTTGCTACGGCCAACAAAGGAGTGTACAAGCAAGAGGAGAGGAAGGTGTGGGTATGCGACCACTGCAAGAAGCGGGGCCACCTGAAAGACAAATGCTGGGTTCTCCATCCTCATCTCAAGCCGGCCAAGTTCAAAGCCAACTTCTCAAAGGAAGCGGTTAGCGACAAGGGAGCCGGATCATCAAAGCAGGGAGATGAGGTGGCCATGACCGCAGCCTATGGAGATGTGGTGAGGAAGTCAGACCTTGAGGCTCTCATCCGCTCCATTGCCTCACTCAAGGAGTCTGGTATCTCTTTCTTTACCTCTAAGCCTAGTAAATCGCTTGTTATTGACTCGGGGGCTTCACATCATATGATTAGCAACCCTAGGTTAATTGACAACATAAAACCGGCTTTAGGGAATGTTGTTATTGCTAATGGAGATCAAATACCAGTAAAAGGGATAGGGGACTTGAAACTTTTTGATAAAACCTCAAAAGCTTTCTTTATGCCTACATTTACCTCTAATCTTCTATCGGTTAAGAGGGCCACAAATGATTTGAATTGTTATGCAATTTTTGGTCCTAACAGTGTTCATTTTCAGGATATTGAGACTGGAAAGGTTCTTGGAGAAGGGCAAGGGAGTGGAGATCTCTATGTCCTAGAGAAAACCGATCCAAATTTATCTTCTATTAAGTCTTGTTTTGTTGTTGATTCGAATATGGTGTGGCATGCTAGGCTAGGCCACCCTCATTCGCGTGCTTTAGGACTAATGTTTCCCAATATTTCTTTTGATAATTCTACTTGTGAACCTTGTATTCTTGGAAAACATTGCAAGTCTATCTTTCCTAAGTCAACTACTATTTATGAAAATTGTTTTGATTTAGTTCACTCAGATGTTTGGACTTCACCATGCCTATCTAGAGATAATAACAAGTATTTTGTGACTTTTATTGATGAAAAATCAAAATATACTTGGATTACCTTATTGCCTTCTAAAGATAGAGTGTTTGATGCCTTTGTCAACTTTCAAAACTATGTGACTAATCACTTTAATGCAAAACTTAAGGTACTTAGGTCTGATAATGGTGGAGAATACACAAGTTGCAAGTTCAAAGAACATCTCTCCAAGCATGGCATTCTCCATCAAACTAGTTGTCCCTACACGCCACAACAAAATGGTGTGGCCGAGAGAAAGAACCGGCATCTCATGGAAGTGGCGCGGGCAATCATGTTCCACTCTAGTGTTCCCAAACGATATTGGGGTGATGCTGTGATGACTGCATGCTATCTCATCAACCGGACACCAACCCGAGTTCTTCATGACTTATCTCCATTTGAAGTACTAAACAAATTTAAACCATCCCTTGATCACTTACGCGTTTTTGGTTGTGTTTGTTTTGTGTTAGTACCAGGAGAACAAAGGAGTAAGCTGGATGCCAAGAGTACAAAGTGCATGTTCATTGGCTACTCTACCACACAAAAGGGGTACAAATGTTATGATCCGGCCACAAGTCGTCTATATGTCTCCCGAGATGTCCGGTTCCTAGAGAATGTGGGCTACTATGACAAGAAGGACTGGAACAACCTTAAAGACCTCTCTCACTCACCTAATGACCGAGCTTCAAGTCTAAGGTTCCTTCTTGATCACCTTGGCAACCCGTCTCCACCAACGGGTGTCGTGCAGCCTATGCTACGCCAAACTCCTACCGACGGTGGGTCTGACCAAGGAGATACGAATAACAATGTTTCAGCCCAAGATAGTGTGTCCCTTGAGTCTGGCCTACCCATAGCCGGTGTTCCTGTTCCTGGCCCTACACCGGACACACATGCTCCGGCAGCGGCTCCTACCGAGGAAAATGCGGAGACGGTTCTTACGGACGGTACGTCAACGGAGTTGCCTAGGACGGATCCACCTCCTGCACCAGTCCTGCGTCGGAGCACCAGACCTCGATCTGACCCCTCCACTTGGAAGAACAAGCGTGTATATTACAACAGTCAAGCCGTCGCTCATCCCATCCAGTCCGTTTGTTCCCTTGAGCTGTTACCTGCTGATCACCAAGCTTTCTTTGGCCAAGTTGACGCCAATTGGATCCCGCAGACATATGATGAAGCCAAGGAGCATCAGGTTTGGTTAGATGCGGTCAAGGATGAAACCGGCGCCATGATCCGGAATCATACGTGGGACGAATCGGATCTTCCTCAAGGCAAGCGGGCAGTTAGCTCCAAATGGGTGTTCACCATAAAGTATTTGAGCAATGGTGACATTGAACGGCATAAAGCCCGGTTAGTGGCCCGTGGCTTCACCCAAACCTATGGTGCGGACTACACGGACACCTTTGCACCCGTGGCCAAGCTCCATACGGTTCGGGTTGTGCTGTCTCTTGCTGTCAACCTATCATGGGACTTATGGCAGATGGATGTGAAGAACGCCTTTCTTCAAGGTGAACTTGATGAAGAGGTGTACATGACGCCTCCTCCCGGCCTTGAAGACATGGTTACACCCGGAAAAGTCTTGAAGCTACGTAAGGCCATCTATGGCCTTAAGCAGTCCCCACGAGCTTGGTACCACAAACTAAGCTCTACTCTCAAGACTTATGGTTTTAAGCGATCGGAGGCTGATCATACTCTCTTCACACGTCGCACCTCTATTGGTTGGGTGGTGGTGCTCATATACGTCGACGATATCATCGTGACTGGTGATGATAAGGCGGCCATTCAGGACACCAAGGACTCCCTCAAGTCGGCATTTGACATCAAGGACCTTGGGGAACTCAAATACTTTCTTGGTATTGAAATTTGTCGCTCACCGGAAGGACTCTTCCTCTCACAACGCAAGTACACTCTTGACTTGTTAGAGGAGACTGGCAAGCTTGGTGTGTCTCCGGTCGCTACGCCACTTGATGAAGACTACCAGCTCAAGCGAAAGGGGGAGAGCTTACGGGAAAAAGAAGGCCGACCTAAGGAACCAATGGACGAGCCATTCGTAGACGTCACATGCTACCGCCGGCTTGTAGGTAAGCTAATATACCTTACTATTACACGACCTGACATATGTTATGCTGTGAATCAGGTTAGCCAACATATGAAGGCACCAAGCAAGTACCAATGGAGTCAAGTCGAGAGGATCCTAAGCTATCTCAAGGGCAGTCCGGGTCAAGGTATTTGGATGGGCAAGAATGACAACACCGAGATTGTTGGCTACTGTGATGCGGATTACAATGGCGACACGCTGGATAGAAGATCCACTACTGGGTACTGCACGTTCGTTGGAGGCAACATGGTTACATGGAGGTCTAAGAAACAAAAGGTGGTTTCATGCTCTAGCGCCGAGGCCGAGTATAGAGCTATGAGGAAGCTCACTAACGAGATGACATGGCTGAAGGGTCTACTCAAGGACTTAGGCATCGAAACAAAGCAGCCCATGACCATGCACTGCGACAATGAAGCGGCCATCCACATTGCCACAAACTCGGTCTTTCATGAGAGGACCAAGCACATAGAAAGCGATTGCCACAAGGTGAGAGAGAAGATTGAAGAAGGAGTGGTGTTACCATGCCACACAAGGAGTCAAGATCAGCTAGCTGACATCTTCACCAAGTCTGCAAGCTCCAAGGTTTGTGATCACATCTATAGCAAACTTGGACTTGTAGACATTACACGGCCATGATCAAGCTTCTCTAATCCGTGGACAGCACACTCTTTTTCCCTTGACTTGGTTTTGTCCCATGAGGTTTTCTAAGTCAAGGTTTTTAATGAGGTGCTGCTTCACGGGTTCCAAGCTTAGCCATTTCATTAGGCTAAGCTTGAGGGGGAGTATTGATCAAAAGAATAAGCCTAAGGCAGCCATGGCCGTCCGTACGAGTGTTGAGGATGGGCTGTCCGTACAAGTGTGGTGAAATGGCCGAGTCTTCTAGTGATAAGGAATGGAGAGGAGGCCTGAAGCCCACTAGAAGGATCGAGAAGCACATTATAACCGTTAGAGAGAAGGGAAGGAAATAGTCACATGTTTGGTAAGGATGGGCTGTCGCTTTCACCTTGGGATGTAGTGTGTCTCTCTCCTAATGTCCCTATCCCACTTGTGTGTCTCGGTCAAGGGAGTAGCCCTAGTTTGTGTTTCCTTAAATAGGCTCATAGCCACCTTGTATTATTGATTCTTATGGAACAAGAACCTAATCTTTTCTTCTTCCTCATTCTCTTTGTCTACCGATATCTCTCATCAATCTCTTGATTCTCTTCTTTATTCTACAAAGTCTTACACTTATATCCATTTTGTCCCAAAACAGGCTAAAACCAAGAAAACATTGCTTAGAAGCTGTAAATAGCTATGTTAGTGTTTCTAGGGTTCAAATGTGTCTTAATCCAATGCAACTGACTAGTTATAAGTGTTTGAGATGGATGTGGAGAGTTTAAAAGCCACTTATATCCATTTTGTCCCAAAACAGGCTAAAACCAAGAAAACATTGCTTAGTAGCTATAAACAGCTATGTTAGTGTTTATGGGGTTAAAATGTGTCTTAATCCAATGCAAATAACTAATTATAAGACTTTGAGATAGATGTGGAGAGTTTAAAAGCCACTTATACCTATTTTGTCCCAAAACAGGCTAAAACCAAGAAAACATTGCTTAGAAGCACTAAACAGCTATGTTAGTGTTTATGGGGTTAAAATGTGTCTTAATCCAATGCAACTAACTAATTATAAGAGTTTGAGATAGATGTGGAGACTTTAAAAGCAACTTATACCCATATTGTCCCAAAACAGGCTAAAACCATGAAAACATTGCTTAGAAGCTGTAAACAGCTATGTTAGTGTTTATGGGGTTAAAATGTGTCTTAATCCAATGCAACTAACTAATTATAAGACTTTGAGATAGATGTGGAGAGTTTATAAGCCACTTATATCCATTTTGTCCCAAAACAGGCTAAAACCAAGAAAACATTGCTTAGAAGCTGTAAATAGCTATGTTAGTGTTTCTGGGGTTCAAATGTGTCTTAATCCAATGCAACTGACTAGTTATAAGTGTTTGAGATGGATGTGGAGAGTTTAAAAGCCACTTATATCCATTTTGTCCCAAAACAGGCTAAAACCAAGAAAACATTGCTTAGTAGCTGTAAACAGCTATGTGTTTATGGGGTTAAAATGTGTCTTAATCCAATGCAACTAACTAATTATAAGACTTTGAGATAGATGTGGAGAGTTTAAAAGCCACTTATACCTATTTTGTCCCGAAACAGGCTAAAACCAAGAAAACATTGCTTAGAAGCACTAAACAGCTATGTTAGTGTTTATGGTGTTAAAATGTGTCTTAATCCAATGCAGCTAACTTATTATAAGAGTTTGAGATATATGTGGAGAGTTTAAAAGCCACTTATACCCATTTTGTCCCAAAACAGGCTAAAACCAAGAAAACTTTGCTTAGAAGCTGTAAATAGCTATGTTAGTGTTTCTAGGGTTCAAATGTGTCTTAATCCAATGCAACTGACTAGTTATAAGTGTTTGAGATGGATGTGGAGAGTTTAAAAGCCACTTATATCCATTTTGTCCCAAAACAGGCTAAAACCAAGAAAACATTGCTTAGTAGCTATAAACAGCTATGTTAGTGTTTATGGGGTTAAAATGTGTCTTAATCCAATGCAAATAACTAATTATAAGACTTTGAGATAGATGTGGAGAGTTTAAAAGCCACTTATACCTATTTTGTCCCAAAACAGGCTAAAACCAAGAAAACATTGCTTAGAAGCACTAAACAGCTATGTTAGTGTTTATGGGGTTAAAATGTGTCTTAATCCAATGCAACTAACTAATTATAAGAGTTTGAGATAGATGTGGAGACTTTAAAAGCAACTTATACCCATATTGTCCCAAAACAGGCTAAAACCATGAAAACATTGCTTAGAAGCTGTAAACAGCTATGTTAGTGTTTATGGGGTTAAAATGTGTCTTAATCCAATGCAACTAACTAATTATAAGACTTTGAGATAGATGTGGAGAGTTTATAAGCCACTTATATCCATTTTGTCCCAAAACAGGCTAAAACCAAGAAAACATTGCTTAGAAGCTGTAAATAGCTATGTTAGTGTTTCTGGGGTTCAAATGTGTCTTAATCCAATGCAACTGACTAGTTATAAGTGTTTGAGATGGATGTGGAGAGTTTAAAAGCCACTTATATCCATTTTGTCCCAAAACAGGCTAAAACCAAGAAAACATTGCTTAGTAGCTGTAAACAGCTATGTGTTTATGGGGTTAAAATGTGTCTTAATCCAATGCAACTAACTAATTATAAGACTTTGAGATAGATGTGGAGAGTTTAAAAGCCACTTATACCTATTTTGTCCCGAAACAGGCTAAAACCAAGAAAACATTGCTTAGAAGCACTAAACAGCTATGTTAGTGTTTATGGTGTTAAAATGTGTCTTAATCCAATGCAGCTAACTTATTATAAGAGTTTGAGATATATGTGGAGAGTTTAAAAGCCACTTATACCCATTTTGTCCCAAAACAGGCTTAAACCAAGAAAACTTTGCTTAGAAGCTGTAAACAGCTATGTTAGTGTTTCTGGGGTTAAAATGTGTCTTCATCTAATGCAACTAACTAATTATAAGAGTTTGAGATAGATGTGGAGAGTTTAAAAGCCACTTATACCCATTTTGTCCCAGAAAAGGCTAACAGCAAGAAAACATTGCTTAGAAGCTGTAAACAGCTATGTTAGTGTTTCTGGGGTTAAAATGTGTCTTAATCCAATGCAACTAACTAATTATAAGAGTTTGAGATAGATGTGGAGAGTTTAAAAGCCACTTATACCCATTTTGTCCCAAAACAAACTAACAGCAAGAAAACATTGCTTAGAAGCTGTAAACAGCTATGTTAGTGTTTCTGGGGTTAAAATGTGTCTTAATCCAATGCAACTAACTAATTATAAGAGTTTGAGATAGATGTGGAGAGTTTAAAAGCCACTTATACCCATTTTGTCCCAAAACAAACTAACAGCAAGAAAAAATTGCTTAGTAGCTGTAAACAGCTATGTTTATGTTTATGGGGTTAAAATGTGTCTTAATCTAATGCAACTAACTAAGTATAAGAGTTTGAGATAGATGTGGAGAGTTTAAAAGCCACTTATACCCATTTTGTCCCAAAACAGGCTAAAACCAAGAAAACATTGCTTAGAAGCTATAAACAGTTATGTTAGTGTTTATGGGGTTAAAATGTGTCTTAATCCAATGCAACTAACTAATTATAAGACTTTGAGATAGATGTGGAGAGTTTAAAAGCCACTTACACCTATTTTGTCCCAAAACAGGCTAAAACCAAGAAAACATTGCTTAGAAGCACTAAACAGCTATGTTAGTGTTTATGGGGTTAAAATGTGTCTTAATCCAATGCAACTAACTAACTATAAGAGTTTGAGATAGATGTGGAGAGTTTAAAAGCCACTTATACCCATTTTGTCCCAAAACAGGCTAAAACCAAGAAAACATTGCTTAGAAGCTGTAAACAGCTATGTTAGTGATTATGGGGTTAAAATGTGTTTTAATCCAATGCAACTAACTAATTATAAGAGTTTGAGATAGATGTGGAGAGTTTAAAAGCCACTTATTCCCATTTTTTCCCAATAGAGGCTAAAACCAAGAAAACATTGCTTAGTACTTGTTAACAGCCATGTTAGTGTTTATGGGGTTAAAATGTGTCTTAATCCAATGCAACTAACTAAGTATAAGAGTTTGAGATAGATGTGGAGAGTTTAAAAGCCACTTATACCCATTTTGTCCTATAACAGGCTAAAACCAAGAAAACATTGCTTAGAAGCTGTAAACAGTTATGTTAGTGTTTATGGGGTTAAAATGTGTCTTAATCCAATGCAACTAACTAATTATAAGAGTTTGAGATGAATGTGGAGAGTTTTAAAAACCACTTATACCAATTTTATCCTAAAACAGGCTAACACCAAGAAAACATTGCTTAGAAGCTGTAAACAGCTATGTTAGTTTTTATGGGGTTAAAATGTGTCTTAATCCAATGCAACTAACTAATTATAAGAGTTTGAGATAGATGTGGAGAGTTGAAAAGCCACTTATACCCATTTTGTCCCAAAACAGGCTAAAACCAAGAAAACATTGCTTAGAAGCTGTAAACAGCTATGTTAGTGTTTCTGGGGTTAAAATGTGTCTTAATCCAATGCAACTAACTAATTATAAGAGTTTGAGATAGATGTGGAGAGTTTAAAAGCCACTTATACCCATTTTGTCCCAAAACAGGCTAAAACCAAGAAAACATTGCTTAGTAGCTGTAAACAGCTATGTTTGTGTTTATGGGGTTAAAATGTGTCTTAATCCAATGCAACTAACTAAGTATAAGAGTTTGAGATAGATGTGGAGAGTTTAAAAGCCACTTATACCCATTTTGTCCCAAAACAGGCTAAAACCAAGAAAACATTGCTTAGAAGCTGTAAACAGCTATGTTAGTGTTTATGGGGTTAAAATGTGTCTTAATCCAATGCAACTAACTAATTATAAGACTTTGAGATAGATGTGGAGAGTTTATAAGCCACTTATATCCATTTTGTCCCAAAACAGGCTAAAACCAAGAAAACATTGCTTAGAAGCTGTAAATAGCTATGTTAGTGTTTCTAGGGTTCAAATGTGTCTTAATCCAATGCAACTGACTAGTTATAAGTGTTTGAGATGGATGTGGAGAGTTTAAAAGCCACTTATATCCATTTTGTCCCAAAACAGGCTAAAACCAAGAAAACATTGCTTAGTAGCTATAAACAGCTATGTTAGTGTTTATGGGGTTAAAATGTGTCTTAATCCAATGCAAATAACTAATTATAAGACTTTGAGATAGATGTGGAGAGTTTAAAAGCCACTTATACCTATTTTGTCCCAAAACAGGCTAAAACCAAGAAAACATTGCTTAGAAGCACTAAACAGCTATGTTAGTGTTTATGGGGTTAAAATGTGTCTTAATCCAATGCAACTAACTAATTATAAGAGTTTGAGATAGATGTGGAGACTTTAAAAGCAACTTATACCCATATTGTCCCAAAACAGGCTAAAACCATGAAAACATTGCTTAGAAGCTGTAAACAGCTATGTTAGTGTTTATGGGGTTAAAATGTGTCTTAATCCAATGCAACTAACTAATTATAAGACTTTGAGATAGATGTGGAGAGTTTATAAGCCACTTATATCCATTTTGTCCCAAAACAGGCTAAAACCAAGAAAACATTGCTTAGAAGCTGTAAATAGCTATGTTAGTGTTTCTGGGGTTCAAATGTGTCTTAATCCAATGCAACTGACTAGTTATAAGTGTTTGAGATGGATGTGGAGAGTTTAAAAGCCACTTATATCCATTTTGTCCCAAAACAGGCTAAAACCAAGAAAACATTGCTTAGTAGCTGTAAACAGCTATGTCTTTATGGGGTTAAAATGTGTCTTAATCCAATGCAACTAACTAATTATAAGACTTTGAGATAGATGTGGAGAGTTTAAAAGCCACTTATACCTATTTTGTCCCGAAACAGGCTAAAACCAAGAAAACATTGCTTAGAAGCACTAAACAGCTATGTTAGTGTTTATGGTGTTAAAATGTGTCTTAATCCAATGCAGCTAACTTATTATAAGAGTTTGAGATAAATGTGGAGAGTTTAAAAGCCACTTATACCCATTTTGTCCCAAAACAGGCTAAAACCAAGAAAACTTTGCTTAGAAGCTGTAAACAGCTATGTTAGTGTTTCTGGGGTTAAAATGTGTCTTAATCTAATGCAACTAACTAATTATAAGAGTTTGAGATAGATGTGGAGAGTTTAAAAGCCACTTATACCCATTTTGTCCCAGAAAAGGCTAACAGCAAGAAAACATTGCTTAGAAGCTGTAAACAGCTATGTTAGTGTTTCTGGGGTTAAAATGTGTCTTAATCCAATGCAACTAACTAATTATAAGAGTTTGAGATAGATGTGGAGAGTTTAAAAGCCACTTATACCCATTTTGTCCCAAAACAAACTAACAGCAAGAAAAAATTGCTTAGTAGCTGTAAACAGCTATGTTTGTGTTTATGGGGTTAAAATGTGTCTTAATCTAATGCAACTAACTAAGTATAAGAGTTTGAGATAGATGTGGAGAGTTTAAAAGCCACTTATACCCATTTTGTCCCAAAACAGGCTAAAACCAAGAAAACATTGCTTAGAAGCTATAAACAGTTATGTTAGTGTTTATGGGGTTAAAATGTGTCTTAATCCAATGCAACTAACTAATTATAAGAGTTTGAGATGAATGTGGAGAGTTTTAAAAGCCACTTATACCCATTTTATCCCAAAACAGGCTAACACCAAGAAAACATTGCTTAGAAGCTGTAAACAGCTATGTTAGTTTTTATGGGGTTAAAATGTGTCTTAATCCAATGCAACTAACTAATTATAAGACTTTGAGATAGATGTGGAGAGTTTAAAAGCCACTTATACCTATTTTGTCCCAAAACAGGCTAAAACCAAGAAAACATTGCTTAGAAGCACTAAACAGCTATGTTAGTGTTTATGGGGTTAAAATGTGTCTTAATCCAATGCAACTAACTAAGTATAAGAGTTTGAGATAGATGTGGAGAGTTTAAAAGCCACTTATACCCATTTTGTCCCAAAACAGGCTAAAACCAAGAAAACATTGCTTAGAAGCTGTAAACAGCTATGTTAGTGATTATGGGGTTAAAATGTGTCTTAATCCAATGCAACTAACTAATTATAAGAGTTTGAGATGGATGTGGAGAGTTTAAAAGCCACTTATATCCATTTTGTCCCAAAACAGGCTAAAACCAAGAAAACATTGCTTAGTAGCTGTAAACAGCTATGTTAGTGTTTATGGGGTTAAAATGTGTCTTAATCCAATGCAACTAACTAATTATAAGACTTTGAGATAGATGTGGAGAGTTTATAAGCCACTTATATCCATTTTGTCCCAAAACAGGCTAAAACCAAGAAAACATTGCTTAGAAGCTGTAAATAGCTATATAAGTGTTTCTGGGGTTCAAATATGTCTTAATCCAATGCAACTGACTAGTCATAAGAGTTTGAGATGGATGTGGAGAGTTTAAAAGCCACTTATATCCATTTTGTCCCAAAACAGGCTAAAACCAAGAAAACATTGCTTAGTAGCTGTAAACAGCTATGTTAGTGTTTATGGGGTTAAAATGTGTCTTAATCCAATGCAACTAACTAATTATAAGAGTTTGAGATGGATGTGGAGAGTTTAAAAGCCACTTATATCCATTTTGTCCAAAAACAGGCTAAACCAAGAAAACATTGCTTAGTAGCTGTAAACAGCTATGTTAGTGTTTATGGGGTTAAAATGTGTCTTAATCCAATGCAACTAACTAATTATAAGACTTTGAGATAGATGTGGAGAGTTTATAAGCCACTTATATCCATTTTGTCCCAAAACAGGCTAAAACCAAGAAAACATTGCTTAGAAGCTGTAAATAGCTACATAAGTGTTTATGGGGTTCAAATGTGTCTTAATCCAATGCAACTGACTAGTTATAAGAGTTTGAGATGGATGTGGAGAGTTTAAAAGCCATTTATATCCATTTTGTCCCAAAACAGGCTAAAACCAAGAAAACATTGCTTAGTAGCTGTAAACAGCTATGTTAGTGTTTATGGGGTTAAAATGTGTCTTAATCCAATGCAACTAACTAATTATAAGAGTTTGAGATAGATGTGGAGAGTTTAAAAGCCACTTATACCCATTTTGTCCCAAAACAGGCTAAAACCAAGAAAACATTGCTTAGAAGCTGTAAACAGCTATGTTAGTGTTTATGGGGTTAAAATGTGTCTTAATCCAATGCAACTAACTAATTATAAGACTTTGAGATAGATGTGGAGAGTTTATAAGCCACTTATATCCATTTTGTCCCAAAACAGGCTAAAACCAAGAAAACATTGCTTAGAAGCTGTAAATAGCTATGTTAGTGTTTCTAGGGTTCAAATGTGTCTTAATCCAATGCAACTGACTAGTTATAAGTGTTTGAGATGGATGTGGAGAGTTTAAAAGCCACTTATATCCATTTTGTCCCAAAACAGGCTAAAACCAAGAAAACATTGCTTAGTAGCTATAAACAGCTATGTTAGTGTTTATGGGGTTAAAATGTGTCTTAATCCAATGCAAATAACTAATTATAAGACTTTGAGATAGATGTGGAGAGTTTAAAAGCCACTTATACCTATTTTGTCCCAAAACAGGCTAAAACCAAGAAAACATTGCTTAGAAGCACTAAACAGCTATGTTAGTGTTTATGGGGTTAAAATGTGTCTTAATCCAATGCAACTAACTAATTATAAGAGTTTGAGATAGATGTGGAGACTTTAAAAGCAACTTATACCCATATTGTCCCAAAACAGGCTAAAACCATGAAAACATTGCTTAGAAGCTGTAAACAGCTATGTTAGTGTTTATGGGGTTAAAATGTGTCTTAATCCAATGCAACTAACTAATTATAAGACTTTGAGATAGATGTGGAGAGTTTATAAGCCACTTATATCCATTTTGTCCCAAAACAGGCTAAAACCAAGAAAACATTGCTTAGAAGCTGTAAATAGCTATGTTAGTGTTTCTGGGGTTCAAATGTGTCTTAATCCAATGCAACTGACTAGTTATAAGTGTTTGAGATGGATGTGGAGAGTTTAAAAGCCACTTATATCCATTTTGTCCCAAAACAGGCTAAAACCAAGAAAACATTGCTTAGTAGCTGTAAACAGCTATGTGTTTATGGGGTTAAAATGTGTCTTAATCCAATGCAACTAACTAATTATAAGACTTTGAGATAGATGTGGAGAGTTTAAAAGCCACTTATACCTATTTTGTCCCGAAACAGGCTAAAACCAAGAAAACATTGCTTAGAAGCACTAAACAGCTATGTTAGTGTTTATGGTGTTAAAATGTGTCTTAATCCAATGCAGCTAACTTATTATAAGAGTTTGAGATATATGTGGAGAGTTTAAAAGCCACTTATACCCATTTTGTCCCAAAACAGGCTAAAACCAAGAAAACTTTGCTTAGAAGCTGTAAATAGCTATGTTAGTGTTTCTAGGGTTCAAATGTGTCTTAATCCAATGCAACTGACTAGTTATAAGTGTTTGAGATGGATGTGGAGAGTTTAAAAGCCACTTATATCCATTTTGTCCCAAAACAGGCTAAAACCAAGAAAACATTGCTTAGTAGCTATAAACAGCTATGTTAGTGTTTATGGGGTTAAAATGTGTCTTAATCCAATGCAAATAACTAATTATAAGACTTTGAGATAGATGTGGAGAGTTTAAAAGCCACTTATACCTATTTTGTCCCAAAACAGGCTAAAACCAAGAAAACATTGCTTAGAAGCACTAAACAGCTATGTTAGTGTTTATGGGGTTAAAATGTGTCTTAATCCAATGCAACTAACTAATTATAAGAGTTTGAGATAGATGTGGAGACTTTAAAAGCAACTTATACCCATATTGTCCCAAAACAGGCTAAAACCATGAAAACATTGCTTAGAAGCTGTAAACAGCTATGTTAGTGTTTATGGGGTTAAAATGTGTCTTAATCCAATGCAACTAACTAATTATAAGACTTTGAGATAGATGTGGAGAGTTTATAAGCCACTTATATCCATTTTGTCCCAAAACAGGCTAAAACCAAGAAAACATTGCTTAGAAGCTGTAAATAGCTATGTTAGTGTTTCTGGGGTTCAAATGTGTCTTAATCCAATGCAACTGACTAGTTATAAGTGTTTGAGATGGATGTGGAGAGTTTAAAAGCCACTTATATCCATTTTGTCCCAAAACAGGCTAAAACCAAGAAAACATTGCTTAGTAGCTGTAAACAGCTATGTGTTTATGGGGTTAAAATGTGTCTTAATCCAATGCAACTAACTAATTATAAGACTTTGAGATAGATGTGGAGAGTTTAAAAGCCACTTATACCTATTTTGTCCCGAAACAGGCTAAAACCAAGAAAACATTGCTTAGAAGCACTAAACAGCTATGTTAGTGTTTATGGTGTTAAAATGTGTCTTAATCCAATGCAGCTAACTTATTATAAGAGTTTGAGATATATGTGGAGAGTTTAAAAGCCACTTATACCCATTTTGTCCCAAAACAGGCTTAAACCAAGAAAACTTTGCTTAGAAGCTGTAAACAGCTATGTTAGTGTTTCTGGGGTTAAAATGTGTCTTCATCTAATGCAACTAACTAATTATAAGAGTTTGAGATAGATGTGGAGAGTTTAAAAGCCACTTATACCCATTTTGTCCCAGAAAAGGCTAACAGCAAGAAAACATTGCTTAGAAGCTGTAAACAGCTATGTTAGTGTTTCTGGGGTTAAAATGTGTCTTAATCCAATGCAACTAACTAATTATAAGAGTTTGAGATAGATGTGGAGAGTTTAAAAGCCACTTATACCCATTTTGTCCCAAAACAAACTAACAGCAAGAAAACATTGCTTAGAAGCTGTAAACAGCTATGTTAGTGTTTCTGGGGTTAAAATGTGTCTTAATCCAATGCAACTAACTAATTATAAGAGTTTGAGATAGATGTGGAGAGTTTAAAAGCCACTTATACCCATTTTGTCCCAAAACAAACTAACAGCAAGAAAAAATTGCTTAGTAGCTGTAAACAGCTATGTTTATGTTTATGGGGTTAAAATGTGTCTTAATCTAATGCAACTAACTAAGTATAAGAGTTTGAGATAGATGTGGAGAGTTTAAAAGCCACTTATACCCATTTTGTCCCAAAACAGGCTAAAACCAAGAAAACATTGCTTAGAAGCTATAAACAGTTATGTTAGTGTTTATGGGGTTAAAATGTGTCTTAATCCAATGCAACTAACTAATTATAAGACTTTGAGATAGATGTGGAGAGTTTAAAAGCCACTTACACCTATTTTGTCCCAAAACAGGCTAAAACCAAGAAAACATTGCTTAGAAGCACTAAACAGCTATGTTAGTGTTTATGGGGTTAAAATGTGTCTTAATCCAATGCAACTAACTAACTATAAGAGTTTGAGATAGATGTGGAGAGTTTAAAAGCCACTTATACCCATTTTGTCCCAAAACAGGCTAAAACCAAGAAAACATTGCTTAGAAGCTGTAAACAGCTATGTTAGTGATTATGGGGTTAAAATGTGTCTTAATCCAATGCAACTAACTAATTATAAGAGTTTGAGATGGATGTGGAGAGTTTAAAAGCCACTTATATCCATTTTGTCCCAAAACAGGCTAAAACCAAAAAAACATTGCTTAGTAGCTGTAAACAGCTATGTTAGTGTTTATGGGGTTAAAATGTGTCTTAATCCAATGCAACTAACTAATTATAAGACTTTGAGATAGATGTGGAGAGTTTATAAGCCACTTATATCCATTTTGTCCCAAAACAGGCTAAAACCAAGAAAACATTGCTTAGAAGCTGTAAATAGCTATATAAGTGTTTCTGGGGTTCAAATATGTCTTAATCCAATGCAACTGACTAGTTATAAGAGTTTGAGATGGATGTGGAGAGTTTAAAAGCCACTTATATCCATTTTGTCCCAAAACAGGCTAAAACCAAGAAAACATTGCTTAGTAGCTGTAAACAGCTATTTAGTGTTTATGGGGTTAAAATGTGTCTTAATCCAATGCAACTAACTAATTATAAGAGTTTGAGATGGATGTGGAGAGTTTAAAAGCCACTTATATCCATTTTGTCCCAAAACAGGCTAAACCAAGAAAACATTGCTTAGTAGCTGTAAACAGCTATGTTAGTGTTTATGGGGTTAAAATGTGTCTTAATCCAATGCAACTAACTAATTATAAGACTTTGAGATAGATGTGGAGAGTTTATAAGCCACTTATATCCATTTTGTCCCAAAACAGGCTAAAACCAAGAAAACATTGCTTAGAAGCTGTAAATAGCTACATAAGTGTTTATGGGGTTCAAATGTGTCTTAATCCAATGCAACTGACTAGTTATAAGAGTTTGAGATGGATGTGGAGAGTTTAAAAGCCATTTATATCCATTTTGTCCCAAAACAGGCTAAAACCAAGAAAACATTGCTTAGTAGCTGTAAACAGCTATGTTAGTGTTTATGGGGTTAAAATGTGTCTTAATCCAATGCAACTAACTAATTATAAGAGTTTGAGATAGATGTGGAGAGTTTAAAAGCCACTTATACCCATTTTGTCCCAAAACAGGCTAAAACCAAGAAAACATTGCTTAGAAGCTGTAAACAGCTATGTTAGTGTTTATGGGGTTAAAATGTGTCTTAATCCAATGCAACTAACTAATTATAAGACTTTGAGATAGATGTGGAGAGTTTATAAGCCACTTATATCCATTTTGTCCCAAAACAGGCTAAAACCAAGAAAACATTGCTTAGAAGCTGTAAATAGCTATGTTAGTGTTTCTGGGGTTCAAATGTGTCTTAATCCAATGCAACTGACTAGTTATAAGTGTTTGAGATGGATGTGGAGTGTTTAAAAGCCACTTATATCCATTTGTCCCAAAACAGGCTAAAACCAAGGAAACATTGCTTAGTAGCTGTAAACAGCTATGTTAGTGTTTATGGGGTTAAAATGTGTCTTAATCCAATGCAACTAACTAATTATAAGACTTTGAGATAGATGTGGAGAGTTTAAAAGCCACTTATACCTATTTTGTCCCAAAACAGGCTAAAACCAAGAAAACATTGCTTAGAAGCACTAAACATCTATGTTAGTGTTTATGGTGTTAAAATGTGTCTTAATCCAATGCAACTAACTTATTATAAGAGTTTGAGATAGATGTGGAGAGTTTAAAAGCCACTTATACCCATTTTGTCCCAAAACAGGCTAAAACCAAGAAAACTTTGCTTAGAAGCTGTAAACAGCTATGTTAGTGTTTCTGGGGTTAAAATGTGTCTTAATCCAATGCAACTAACTAATTATAAGAGTTTGAGATAGATGTGGAGAGTTTAAAAGCCACTTATACCCATTTTTTCCCAAAAAAGGCTAACAGCAAGAAAACATTGCTTAGAAGCTGTAAACAGCTATGTTAGTGTTTCTGGGGTTAAAATGTGTCTTAATCCAATGCAACTAACTAATTATAAGAGTTTGAGATAGATGTGGAGAGTTTAAAAGCCACTTATACCCATTTTGTCCCAAAACAAACTAACAGCAAGAAAAAATTGCTTAGTAGCTGTAAACAGCTATGTTTGTGTTTATGGGGTTAAAATGTGTCTTAATCCAATGCAACTAACTAAGTATAAGAGTTTGAGATAGATGTGGAGAGTTTAAAAGCCACTTATACCCATTTTGTCCCAAAACAGGCTAAAACCAAGAAAACATTGCTTAGAAGCTGTAAACAGCTATGTTAGTGTTTATGGGGTTAAAATGTGTCTTAATCCAGTGCAACTAACTAATTATAAGACTTTGAGATAGATGTGGAGAGTTTATAAGCCACTTATATCCATTTTGTCCCAAAACAGGCTAAAACCAAGAAAACATTGCTTAGAAGCTGTAAATAGCTATGTTAGTGTTTCTAGGGTTCAAATGTGTCTTAATCCAATGCAACTGACTAGTTATAAGTGTTTGAGATGGATGTGGAGAGTTTAAAAGCCACTTATATCCATTTTGTCCCAAAACAGGCTAAAACCAAGAAAACATTGCTTAGTAGCTATAAACAGCTATGTTAGTGTTTATGGGGTTAAAATGTGTCTTAATCCAATGCAACTAACTAATTATAAGACTTTGAGATAGATGTGGAGAGTTTAAAAGCCACTTATACCTATTTTGTCCCAAAACAGGCTAAAACCAAGAAAACATTGCTTAGAAGCACTAAACAGCTATGTTAGTGTTTATGGGGTTAAAATGTGTCTTAATCCAATGCAACTAACTAATTATAAGAGTTTGAGATAGATGTGGAGAGTTTAAAAGCAACTTATACCCATATTGTCCCAAAACAGGCTAAAACCAAGAAAACATTGCTTAGAAGCTGTAAACAGCTATGTTAGTGTTTATGGGGTTAAAATGTGTCTTAATCCAATGCAACTAACTAATTATAAGACTTTGAGATAGATGTGGAGAGTTTATAAGCCACTTATATCCATTTTGTCCCAAAACAGGCTAAAACCAAGAAAACATTGCTTAGAAGCTGTAAATAGCTATGTTAGTGTTTCTAGGGTTCAAATGTGTCTTAATCCAATGCAACTGACTAGTTATAAGTGTTTGAGATGGATGTGGAGAGTTTAAAAGCCACTTATATCCATTTTGTCCCAAAACAGGCTAAAACCAAGAAAACATTGCTTAGTAGCTATAAACAGCTATGTTAGTGTTTATGGGGTTAAAATGTGTCTTAATCCAATGCAAATAACTAATTATAAGACTTTGAGATAGATGTGGAGAGTTTAAAAGCCACTTATACCTATTTTGTCCCAAAACAGGCTAAAACCAAGAAAACATTGCTTAGAAGCACTAAACAGCTATGTTAGTGTTTATGGGGTTAAAATGTGTCTTAATCCAATGCAACTAACTAATTATAAGAGTTTGAGATAGATGTGGAGACTTTAAAAGCAACTTATACCCATATTGTCCCAAAACAGGCTAAAACCATGAAAACATTGCTTAGAAGCTGTAAACAGCTATGTTAGTGTTTATGGGGTTAAAATGTGTCTTAATCCAATGCAACTAACTAATTATAAGACTTTGAGATAGATGTGGAGAGTTTATAAGCCACTTATATCCATTTTGTCCCAAAACAGGCTAAAACCAAGAAAACATTGCTTAGAAGCTGTAAATAGCTATGTTAGTGTTTCTGGGGTTCAAATGTGTCCTAATCCAATGCAACTGACTAGTTATAAGTGTTTGAGATGGATGTGGAGAGTTTAAAAGCCACTTATATCCATTTTGTCCCAAAACAGGCTAAAACCAAGAAAACATTGCTTAGTAGCTGTAAACAGCTATGTGTTTATGGGGTTAAAATGTGTCTTAATCCAATGCAACTAACTAATTATAAGACTTTGAGATAGATGTGGAGAGTTTAAAAGCCACTTATACCTATTTTGTCCCAAAACAGGCTAAAACCAAGAAAACATTGCTTAGAAGCACTAAACAGCTATGTTAGTGTTTATGGTGTTAAAATGTGTCTTAATCCAATGCAACTAACTTATTATAAGAGTTTGAGATAGATGTGAAGAGTTTAAAAGCCACTTATACCCATTTTGTCCCAAAACAGGCTAAAACCAAGAAAACTTTGCTTAGAAGCTGTAAACAGCTATGTTAGTGTTTATGGGGTTAAAATGTGTCTTAATCCAATGCAACTAACTAATTATAAGAGTTTGAGATAGATGTGGAGAGTTTAAAAGCCACTTATACCCATTTTGTCCCAAAACAGGCTAAAACCAAGAAAACATTGCTTAGAAGCTGTAAAAAGCTATGTTAGTGTTTATGGGGTTAAAATGTGTCTTACTCCAATGCAACTAACTAATTATAAGAGTTTGAGATAGATGTGGAGAGTTGAAAAGCCACTTATACCCATTTTGTCCCAAAACAGGCTAAAACCAAGAAAACATTGCTTAGAAGCTGTAAACAGCTATGTTAGTGTTTCTGGGGTTAAAATGAGTCTTAATCCAATGCAACTAACTTATTATAAGAGTTTGAGATAGATGTGAAGAGTTTAAAAGCCACTTATACCCATTTTGTCCCAAAACAGGCTAAAACCAAGAAAACATTGCTTAGAAGCTGTAAACAGCTATGTTAGTGTTTATGGGGTTAAAATGTGTCTTAATCCAATGCAACTAACTAATTATAAGAGTTTGAGATGAATGTGGAGAGTTTTAAAAACCACTTATACCCATTTTATCCCAAAACAGGCTAACACCAAGAAAACATTGCTTAGAAGCTGTAAACAGCTATGTTAGTTTTTATGGGGTTAAAATGTGTCTTAATCCAATGCAACTAACTAATTATAAGACTTTGAGATAGATGTGGAGAGTTTAAAAGCCACTTATACCTATTTTGTCCCAAAACAGGCTAAAACCAAGAAAACATTGCTTAGAAGCACTAAACAGCTATGTTAGTGTTTATGGGGTTAAAATGTGTCTTAATCTAATGCAACTAACTAAGTATAAGAGTTTGAGATAGATGTGGAGAGTTTAAAAGCCACTTATACCCATTTTGTCCCAAAACAGGCTAAAACCAAGAAAACATTGCTTAGAAGCTATAAACAGTTATGTTAGTGTTTATGGGGTTAAAATGTGTCTTAGTCCAATGCAACTAACTAATTATAAGAGTTTGAGATGAATGTGGAGAGTTTTAAAAACCACTTATACCCATTTTATCCCAAAACAGGCTAACACCAAGAAAACATTGCTTAGAAGCTGTAAACAGCTATGTTAGTTTTTATGGGGTTAAAATGTGTCTTAATCCAATGCAACTAACTAATTATAAGACTTTGAGATAGATGTGGAGAGTTTAAAAGCCACTTATACCTATTTTGTCCCAAAACAGGCTAAAACCAAGAAAACATTGCTTAGAAGCACTAAACAGCTATGTTAGTGTTTATGGGGTTAAAATGTGTCTAAATCCAATGCAACTAACTAATTATAAGAGTTTGAGATAGATGTGGAGAGTTTAAAAGCCACTTATACCCATTTTGTCCAAAAACAGGCTAAAACCAAGAAAATATTGCTTAGAAACTGTAAACAGCTATGTTAGTGTTTATGGGGTTAAAATGTGTCTTAATCCAATGCAACTAACTAATTATAAGAGTTTGAGATGGATGTGGAGAGTTTAAAAGCCACTTATATCCATTTTGTCCCAAAACAGGCTAAAACCAAGAAAACATTGCTTAGTAGCTGTAAACAGCTATGTTAGTGTTTATGGGGTTAAAATGTGTCTTAATCCAATGCAACTAACTAATTATAAGACTTTGAGATAGATGTGGAGAGTTTATAAGCCACTTATATCCATTTTGTCCCAAAACAGGCTAAAACCAAGAAAACATTGCTTAGAAGCTGTAAATAGCTATGTTAGTGTTTCTGGGGTTCAAATGTGTCTTAATCCAATGCAACTGACTAGTTATAAGTGTTTGAGATGGATGTGGAGAGTTTAAAAGCCACTTATATCCATTTTGTCCCAAAACAGGCTAAAACCAAGAAAACATTGCTTAGTAGCTGTAAACAGCTATGTTAGTGTTTATGGGGTTAAAATGTGTCTTAATCCAATGCAACTAACTAATTATAAGACTTTTAGATAGATGTGGAGAGTTTAAAAGCCACTTATACCTATTTTGTCCCAAAACAGGCTAAAACCAAGAAAACATTGCTTAGAAGCACTAAACAGCTATGTTAGTGTTTATGGTGTTAAAATGTGTCTTAATCCAATGCAACTAACTTATTATAAGAGTTTGAGATAGATGTGGAGAGTTGAAAAGCCACTTATACCCATTTTGTCCCAAAACAGGCTAAAACCAAGAAAACTTTGCTTAGAAGCTGTAAACAGCTATGTTAGTGTTTCTGGGGTTAAAATGTGTCCTAATCCAATGCAACTAACTCATTATAAGAGTTTGAGATAGATGTGGAGAGTTTAAAAGCCACTTATACCCATTTTGTCCCAAAAAAGGCTAACAGCAAGAAAACATTGCTTAGAAGCTGTAAACAGCTATGTTAGTGTTTCTCGGGTTAAAATGTGTCTTAATCCAATGCAACTAACTAATTATAAGAGTTTGAGATAGATGTGGAGAGTTTAAAAGCCACTTATACCCATTTTGTCCCAAAACAAACTAACAGCAAGAAAAAATTGCTTAGTAGCTATAAACAGCTATGTTTGTGTTTATGGGGTTAAAATGTGTCTTAATCCAATGCAACTAACTAAGTATAAGAGTTTGAGATAGATGTGGAGAGTTTAAAAGCCACTTATACCCATTTTGTCCCAAAACAGGCTAAAACCAAGAAAACATTGCTTAGAAGCTATAAACAGTTATGTTAGTGTTTATGGGGTTAAAATGTGTCTTAATCCAATGCAACTAACTAATTATAAGAGTTTGAGATGAATGTGGAGAGTTTTAAAAGCCACTTATACCCATTTTATCCCAAAACAGGCTAACACCAAGAAAACATTGCTTAGAAGCTGTAAACAGCTATGTTAGTTTTTATGGGGTTAAAATGTGTCTTAATCCAATGCAACTAACTAATTATAAGAGTTTGAGAAAGATGTGGAGAGTTTAATAGCCACTTATACCCATTTTGTCCCAAAACAGGCTAAAACCAAGAAAACATTGCTTAGAAGCTGTAAAAAGCTATGTTAGTGTTTATGGGGTTAAAATGTGTCTTACTCCAATGCAACTAACTAATTATAAGAGTTTGAGATAGATGTGGAGAGTTGAAAAGCCACTTATACCCATTTTGTCCCAAAACAGGCTAAAACCAAGAAAACATTGCTTAGAAGCTGTAAACAGCTATGTTATTGTTTCTGGGGTTAAAATGTGTCTTAATCCAATGAACCTAACTAATTATAAGAGTTTGAGATAGATGTGGAGAGTTTAAAAGCCACTTATACCCATTTTGTCCCAAAACAGGCTAAACCCAAGAAAACATTGCTTAGTAGCTGTAAACAGCTATGTTTGTGTTGATGGGGTTAAAATGTGTCTTAATCCAATGCAACTAACTAAGTATAAGAGTTTGAGATAGATGTGGAGAGTTTAAAAGCCACTTATGCCCATTTTGTCCCAAAAGAGGCTAAAACCAAGAAAACATTGCTTAGAAGCTGTAAACAGCTATGTTAGTGTTTATGGGGTTAAAATGTGTCTTAATCCAATGCAACTAACTAATTATAAGACTTTGAGATAGATGTGGAGAGTTTATAAGCCACTTATATCCATTTTGTCCCAAAACAGGCTAAAACCAAGAAAACATTGCTTAGAAGCTGTAAATAGCTATGTTAGTGTTTCTAGGGTTCAAATGTGTCTTAATCCAATGCAACTGACTAGTTATAAGTGTTTGAGATGGATGTGTAGAGTTTAAAAGCCACTTATATCGATTTTGTCCCAAAACAGGCTAAAACCAAGAAAACATTGCTTAGTAGCTATAAACAGCTATGTTAGTGTTTATGGGGTTAAAATGTGTCTTAATCCAATGCAACTAACTAATTATAAGACTTTGAGATAGATGTGGAGAGTTTAAAAGCCACTTATACCTATTTTGTCCCAAAACAGGCTAAAACCAAGAAAACATTGCTTAGAAGCACTAAACAGTTATGTTAGTGTTTATGGGGTTAAAATGTGTCTTAATCCAATGCAACTAACTAATTATAAGAGTTTGAGATAGATGTGGAGAGTTTAAAAGCAACTTATACCCATATTGTCCCAAAACAGGCTAAAACCAAGAAAACATTGCTTAGAAGCTGTAAACAGCTATGTTAGTGTTTATGGGGTTAAAATGTGTCTTAATCCAATGCAACTAACTAATTATAAGACTTTGAGATAGATGTGGAGAGTTTATAAGCCACTTATATCCATTTTGTCCCAAAACAGGCTAAAACCAAGAAAACATTGCTTAGAAGCTGTAAATAGCTATGTTAGTGTTTCTGGGGTTCAAATGTGTCTTAATCCAATGCAACTGACTAGTTATAAGTGTTTGAGATGGATGTGGAGAGTTTAAAAGCCACTTATATCCATTTTGTCCCAAAACAGGCTAAAACCAAGAAAACATTGCTTAGTAGCTGTAAACAGCTATGTGTTTATGGGGTTAAAATGTGTCTTAATCCAATGCAACTAACTAATTATAAGACTTTGAGATAGATGTGGAGAGTTTAAAAGCCACTTATACCTATTTTGTCCCAAAACAGGCTAAAACCAAGAAAACATTGCTTAGAAGCACTAAACAGCTATGTTAGTGTTTATGGTGTTAAAATGTGTCTTAATCCAATGCAACTAACTTATTATAAGAGTTTGAGATAGATGTGGAGAGTTTAAAAGCCACTTATACCCATATTGTCCCAAAACAGGCTAAAACCAAGAAAACTTTGCTTAGAAGCTGTAAACAGCTATGTTAGTGTTTCTGGGCTTAAAATGTGTCTTAATCCAATGCAACTAACTAATAATAAGAGTTTGAGATAGATGTGGAGAGTTTAAAAGCCACTTATACCCATTTTGTCCCAGAAAAGGCTAACAGCAAGAAAACATTGCTTAGAAGCTGTAAACAGCTATGTTAGTGTTTCTGGGGTTAAAATGTGTCTTAATCCAATGCAACTAACTAATTATAAGAGTTTGAGATAGATGTGGAGAGTTTAAAAGCCACTTATACCCATTTTGTCCCAAAACAAACTAACAGCAAGAAAAAATTGCTTAGTAGCTGTAAACAGCTATGTTTGTGTTTATGGGTTTAAAATGTGTCTTAATCTAATGCAACTAACTAAGTATAAGAGTTTGAGATAGATGTGGAGAGTTTAAAAGCCACTTATACCCATTTTGTCCCAAAACAGGCTAACACCAAGAAAACATTGCTTAGAAGCTGTAAACAGCTATGTTAGTGTTTATGGGGTTAAAATGTGTCTTAATCCAATGCAACTAACTAATTATAAGAGTTTGAGATAGATGTGGAGAGTTTAAAAGCCACTTATACCCATTTTGTCCCAGAAAAGGCTAACAGCAAGAAAACATTGCTTAGAAGCTGTAAACAGCTATGTTAGTGTTTCTGGGGTTAAAATGTGTCTTAATCCAATGCAACTAACTAATTATAAGAGTTTGAGATAGATGTGGAGAGTTTAAAAGCCACTTATACCCATTTTGTCCCAAAACAAACTAACAGCAAGAAAAAATTGCTTAGTAGCTGTAAACAGCTATGTTTGTGTTTATGGGTTTAAAATGTGTCTTAATCTAATGCAACTAACTAAGTATAAGAGTTTGAGATAGATGTGGAGAGTTTAAAAGCAACTTATACCCATATTGTCCCAAAACAGGCTAAAACCAAGAAAACATTGCTTAGAAGCTGTAAACAGCTATGTTAGTGTTTATGGGGTTAAAATGTGTCTTAATCCAATGCAACTAACTAATTATAAGACTTTGAGATAGATGTGGAGAGTTTATAAGCCACTTATATCCATTTTGTCCCAAAACAGGCTAAAACCAAGAAAACATTGCTTAGAAGCTGTAAATAGCTATGTTAGTGTTTCTGGGGTTCAAATGTGTCTTAATCCAATGCAACTGACTAGTTATAAGTGTTTGAGATGGATGTGGAGAGTTTAAAAGCCACTTATATCCATTTTGTCCCAAAACAGGCTAAAACCAAGAAAACATTGCTTAGTAGCTGTAAACAGCTATGTGTTTATGGGGTTAAAATGTGTCTTAATCCAATGCAACTAACTAATTATAAGACTTTGAGATAGATGTGGAGAGTTTAAAAGCCACTTATACCTATTTTGTCCCAAAACAGGCTAAAACCAAGAAAACATTGCTTAGAAGCACTAAACAGCTATGTTAGTGTTTATGGTGTTAAAATGTGTCTTAATCCAATGCAACTAACTTATTATAAGAGTTTGAGATAGATGTGGAGAGTTTAAAAGCCACTTATACCCATATTGTCCCAAAACAGGCTAAAACCAAGAAAACTTTGCTTAGAAGCTGTAAACAGCTATGTTAGTGTTTCTGGGCTTAAAATGTGTCTTAATCCAATGCAACTAACTAATAATAAGAGTTTGAGATAGATGTGGAGAGTTTAAAAGCCACTTATACCCATTTTGTCCCAGAAAAGGCTAACAGCAAGAAAACATTGCTTAGAAGCTGTAAACAGCTATGTTAGTGTTTCTGGGGTTAAAATGTGTCTTAATCCAATGCAACTAACTAATTATAAGAGTTTGAGATAGATGTGGAGAGTTTAAAAGCCACTTATACCCATTTTGTCCCAAAACAAACTAACAGCAAGAAAAAATTGCTTAGTAGCTGTAAACAGCTATGTTTGTGTTTATGGGTTTAAAATGTGTCTTAATCTAATGCAACTAACTAAGTATAAGAGTTTGAGATAGATGTGGAGAGTTTAAAAGCCACTTATACCCATTTTGTCCCAAAACAGGCTAAAACCAAGAAAACATTGCTTAGAAGCTATAAACAGTTATGTTAGTGTTTATGGGGTTAAAATGTGTCTTAATCCAATGCAACTAACTAATTATAAGAGTTTGAGATGAATGTGGAGAGTTTTAAAAGCCACTTATACCCATTTAATCCCAAAACAGGCTAACACCAAGAAAACATTGCTTAGAAGCTGTAAACAGCTATGTTATTTTTTATGGGGTTAAAATGTGTCTTAATCCAATGCAACTAACTAATTATAAGACTTTGAGATAGATGTGGAGAGTTTAAAAGCCACTTATACCTATTTTGTCCCAAAACAGGCTAAAACCAAGAAAACATTGCTTAGAAGCACTAAACAGCTATGTTAGTGTTTATGGGGTTAAAATGTGTCTTAATCCAATGCAACTAACTAATTATAAGAGTTTGAGATAGATGTGGAGAGTTTAAAAGCCACTTATACCCATTTTGTCCCAAAACAGGCTAAAACCAAGAAAACATTGCTTAGAAGCTGTAAACAGCTATGTTAGTGTTTCTGGGGTTAAAATGTGTTTTAATCCAATGCAACTAACTAATTATAAGAGTTTGAGATAGATGTGGAGAGTTTAAAAGCCACTTATACCCATTTTGTCCCAAAACAGGCTAACAGCAAGAAAACATTGCTTAGTAGCTGTAAACAGCTATGTTTGTGTTTATGGGGTTAAAATGTTTCTTAATCCAATGAAACTAACTAAGTATAAGAGTTTGAGATAGATGTGGAGAGTTTAAAAGCCACTTATACCCATTTTGTCCCAAAACAGGCTAAAACCAAGAAAACATTGCTTAGAAGCTGTAAACAGCTATGTTAGTGTTTATGGGGTTAAAATGTTTCTTAATCCAATGCAACTAACTAATTATAAGAGTTTGAGATAGATGTGGAGAGTTTAAAAGCCACTTATACCCATTTTGTCCCAAAACAGGCTAAAACCAAGAAAACATTGCTTAGAAGCTGTAAACAGCTATGTTAGTGTTTCTGGGGTTAAAATGTGTTTTAATCCAATGCAGCTAACTAATTATAAGAGTTTGAGATAGATGTGGAGAGTTTAAAAGCCACTTATACCCATTTTGTCCCAAAACAGGCTAACAGCAATAAAACATTGCTTAGTAGCTGTAAACAGCTATGTATGTGTTTATGGGGTTAAAATGTTTCTTAATCCAATGAAATTAACTAAGTATAAGAGTTTGAGATAGATGTGGAGAGTTTAAAAGCCACTTATACCCATTTTGTCCCAAAATAGGCTAAAACCAAGAAAACATTGCTTAGAAGCTGTAAACAGCTATGTTAGTGTTTATGGGGTTAAAATGTGTCTTTATCCAATGCAACTAACTAATTATAAGTGAAACAACCCTTCCCGTTTTTTTTTTTTTTTAATACCTTAATTTACTAGTGGTCCCATACCCACTAACATCCTAACATCAACCAATAACCGCGGATAATCAAATAAAACAAATTCCATTAAACCAAAAGAATTTCAACAACCATAAACCAAAACTCAATAACAGCATAATCCAAATAAAGAATTAACCAAAAGCTAACATCCTATAATGTTCCGTTGACTTAATCTAGCAACCTAACAACAGCTAGACCACAATCAATCAAGCCTCTAGAACATCCTCCTCCTCATAGCCCTTGATTCCACGATCACACTTTTCCTTTACCTGCACACCACAAACAACAATTGAGATGCGTAAGTATTATCATAAATACTTAGTGAGGCCATCCTCCCATCTACTGGGTTATACACACAAGCAGATGAGACCCTCAAGTTCAAGCAAAACAAACAACACACAACAATACATCAAACCAGAAAAACAAGTCTCGGATAAGACTAGTGTCGACCGATGCCAAACGGTGTCGATCGATGCTACAACAAGGTGTCGACCGATGCCAAACAGTGTCGACCGATGCCCATCAAATTGGTGTCGACCGATGCTCCTGAGTGTCGATCGATGCCTCCTCTGCAGACACGATCTGCGCGAATCCCAGCGACGAACTCCGACTCCAATCAACCCAAAATCGACTCCAATCGAGTCTATCCATCTCGGAAATCACTAGAAATCACACAAACAACGAACCCAAGCACAAAACAACAAGGAAAACACTCAAACAAGAGAGATCTCATGCTTAGATCAACCATGGTCAAGCACTCACCTCAAGAACAGGAAGATTCTGAACAGTAGGAACGAAATCCTCACTCCTAGCAAGCTTCTAACTCTTTCCCAGCTCCAAAACTCTCAGGAACAGCAAGTAATCTCCCAAACTTCTCCCAAAAGCTTAAGAACTCTCTCTCCTTTCTTTTCCTCTCAAAAGCGGCGAGTACAAACAAATAATACGACCTAGGGTCGTTTTTTCCCCTTTTACACACGATTTTAGGGATTTTAATTGAACCAAACCGAACCAATTCGGCAATTAAATCAAACCCTACCAAACCGGAAAACCTGGTGTCGATCGATGCCACCAAGGGTGTCGATCGACACCCACACCAAAAATACACAAATTGGTTCGCGGGCGTTACAATTCTCCCCCACCAATATGGATTCGTCCCCGAATCCCGCAATACCGTCCATCTGCCAAGGACCTCCGTGCCACCGTCATCACGGCCCGCATGTCCCCAGACCAGACTAAACACCATCAGTCAAGGTTTCCCGTGCCACTGTCGCAACAGCCCGCACACCTCCGACTGACCCTCGAGGTCTCCCTCTAGCCAATATACTCGCATCATAACACTATCTGCTCACAACTCAGTGCTTCCCCCGTCCGTGGTCGCAACCAACGAATCATGCCGGCTCGCTATCAGGCCAACCGCCTTAAGCTACGGCATCCAGGAAGTCACACACACACACTCCCCCCGCTCTCGGGTCGCAACCCTCGAGACATACCGGCTCACTGCCGAGCCTCGGCTCACAGCTACGGTATCCAGGGAGCCTCACATATCCCGCTCTTGGGTCGTCACCCTCAAGCGCACTCTCGGATCGTCATCCGAAGCAGCATACCACTCCCACTCTCTGGCCACAAAGTCCATCGAGCTATCGATATCACGTGAGTTGGGCCCACACGGCCTAGAGCAAAAACAAACACTGATGCCAACGAGTATCTCCCGGCTAGATCTACCTCACTTTTCCACAAAACATTCCCATTTTAGAAACTTCCTATTTATGGAAACCTTCCTTTTGTGGAAACTTTCTATTTATGGAAACTTTCCAAAGATAGAAACCCGAGCTATTTCTCTTTTCCCATGACAACAACAGTCAAACATAAAGAAAAATACTCATCTTATTAATCTCAAAATGTCATAATCGTTACAATCTCAACGAAATTACATCAGAAAAACCAAAAATACAACAACCGGAGCCAACAACCCGCATCCCGAGCACCACCTCATCTTGATACTTAGTCGCACAACCAACCACCCCTAAGCGACCAAAAATCAAGAGAGATGGGCTGGAATACTCCGTACCCGCTCCACCCACGGACTACAGCTCATCAAAGGAATCTTCTTCTTCCGAAGTTCCTTGACTCTCCTCTCGAGCACCCTCACTGGTCTCGCCTCCAAAGTCATGTTAGGCTGAAGATCCTCAGGAATCTTAGCCAACAACTGATCACCCTCGTGAAGACACTTCCTCAGCATCGACACATGAAATACCTTGTGGAACGCACGCATAACCTCAGGCAACTCCAGCCTATATGCCACTGGTCCCACCCGCTCAACCACTCTGAACGGACCCATGTACCTCGGACTCAACTTAGTCTCTGTCAAAGACCTGTTCGGACCCCGCAACATGGCCATCTTGAGGTACACTCTATCACCAACCTGAAACTCAAGATCCTTTCTCCTCTTATCAGCATAGCTCTTCTGCCGATCCTGAGCCTCCTTCATGTTCAGCCTCAAAACCCGAATCTTCTCCGAGGTCTCCTGAACAAAATCCGCACCAAAAATGCTCCTTTCCCCCACCTGAGTCCAACATAAAGGTGTACGACACGGCCTCCCATACAGGGCCTCATAAGGAGCCATCCCAATACTAGCCTGGTAGCTGTTGTTATAAGCAAACTCCACCAAGCTCAAGTGATCTGCCCAATGACCACCCCAATCCAGCACACACATCCTCAATAAATCCTCCAAAATCTGGATCGTCCTCTCTGACTGACCGTCCGTCTGAGGATGGTAGGCTGTACTCATATGCACTTTCGTGCCCATCTCTGCCTGAAACGCCCTCCAGAACACCGAAGTGAACTTGGAATCTCTATCAGACACAATACTAGCAGGTACACCATGCAATCTGACTATCTCCCTCACATACTTCTTGGCCAAAACCGCTGCTCCATCAGTTTTCTTGATGGCCAGAAAATGTGCAGACTTAGTCAAACGGTCCACAATGACCCAAATAGCATCAAACGTCCTCGACACAGGTAAACCTACCACGAAGTCCATCGTGATCAAATCCCACTTCCACTCTGGAATGGGTAAACTCTGTAACAAACCACCAGGAACCTGATGCTCCGCCTTCACCAGCTGGCAAGTATCACACTTCGCCACCCAGTCAGCTACGTCCTTCTTCATCCCGACCCAGTGATAATACCGCTTGAGATCACGGTACATCTTGGTCGCCCCTGGATGAATAGAGAACTTGCTCGAATGAGCCTCTCTCAGTATCTCCTGCCTCAAATCCTCACCCTTGGGCACACAGATCCGACCATGCACAAGGATAGTACCATTAGCAGAAACCTGATACTCTGCACCCGCAGCCTTAGAGGCATTCACCAGCCCCTCATCACTCTCCTGAGCTAACCTCACTCTGCTCAACAAATCTGCTCTATCAACTGCCTCCAAACCCAAAGGTTCTTGTGAGATAGCACACAAACTCAATGCACTGATCTCACCTACCAACACCTCCATATCCTGCTCCTGAGCCGAAGCCACCCGCTTCCGACTCAAGGCATCTGCAACCAGATTGGCTTTACCAGAATGGTAAGCTATGTCCAAATCATAATCCGCTACTAACTCCATCCAACGCCTCTGCCTCAAATTCAGCTCAGGCTGAGTAAAAATATACTTCAGACTCTTGTGATCTGTAAATACCTGTACCTTCCCACCATACAGATAGGATCTCCAAATCTTAAGAGCAAAGATCACTGCTGCCATCTCCAAATCATGAGTAGGATAATTAGCTTCATGCTTCCGCAACTGCCGCGAAGCATAAGCTATAACCTTCCCCTGCTGCATCAGTACACAACCCAACCCCACTCTAGAAGCATCTGTATACACAACATAAGGCTCGTCCTGCTCAGGCAATGCTAACACCGGCGTGGTAGTCAACATCTGCTTGAGACTTGCAAAACTTGCCTCACACTCTGGTGACCACACAAACGGGACATCCTTCCCTGTAAGCTTAGTCATCGGCTGAGCCATACTCGCAAAACCTCGAACAAACCTCCTGTAGTAACCTGCTAACCCCAGGAAACTCCGAATCTCAGTGGCACTCTGCGGCCTCGGCCACTCCCTGATGGACTGAATCTTCTCTGGATCCACTGAAACTCCCTCAGCTGAAACAATATGACCCAAGAACCCCATCTCACGCTGCCAGAAACTGCACTTACTCAGCTTAGCAAACAACTTCTGCTCCCGCAGCTTCTCCAACACTGCTCTCAGATGTACTGCATGCTCCTCAGGACTCTTAGAATATACCAGGATGTCGTCGATGAAAATGATGACTGACACGTCCAGAAACTCCTGGAACACGCTGTTCATCAATCTCATAAACGCAGCTGGCGCGTTTGTCAACCCAAACGGCATCACCACAAACTCATAGTGCCCATATCTCGTCCTGAAGGCTGTCTTCCTCACATCTGCCTCATGAATAGGGATCTGATGATAACCTGAAGCCAAGTCGATCTTGGAGAACCAAGTAGCACCCCTCAACTGATCCAACAACTCATCAATCCTCGGGAGAGGGTACTTGTTCTTCACAGTAACTCGGTTCAAACCCCGGTAGTCAATACACAACCGAAAACTCCCATCCTTCTTCTTAACAAACAACACCGGAGCTCCCCACGGTGAACAACTAGGACGGATAAAACCCTTGCCCAACAAATCCTCCAGCTGCTTCTTCAGCTCTGCCATCTCTGCTGGAGCCATCCTGTAAGGAGCCTTGGATAACGGCATCGTCCCCGGTTCCAGCTCAATGGTAAAAGGATCCGACCGAGATGGTGGTAATCCCTGCAATGACTGGAACACATCCTCAAAGTCCTCCACAACCGGAATACCGCTAACCGTAGACTTCCCCACTGACTCTGGCATAGATATAGTAACCAGATAAGCCTCACGGCCCTTCTCGATCATCTTCCCTGCCTGAACGGCTGAGATCACGAGACTCCCCGAAGTCGGTCTAATACCCTGAAAAACCAACTTCCCTCCTGGACGCTCAAACTCCACTCTACCCCGATAGCAATCCAAATGCACCTTATACCGATGCAACCAATCCATACCAAGAATGACGTCATACAACTCCACTAGACTGATAAGCAAATCCGCTGGCCACGACTCTCCTGCGATCTGAATATCAACTCCTCCAGCTCGTCCAATAACCCTCAAAAACTTGCCTCCAGCAACTCTGACAACTCCAGAACGCTCTCCAGAATCCCCTCTGATCCCCGCACTCACGGCACACTCCGGAGTAATGAAGCTATGAGAAGCTCCAGAATCAAACATAACATGGGACGTAAACCCGCCCACCAACAAGGTCCCTACACAAATCTCATGTGTTGAGAACCTAACACTTGACCACAAGCAAAAACAAATATAATCTGAACTATTGAATTGACTAAGTTCGAATCTCAGAAGTTATACCTGTGATCGCTCCTGCACTAGTGCCACCGGGCTCCTGGGTCGAGTACACCTGAGTCGTCGGCTCAATCCAACCCACCGGCTGCACACCGTGCAGCACACCCTGCTGCACCCCTGGCTGAGCTCCAGCCTGCAACACTGCTACTGCTCTCTGCTGCAACTTGGGACAACGAGGCTTGATATGCCCCGTCTCTCTGCAGTAGTAACACACTCGAGTATCGGTCCGCGGCTCCGTCACTGCCCGCTGCTCTGTCACTGCCCGCTGCTCACCTCTCTGTGGACAGCTAGTCACCTTGTGGTCCCTACTACCACACCCAAAGCATCTCGCACCCCCGTGCCTCGACCTCTGCATAGCATCAAACTTCCGCTTCTGCCCTTGCGCAGGCTTGCCGCCCTTGCTAGGAACAGAAGACGGCTGAGACTGCTGAGACTGCTGTGGCTGCACTGAAGAACCGACCACAACCACCTGTGACCTCAAATCATCCTCTATCCCAGCTGCAACCTCAACCAACTCCGCTCTCGTAGCATAACTCCTCACTCTACAGCGAGTCCTCAAATCATCCCGCAGAGCCAACAAAAACCTCCGCACCTGAGCCGCCTCTGGCTCCCATGCCCTGCCTGCATACCCTACAAGCCGACTGAACTCTGCATCCAGCTCCCGCACTGTACAGTTCCCCTGAGTCAGACCCAAGAACCGTGCCTCCATACGATCAAGTGCCTCCTGAGGAAAATACTTGGAGTTAAACTCCCCCACAAAATCTCCCCAAGACATACCCCTCTGCACCCTCCGTGCTGTCACCGACCTCCACCACACACGAGCATCTCCTGACAAGTAAAACACTGCCAGATCCACCCTGTACCGGTCGGGACACCTAAGCGAAAGGAAAATATCCTCCATCCGCTCTCTCCACTCATCCGCTACACTCGGATCGGTACTTCCTGAGAAATACCCTGCTCCCACATGCCGCAGCTGCTCCATCATCCGAACATACTGAGCATCCACTACCTCGGCCCCCGGCTGCACACCTGCCTACAAACCCGCTGCAGGCTGCACCACTGGAACTTGTCCACCACCCACTGGCGGCACTACTGGATCCTGCCCACCAACCACTGGCGGCACAACTGCTGGAAGTCGCTGCAAAGCCTGAGCTACCTGAGCTAGCAAGTCCATCAAGACATCCTCCCTGCCTGGAGCACCTCCCGCTGCAACCCCCACACCCGGGGCAACACCGTGACCGACACCGAGCCCATCCGCCCTGCCGTCACCCAAACCAGCCTGGTCTCCAGACACACTAGGATGAACCTGTGACTCCGCCATCTCCTCACTGGCCATGCTCTGGGTCACACTCACACTGGCCTCAGGAACCTGACCTCGTCCCCGACCACGACCACGACCACGCCCACGACCACGACCGCGACCAACAGCATCCTCACCCCTAACCATCTGTATCATCCAAGAACAGAAGGCTAAGCAAACCATAATTCTAATACACAAGAAACACAACTCACCGTGGAATCACAATCAGGCTCGAAGAGGATGTTCTAGGACTTCATGCCACACACAATTGCCAATCACACAATCAATTATAGCATGTAATCCTAAACATCAACAGCAAAAGCACAATGAACCCTAGACCTAGAACCGTAAGGGCTCTGATACCAAATTGAAACAACCCTTCCCGTTTTTTTTTTTTTTAATACCTTAATTTACTAGTGGTCCCATACCCACTAACATCCTAACATCAACCAATAACCGCGGATAATCAAATAAAACAAATTCCATTAAACCAAAAGAATTTCAACAACCATAAACCAAAACTCAATAACAGCATAATCCAAATAAAGAATTAACCAAAAGCTAACATCCTATAATGTTCCGTTGACTTAATCTAGCAACCTAACAACAGCTAGACCACAATCAATCAAGCCTCTAGAACATCCTCCTCCTCATAGCCCTTGATTTCACGATCACACTTTTCCTTTACCTGCACACCACAAACAACAATTGAGATGCGTAAGTATTATCATAAATACTTAGTGAGGTCATCCTCCCATCTACTGGGTTATACACACAAGCAGATGAGACCCTCAAGTTCAAGCAAAACAAACAACACACAGCAATACATCAAACCAGAAAAACAAGTCTCGGATAAGACTAGTGTCGACCGATGCCAAACGGTGTCGATCGATGCTACAACAAGGTGTCGACCGATGCCAAACAGTGTCGACCGATGCCCATCAAATTGGTGTCGACCGATGCTCCTGAGTGTCGATCGATGCCTCCTCTGCAGACACGATCTGCGCAAATCCCAGCGACGAACTCCGACTCCAATCAACCCAAAATCGACTCCAATCGAGTCTATCCATCTCGGAAATCACTAGAAATCACACAAACAACGAACCCAAGCACAAAACAACACAAAACAACAAGGAAAACACTCAAACAAGAGAGATCTCATGCTTAGATCAACCATGGTCAAGCACTCACCTCAAGAACAGGAAGATTCTGAACAGTAGGAACGAAATCCTCACTCCTAGCAAGCTTCTAACTCTTTCCCAGCTCCAAAACTCTCAGGAACAGCAAGTAATCTCCCAAACTTCTCCCAAAAGCTTAAGAACTCTCTCTCCTTTCTTTTCCTCTCAAAAGCGGCGAGTACAAACAAATAATACGACCTAGGGTCGTTTTTTCCCCTTTTACACACGATTTTAGGGATTTTAATTGAACCAAACCGAACCAATTCGGCAATTAAATCAAACCCGACCAAACCGGAAAACCTGGTGTCGATCGATGCCACCAAGGGTGTCGATCGACACCCACACCAAAAATACACAAATTGGTTCGCGGGCGTTACAATAAGACTTTGAGATAGATGTGGAGAGTTTATAAGCCACTTATATCCATTTTGTCCCAAAACAGGCTAAAACCTAGAAAACATTGCTTAGAAGCTGTAAATAGCTATGTTAGTGTTTCTGGGGTTCAAATGTGTCTTAATCCAATGCAACTGACTAGTTATAAGTGTTTGAGATGGATGTGGAGAGTTTAAAAGCCACTTATATCCATTTTGTCCCAAAACTGGCTAAAACCTAGAAAACATTGCTTAGCAGCTGTAAACAGCTATGTTAGTGTTTATGGGGTTAAAATGTGTCTTAATCCAATGCAACTAACTAATTATAAGAGTTTGAGATAGATGTGGAGAGTTTAAAAGGCACTTATACCCATTTTGTCCCAAAACAGGCTAAAACCAAGAAAACATTGCTTAGAAGCTGTAAACAGCTATGTTAGTGTTTATGGGGTTAAAATGTGTCTTAATGCAATGCAATTAACTAATTATAAGAGGTTGAGATGGATGTGGAGAGTTTAAAAGCCACTTATATCCATTTTGTCCCAAAACAGGCTAAAACCAAGAAAACATTGCTTAGTAGCTGTAAACAGCTATGTTAGTGTTTATGGGGTTAAAATGTGTCTTAATCCAATGCAACTAACTAATTATAAGACTTTGAGATAGATGTGGCGAGTTTATAAGCCACTTATATCCATTTTGTCCCAAAACAGGCTAAAACCAAGAAAACATTGCTTAGAAGCTGTAAATAGCTATATAAGTGTTTATGGGGTTCAAATGTGTCTTAATCCAATGCAACTGACTAGTTATAAGAGTTTGCGATGGATGTGGAGAGTTTAAAAGCCACTTATATCACTTGAAACCTTGTGCATGACCTTCCTTGAAGTCTTGTGCACATCCGATCAATAACTTGGCACTAACACACATGCTTGTGAGCTGATTCATCACCTTCCACCAGCTTAACAAAGACTTGATGGCCCTTGGTTCTAACTCCAGGAATTGTGCTGCGCCTCCTCATGGCTTTCTTGTAGCCTTAAACCTCGCCACTCCTTCTTGAGATAGCAAGCGAGCTCAACACAATCTTCAAGGTTGAAACTGAAACCAAATTCAATGGGACAGATTCTAAAACAAGAGATTGTGAGAGGTTAGAGAATAGAGTATAGAGAACTGAGAGTATTAGTAACCAAAGAGTATAGTATCGAGTAACCGAGAATAGAGTATCGAGTAACCAGAGAGTATAGTGTAACCAAGAGTATAGAGAATAGAGTAACCGAGAGTATTAGAGTATCGGAGAATGGGAATTGGCTCGAGAGTTCTTATGGGCAGAGTACTCTGTTTTGCTTTGCATAAACAGAGCATACTCTGTTTTCTCGAGTATTTGCGGAAGCTTTAGCAGCCAAGAGCATCCAAAACTCTTTGAGACCTTGGTGCTTTAATGGCTGACTCATGAACCATATGGAAAATTAATTTCTCCAACGGTCAAGATATTGTGCTCACGGTAGAATCACCTAAAGAGTGTTCTCCAAGAGCTTAAGGCTTTAAGATCCACGAAAATAACATATAGAAGATGTTTTTCGTGGTCACAAGCAAAGAAGAAACAAAATAGCCTTTGGAACAACCTTTTGTCCATCGGTTAAAACAATGTACCTCAACACAGCTTTAATCTAATTGACTCAGCTGAGAGGATAAGAATTTTGTGGCTCCATTCAAGCCTAAAAACGTGAATCCTGACCATGAACAAAACCGATTTGCTCATTAGTTCATCACTACCTCATTTGAACCCAGCTTTCACCAAATCGGTAAAGCCTAAGGATGACGTTTTAAAAATCGATTTCTCTTCACACACTTGGTCTACAGCTCTACCAAGACCCGAGACCAAGCTTACTCAACATTGAGCTGCTAGAGAATCGATTTAACAGCAAAACGAAACTAAGCTAAACAAATTAACAACTAAGCGGAATTTAAAAGCTTTAACTAAGCTAACTCCTAAGAGAAATTTAAAAGCCTGACTTGAGAACGAGTTTGAATCACCAAGAACATAACTCGGCTCTGATACCATGTTGGTTTTGCAAGAGAGAAAGCTCTTGACAAGGATGAACAAAACCCAACGGTTAAGTCTCCTTAAACCCACAACAAACTAACTCGATCTCAAGAAGAAGAAGAGGTCATCAACTTGTGATGAACTCCTCATAATCTAGGCTAAGTAAAGCAGTAAATACAGAAGAGTTTAGGTGATATTTGAGAAGAGAATCGGCTGCCTTAAGGGCAGCCTCTAACCTTATCCCTTAAACACTCTACATTGGAAATAAGAACAAGAACAAGTGTAGAGAGGGAAATTGATTCTCTTATTATTGAATAGAATTGTGTTAGATTGCATAGAAGGGAGATTATACATCTTAATATAGGATATGAAAGTGCATATGACCGTTAGACACAAAGAGAGAGGTGAAAGGGACATAGAGCCGTTTGTCTCGAGTTGGTGAAGGTGATAGCGACAGCTTGGTGGTATCTCACACATGTGACTCTTCCTTCCTTTACCAAAGGCACACGAGATTCTCCTTCCTTCCTTGTACACGTGATTCTCCTTCTTTCCTTTCCTTCTTCCTTCCTTTTCCTTGTGAGATACTTCCTTCTTCTTCTTATGGGCCTCTCTCTTATAAGGCTTTTGTTATTCTTCTCATATTGCATTCATGGCCTTGCTAACTTGTCTTCCTTGCTCACACGGCCCACATGGCCTTTCTTATTGTGTTCGCGGCCTAACTGGCCGCTCTCATGTCGTTCATGGCCTCACCGGCCACTCTCTTGGTGTACACGACCTTACCGGCCGTTTCTCCTCTTCCTCCTAGGCTCGGCCTTACCGGCCTCTCCTCTCTCTTCCTTCTTACACTCTAATAAAAATGTGTCTTAATCCAATGCAACTAACTAAGTATAAGAGTTTGAGATAGATGTGGAGAGTTTAAAAGCCACTTATACCCATTTTGTCCCAAAACAGGCTAAAACCAAGAAAACATTGCTTAGAAGCTATAAACAGTTATGTTAGTGTTTATGGGGTTAAAATGTGTCTTAATCCAATGCAACTAACTAATTATAAGAGTTTGAGATGAATGTGGAGAGTTTTAAAAGCCACTTATACCCATTTTATCCCAAAAGAGGCTAACACCAAGAAAACATTGCTTAGAAGCTGTAAACAGCTATATTAGTTTTTATGGGGTTAAAATGTGTGTTAATCCAATGCAACTAACTAATTATAAGAGTTTGAGATAGATGTGGAGAGTTTAAAAGCCACTTATACCCATTTTGTCCCAAAACAGGCTAAAACCAAGAAAACATTGCTTAGAAGCTGTAAACAGCTATGTTAGTGTTTATGGGGTTAAAATGTGTCTTAATCCAATGCAACTAACTAATTATAAGAGTTTGAGATAGATGTGGAGAGTTTAAAAGCCACTTATACCCATTTTGTCCCAAAACAGGCTAAAACCAAGAAAACATTGCTTAGAAGCTGTAAACAGCTATGTTAGTGTTTCTGGGGTTAAAATGTGTCTTAATCCAATGCAACTAACTAATTATAAGAGTTTGAGATAGATGTGGAGAGTTTAAAAGCCACTTATACCCATTTTGTCCCAAAACAGGCTAACAACAAGAAAACATTGCTTATAGCTGTAAACAGCTATGTTTGTGTTTATGGGGTTAAAATGTTTCTTAATCCAATGAAACTAACTAAGTATAAGAGTTTGAGATAGATGTGGAGAGTTTAAAAGCCACTTATACCCATTTTGTCCCAAAACAGGCTAAAACCAAGAAAACATTGCTTAGAAGCTGTAAACAGCTATGTTAGTGTTTATGGGGTTAAAATGTGTCTTAATCCAATGCAGCTAACTAATTATAAGACTTTGAGATAGATGTAGAGAGTTTATAAGCCACTTATATCCATTTTGTCCCAAAACAGGCTAAAACCTAGAAAACATTGCTTAGAAGCTGTAAATAGCTATGTTAGTGTTTCTGGGGTTCAAATGTGTCTTAATCCAATGCAACTGACTAGTTATAAGTGTTTGAGATGGATGTGGAGAGTTTAAAGGCCACTTATATCCATTTTGTCCCAAAACAGGCTAAAACCTAGAAAACATTGCTTAGTAGCTGTAAACAGCTATGTTAGTGTTTATGGGGTTAAAATGTGTCTTATTCCAATGCAACTAACTAATTATAAGAGTTTGAGATAGATGTGGAGAGTTTAAAAGCCAATTATACCCATTTTGTCCCAAAACAGGCTAAAACCAAGAAAACATTGCTTAGAAGCTGTAAATAGCTATATAAGTGTTTATGGGGTTCAAATGTGTCTTAATCCAATGCAACTGACTAGTTATAAGAGTTTGAGATGGATGTGGAGAGTTTAAAAGCCACTTATATCCATTTTGTCCCAAAACAAGCTAAAACCAAGAAAACATTGCTTAGTAGCTGTAAATAGCTATGTTAGTGTTTATGGGGTTAAAATGTGTCTTAATCCAATGCAACTAACTAATTATAAGAGTTTGAGATAGATGTGGAGAGTTTAAAAGCCACTTATACCCATTTTGTCCCAAAACAGGCTAAAACCAAGAAAACTTTGCTTAGAAGCTGTAAACAGCTATGTTAGTGTTTCTGGGGTTAAAATGTGTCTTAATCCAATGCAACTAACTAATTATAAGAGTTTGAGATAGATGTCGAGAGTTTAAAAGCCACTTATACCCATTTTGTCCCAAAACAGGCTAACAGCAAGAAAACATTGCTTAGAAGCTGTAAACAGCTATGTTAGTGTTTCTGGGGTTAAAATGTGTCTTAATCCAATGCAACTAACTAATTATAAGAGTTTGAGATAGATGTGGAGAGTTTAAAAGCCACTTATACCCATTTTGTCCCAAAACAAACTAACAGCAAGAAAAAATTGCTTAGTAGCTGTAAACAGCGATGTTTGTGTTTATGGGGTTAAAATGTGTCTTAATCCAATGCAACTAACTAAGTATAAGAGTTTGAGATAGATGAGGAGAGTTTAAAAGCCACTTATACCCATTTTGTCCCAAAACAGGCTAAAACCAAGAAAACATTGCTTAGAAGCTATAAACAGTTATGTTAGTGTTTATGGGGTTAAAATGTGTCTTAATCCAATGCAACTAACTAATTACAAGAGTTTGAGATGAATGTGGAGAGTTTTAAAAGCCACTTATACCCATTTTATCCCAAAACAGGCTAACACCAAGAAAACTTTGCTTAGAAGCTGTAAACAGCTATGTTAGTGTTTCTGGGGTTAAAATGTGTCTTAATCCAATGCAACTAACTAATTATAAGAGTTTGAGATAGATGTGGAGAGTTTAAAAGCCACTTATACCCATTTTGTCCCAAAACAGGCTAACAACAAGAAAACATTGCTTAGAAGCTGTAAACAGCTATGTTAGTGTTTCTGGGGTTAAAATGTGTCTTAATCCAATGCAACTAACTAATTATAAGAGTTTGAGATAGATGTGGAGAGTTTAAAAGCCACTTATACCCATTTTGTCCCAAAACAAACTAACAGCAAGAAAAAATTGCTTAGTAGCTGTAAATAGCTATGTTTGTGTTTATGGGGTTAAAATGTGTCTTAATCCAATGCAACTAACTAAGTATAAGAGTTTGAGATAGATGAGGAGAGTTTAAAAGCCACTTATACCCATTTTGTCCCAAAACAGGCTAAAACCAAGAAAACATTGCTTAGAAGCTATAAACAGTTATGTTAGTGTTTATGGGGTTAAAATGTGTCTTAATCCAATGCAACTAACTAATTATAAGAGTTTGAGATGAATGTGGAGAGTTTTAAAAGCCACTTATACCCATTTTATCCCAAAACAGGCTAACACCAAGAAAACATTGCTTGGAAGCTGTAAACAGCTATGTTAGTTTTTATGGGGTTAAAATGTGTCTTAATCCAATGCAACTAACTAATTATATGAGTTTGAGATAGATGTGGAGAGTTTAAAAGCCACTTATACCCATTTTGTCCCAAAACAGGCTAAAACCAAGAAAACATTGCTTAGAAGCTGTAAACAGCTATGTTAGTGTTTCTGGGGTTAAAATGTGTCTTAATCCAATGCAACTAACTAATTATGAGAGTTTGAGATAGATGTGGAGAGTTTAAAAGCCACTTATACCTATTTTGTCCCAAAACAGGCTAAAACCAAGAAAACATTGCTTAGAAGCACTAAACAGCTATGTTAGTGTTTATGGGGTTAAAATGTGTCTTAATCCAATGCAACTAACTAATTATAAGAGTTTGAGATAGATGTGGAGAGTTTAAAATCCACTTATACCCATATTGTCCCAAAACAGGCTAAAACCAAGAAAACATTGCTTAGAAGCTGTAAACAGCTATGTTAGTGTTTATGGGGTTAAAATGTGTCTTAATCCAATGCAACTAACTAATTATAAGACATTGAGATAGATGTGGAGAGTTTATAAGCCACTTATATCCATTTTGTCCCAAAACAGGCTAAAACCAAGAAAACATTGCTTAGAAGCTGTAAATAGCTATGTTAGTGTTTCTGGGGTTCAAATGTGTCTTAATCCAATGCAACTGACTAGTTATAAGTGTTTGAGATGGATGTGGAGAGTTTAAAAGCCAGTTATATCCATTTTTCCCAAAACAGGCTAAAACCAAGAAAGCATTGCTTAGTAGCTGTAAACAGCTATGTTAGTGTTTATGGGGTTAAAATGTGTCTTAATCCAATGCAACTAACTAATTATAAGACTTTGAGATAGATGTGGAGAGTTTAAAAGCCACTTATACCTATTTTGTCCCAAAACAGGCTAAAACCAAGAAAACATTGCTTAGAAGCACTAAACAGCTATGTTAGTGTTTATGGTGTTAAAATGTGTCTTAATCCAATGCAACTAACTTATTATAAGAGTTTGAGATAGATGTGGAGAGTTTAAAAGCCACTTATACCCATTTTGTCCCAAAACAGGCTAAAACCAAGAAATTTGCTTAGAAGCTGTAAACAGCTATGTTAGTGTTTCTGGGGTTAAAATGTGTCTTAATCCAATGCAACTAACTAATTATAAGAGTTTGAGATAGATGTGAAGAGTTTAAAAGCCACTTATACCCATTTTGTCCCAAAAAAGGCTAACAGCAAAAAAACATTGCTTAGAAGCTGTAAACAGCTATGTTAGTGTTTATGGGGTTAAAATGTGTCTTAATCCAATGCAACTAACTAAGTATAAGAGTTTGAGATAGATGTGGAGAGTTTAAAAGCCACTTATACCCATTTTGTCCCAAAACAGGCTAAAACCAAGAAAACATTGCTTAGAAGCTATACACAGTTATGTTAGTGTTTATGGGGTTAAAATGTGTCTTAATCCAATGCAACTAACTAATTATAAGAGTTTGAGATGAATGTGGAGAGTTTTAAAAGCCACTTATACCCATTTTATCCCAAAACAGGCTAACACCAAGAAAACATTGCTTAGAAGCTGTAAACAGCTATGTTAGTTTTTATGGGGTTAAAATGTGTCTTAATCCAATGCAACTAACTAATTATAAGAGTTTGAGATAGATGTGGAGAGTTTAAAAGCCACTTATACCCATTTTGTCCTAAAACAGGCTAAAACCAAGAAAACATTGCTTAGAAGCAGTAAACAGCTATGTTAGTGTTTCTCGGGTTAAAATGTGTCTTAATCCAATGCAACTAACTAATTATAAGAGTTTGAGATAGATGTGGAGAGTTTAAAAGCCACTTATACCCATTTTGTCCCAAAACAAACTAACAGCAAGAAAAAATTGCTTAGTAGCTTTAAACAGCTATGTTAGTGTTTATGGGGTTAAAATGTGTCTTAATCCAATGCAACTAACTAATTATAAGACTTTGAGATAGATGTGGAGAGTTTAAAAGCCACTTATACCTATTTTGTCCCAAAACAGGCTAAAACCAAGAAAACATTGCTTAGAAGCACTAAACAGCTATGTTAGTGTTTATGGGGTTAAAATGTGTCTTAATCCAATGCAACTAACTAATTATAAGAGTTTGAGATAGATGTGGAGAGTTTAAAAGCCACTTATACCCATATTGTCCCAAAATAGGCTAAAACCAAGAAAACATTGCTTAGAAGCTGTAACAGCTATGTTAGTGTTTATGGGGTTAAAATGTGTCTTAATCCAATGCAACTAACTAATTATAAGACATTGAGTTAGATGTGGAGAGTTTATAAGCCACTTATATCCATTTTGTCCCAAAACAGGCTAAAACCAAGAAAACATTGCTTAGAAGCTGTAAATAGCTATGTTAGTGTTTCTGGGGTTCAAATGTGTCTTAATCCAATGCAACTGACTAGTTATAAGTGTTTGAGATGGATGTGGAGAGTTTAAAAGCCACTTATATCCATTTTGTCCCAAAACAGGCTAAAACCAAGAAAACATTGCTTAGTAGCTGTAAACAGCTATGTTAGTGTTTATGGGGTTAAAATGTGTCTTAAGCCAATGCAACTAACTAATTATAAGACTTTGAGATAGATGTGGAGAGTTTAAAAGCCACTTATACCTATTTTGTCCAAAAACAGGCTAAAACCAAGAAAACATTGCTTAGAAGCACTAAACAGCTATGTTAGTGTTTATGGTGTTAAAATGTGTCTTAATCCAATAAAACTAACTTATTATAAGAGTTTGAGATAGATGTGGAGAGTTTAAAAGCCACTTATACCCATTTTGTCCCAAAACAGGCTAAAACCAAGAAAACTTTGCTTAGAAGCTGTAAACAGCTATGTTAGTGTTTCTGGGGTTAAAATGTGTCTTAATCCAATGCAACTAACTAATTATAAGAGTTTGAGATAGATGTGGAGAGTTTAAAAGCCACTTATACCCATTTTGTCCCAAAAAAGGCTAACAGCAAAAAAACATTGCTTAGAAGCTGTAAACAGCTATGTTAGTGTTTCTGGGGTTAAAATGTGTCTTAATCCAATGCAACTAACTAATTATAAGAGTTTGAGATAGATGTGGAGAGTTTAAAAGCCACTTATACCCATTTTGTCCCAAAACAAACTAACAGCAAGAAAAAATTGCTTAGTAGCTGTAAACAGCTATGTTTGTGTTTATGGGGTTAAAATGTGTCTTAATCCAATGCAACTAACTAAGTATAAGAGTTTGAGATAGATGTGGAGAGTTTAAAAGCCACTTATACCCATTTTGTCCCAAAACAGGCTAAAACCAAGAAAACATTGCTTAGAAGCTATACACAGTTATGTTAGTGTTTATGGGGTTAAAATGTGTCTTAATCCAATGCAACTAACTAATTGTAAGAGTTTGAGATGAATGTGGAGAGTTTTAAAAGCCACTTATACCCATTTTATCCCAAAACAGGCTAACACCAAGAAAACATTGCTTAGAAGCTGTAAACAGCTATGTTAGTTTTTATGGGGTTAAAATGTTTCTTAATCCAATGCAACTAACTAATTATAAGAGTTTGAGATAGATGTGGAGAGTTTAAAAGCCACTTATACCCATTTTGTCCCAAAACAGGCTAAAACCAAGAAAACTTTGCTTAGAAGCTGTAAACAGCTATGTTAGTGTTTATGGGGTTAAAATGTGTCTTAATCCAATGCAACTAACTAATTATAAGACTTTGAGATAGATGTGGAGAGTTTATAAGCCACTTATATCCATTTTGTCCCAAAAAAGGCTAAAACCAAGAAAACATTGCTTAGAAGCTGTAAATAGCTATGTTAGTGTTTCTGGGGTTCAAATGTGTCTTAATCCAATGCAACTGACTGGTTATAAGTGTTTGAGATGGATGTGGAGAGTTTAAAAGCCACTTATATCCATTTTGTCCCAAAACAGGCTAAAACCAAGAAAACATTGCTTAGTAGCTGTAAACAGCTATGTTAGTGTTTATGGGGTTAAAATGTGTCTTAATCCAATGCAACTAACTAATTATAAGACTTTGAGATAGATGTGGAGAGTTTAAAAGCCACTTATACCCATTTTGTCCCAAAACAGGCTAAAACCAAGAAAACATTGCTTAGAAGCACTAAACAGCTATGTTAGTGTTTATGGTGTTAAAATGTGTCTTAATCCAATGCAACTAACTTATTATAAGAGTTTGAGATAGATGTGGAGAGTTTAAAAGCCACTTATACCCATTTTGTCCCAAAACAGGCTAAAACCAAGAAAACATTGCTTAGAAGCTATACACAGTTATGTTAGTGTTTATGGGGTTAAAATGTGTCTTAATCCAATGCAACTAACTAATTGTAAGAGTTTGAGATGAATGTGGAGAGTTTTAAAAGCCACTTATACCCATTTTATCCCAAAACAGGCTAACACCAAGAAAACATTGCTTAGAAGCTGTAAACAGCTATGTTAGTTTTTATGGTGTTAAAATGTGTCTTAATCCAATCCAACTAACTAATTATAAGAGTTTGAGATAGATGTGGAGAGTTTAAAAGCCACTTATACCCATTTTGTCCCAAAACAGGCTAAAACCAAGAAAACATTGCTTAGAAGCTGTAAACAGCTATGTTAGTGTTTATGGGGTTAAAATGTGTCTTAATCCAATGCAACTAACTAATTATAAGAGTTTGAGATAGATGTGGAGAGTTTAAAAGCCACTTATACCCATTTTGTCCCAAAACAGGCTAAAACCAAGAAAACTTTGCTTAGAAGCTGTAAACAGCTATGTTAGTGTTTATGGGGTTAAAATGTGTCTTAATCCAATGCAACTAACTAATTATAAGACTTTGAGATAGATGTGGAGAGTTTATAAGCCACTTATATCCATTTTGTCCCAAAAAAGGCTAAAACCAAGAAAACATTGCTTAGTAGCTGTAAACAGCTATGTTAGTGTTTATGGGGTTAAAATGTGTCTTAATCCAAACTAATTATAAGACGTTGAGATAGATGTGGAGAGTTTAAAAGCCACTTAGACCTATTTTGTCCCAAAACAGGCTAAAACCAAGAAAACATTGCTTAGAAGCACTAAAAAGCTATGTTAGTGTTTTATGGTGTTAAAATGTGTCTTAATCCAATGCAACTAACTTATTATAAGAGTTTGAGATAGATGTGGAGAGTTTAAAAGCCACTTATACCCATTTTGTCCCAAAACAGGCTAAAACAAAGAAAACTTTGCTTAGAAGCTGTAAACAGCTATGTTAGTGTTTATGGGGTTAAAATGTGTCTTAATCCAATGCAACTAACTAATTATAAGACTTTGAGATAGATATGGAGAGTTTATAAGCCACTTATATCCATTTTGTCCCAAAACAGGCTAAAACCAAGAAAACATTGCTTAGAAGCTGTAAATAGCTATATAAGTGTTTATGGGGTTCAAATGTGTCTTAATCCAATGCAACTGACTAGTTATAAGAGTTTGAGATGGATGTGGAGAGTCTAAAAGCAACTTATATCCATTTTGTCCCAAAACAGGCTAAAACCAAGAAAACATTGCTTAGTAGCTGTAAACAGCTATGTTAGTGTTTATGGGGTTAAAATGTGGCTTAATCCAATGCAACTAACTAATTATAAGACTTTGAGATAGATGTGGAGAGTTTATAAGCCACTTATATCCATTTTGTCCCAAAAAAGGCTAAAACCAAGAAAACATTGCTTAGAAGCTGTAAATAGCTATGTTAGTGTTTCTGGGGTTCAAATGTGTCTTAATCCAATGCAACTGACTAGTTATAAGTGTTTGAGATGGATGTGGAGAGTCTAAAAGCCACTTATATCCATTTTGTCCCAAAACAGGCTAAAACCAAGAAAACATTGCTTAGTAGCTGTAAACAGCTATGTTAGTGTTTATGGGGTTAAAATGTGTCTTAATCCAAACTAATTATAAGACGTTGAGATAGATGTGGAGAGTTTAAAAGCCACTTAGACCTATTTTGTCCCAAAACAGGCTAAAACCAAGAAAACATTGCTTAGAAGCACTAAAAAGCTATGTTAGTGTTTTATGGTGTTAAAATGTGTCTTAATCCAATGCAACTAACTTATTATAAGAGTTTGAGATAGATGTGGAGAGTTTAAAAGCCACTTATACCCATTTTGTCCCAAAACAGGCTAAAACAAAGAAAACTTTGCTTAGAAGCTGTAAACAGCTATGTTAGTGTTTATGGGGTTAAAATGTGTCTTAATCCAATGCAACTAACTAATTATAAGACTTTGAGATAGATGTGGAGAGTTTATAAGCCACTTATATCCATTTTGTCCCAAAAAAGGCTAAAACCAAGAAAACATTGCTTAGAAGCTGTAAATAGCTATGTTAGTGTTTCTGGGGTTCAAATGTGTCTTAATCCAATGCAACTGACTAGTTATAAGTGTTTGAGATGGATGTGGAGAGTTTAAAAGCCACTTATATCCATTTTGTCCCAAAACAGGCTAAAACCAAGAAAACATTGCTTAGTAGCTGTAAACAGCTATGTTAGTGTTTATGGGGTTAAAAAGTGTCTTAATCCAATGCAACTAACTAATTATAAGACTTTGAGATAGATGTGGAGAGTTTAAAAGCCACTTATACCTATTTTGTCCTAAAACAGGCTAAAACCAAGAAAACATTGCTTAGAAGCACTAAACAGCTATGTTAGTGTTTATGGTGTTAAAATGTGTCTTAATCCAATGCAACTAACTTATTATAAGAGTTTGAGATAGATGTGGAGAGTTTAAAAGCCACTTATACCCATTTTGTCCCAAAACAGGCTAAAACCAAGAAAACATTGCTTAGAAGCTGTAAACAGCTATGTTAGTGTTTATGGGGTTGTAATGTGGCTTAATCCAATGCAACTAACTAATTATAAGACTTTGAGATAGATATGGAGAGTTTATAAGCCACTTATATCCATTTTATCCCAAAACAGGCTAAAACCAAGAAAACATTGCTTAGAAGCTGTAAATAGCTATATAAGTGTTTATGGGGTTCAAATGTGTCTTAATCCAATGCAACTGACTAGTTATAAGAGTTTGAGATGGATGTGGAGAGTCTAAAAGCCACTTATATCCATTTTGTCCCAAAACAGGCTAAAACCAAGAAAACATTGCTTAGTAGCTGTAAACAGCTATGTTAGTGTTTATGGGGTTAAAATGTGGCTTAATCCAATGCAACTAACTAATTATAAGACTTTGAGATAGATGTGGAGAGTTTATAAGCCACTTATATCCATTTTGTCCCAAAAAAGGCTAAAACCAAGAAAACATTCCTTAGAAGCTGTAAATAGCTATGTTAGTGTTTCTGGGGTTCAAATGTGTCTTAATCCAATGCAACTGACTAGTTATAAGTGTTTGAGATGGATGTGGAGAGTCTAAAAGCCACTTATATCCATTTTGTCCCAAAACAGGCTAAAACCAAGAAAACATTGGTTAGTAGCTGTAAACAGCTATGTTAGTGTTTATGGGGTTAAAATGTGTCTTAATCCAAACTAATTATAAGACGTTGAGATAGATGTGGAGAGTTTAAAAGCCACTTAGACCTATTTTGTCCCAAAACAGGCTAAAACCAAGAAAACATTGCTTAGAAGCACTAAAAAGCTATGTTAGTGTTTTATGGTGTTAAAATGTGTCTTAATCCAATGCAACTAACTTATTATAAGAGTTTGAGATAGATGTGGAGAGTTTAAAAGCCACTTATACCCATTTTGTCCCAAAACAGGCTAAAACAAAGAAAACTTTGCTTAGAAGCTGTAAACAGCTATGTTAGTGTTTATGGGGTTAAAATGTGTCTTAATCCAATGCAACTAACTAATTATAAGACTTTGAGATAGATGTGGAGAGTTTATAAGCCACTTATATCCATTTTGTCCCAAAAAAGGCTAAAACCAAGAAAACATTGCTTAGAAGCTGTAAATAGCTATGTTAGTGTTTCTGGGGTTCAAATGTGTCTTAATCCAATGCAACTGACTAGTTATAAGTGTTTGAGATGGATGTGGAGAGTTTAAAAGCCACTTATATCCATTTTGTCCCAAAACAGGCTAAAACCAAGAAAACATTGCTTAGTAGCTGTAAACAGCTATGTTAGTGTTTATGGGGTTAAAAAGTGTCTTAATCCAATGCAACTAACTAATTATAAGACTTTGAGATAGATGTGGAGAGTTTAAAAGCCACTTATACCTATTTTGTCCTAAAACAGGCTAAAACCAAGAAAACATTGCTTAGAAGCACTAAACAGCTATGTTAGTGTTTATGGTGTTAAAATGTGTCTTAATCCAATGCAACTAACTTATTATAAGAGTTTGAGATAGATGTGGAGAGTTTAAAAGCCACTTATACCCATTTTGTCCCAAAACAGGCTAAAACCAAGAAAACATTGCTTAGAAGCTGTAAACAGCTATGTTAGTGTTTATGGGGTTGTAATGTGGCTTAATCCAATGCAACTAACTAATTATAAGACTTTGAGATAGATATGGAGAGTTTATAAGCCACTTATATCCATTTTGTCCCAAAACAGGCTAAAACCAAGAAAACATTGCTTAGAAGCTGTAAATAGCTATATAAGTGTTTATGGGGTTCAAATGTGTCTTAATCCAATGCAACTGACTAGTTATAAGAGTTTGAGATGGATGTGGAGAGTCTAAAAGCCACTTATATCCATTTTGTCCCAAAACAGGCTAAAACCAAGAAAACATTGCTTAGTAGCTGTAAACAGCTATGTTAGTGTTTATGGGGTTAAAATGTGTCTTAATCCAATGCAACTAACTAATTATAAGAGTTTGAGAGAGATGTGGAGAGTTTAAAAGCCACTTATACCCATTTTGTCCCAAAACAGGCTAAAACCAAGAAAACTTTGCTTAGAAGCTGTAAACAGCTATGTTAGTGTTTCTGGGGTTAAAATGTGTCTTAATCCAATGCAACTAACTAATTATAAGAGTTTGAGATAGATGTGGAGAGTTTAAAAGCCACTTATACCCATTTTGTCCCAAAACAGGCTAACAGCAAGAAAACATTGCTTAGAAGCTGTAAACAGCTATGTTAGTGTTTCTGGGGTTAAAGTGTGTCTTAATCCAATGCAACTAACTAATTATAAGAGTTTGAGATAGATGTGGAGAGTTTAAAAGCCACTTATACCCATTTTGTCCCAAAACAAACTAACAGCAAGAAAAAATTGCTTAGTAGCTGTAAACAGCTATGTTTGTGTTTATGGGGTTAAAATGTGTCTTAATCCAATGCAACTAACTAAGTATAAGAGTTTGAGATAGGTGTGGAGAGTTTAAAAGCCACTTATACCCATTTTGTCCCAAAACAGGCTAAAACCAAGAAAACATTGCTTAGAAGCTATAAACAGTTAAGTTAGTGTTTATGGGGTTAAAATGTGTCTTAATCCAATGCAACTAACTAATTATAAGAGTTTGAGATGAATGTGGAGAGTTTTAAAAGCATTATACCCATTTTATCCCAAAACAGGCTAACACCAAGAAAATATTGCTTAGAAGCTGTAAACAGCTATGTTAGTTTTTATGGGGTTCAAATGTGTCTTAATCCAATGCAACTAACTAATTATAAGAGTTTGAGATAGATGTGGAGAGTTTAAAAGCCACTTATACCCATTTTGTCCCAAAACAGGCTAAAACCAAGAAAACATTGCTTAGAAGCTGTAAAAAGCTATGTTAGTGTTTATGGGGTTAAAGTATGTCTTATCCAATGCAACTAACTAATTATAAGAGTTTGAGATAGATGTGGAGAGTTTAAAAGCCACTTATACCCCTTTTGTCCCAAAACAGGCTAAAACCAAGAAAACATTGCTTAGAAGCTGTAAACAGCTATGTTAGTGTTTCTGGGGTTAAAATGTGTCTTAATCCAATGCAACTAACTAATTATAAGCGTTTGAGTTAGATGTGGAGAGTTTAAAAGCCACTTATACCCATTTTGTCCCAAAACAGGCTAACAGCAAGAAAACATTGCTTAGAAGCTGTAAACAGCTATGTTTGCGTTTATGGGGTTAAAATGTGTCTTAATCCAATGCAACTAACTAAGTATAAGAGTTTGAGATAGATGTGGAGAGTTTAAAAGCCACTTATACCCATTTTGTCCCAAAACAGGCTAAAACCAAGAAAACATTGCTTAGAAGCTGTAAACAGCTATGTTAGTGTTTATGGGGTTAAAATGTGTCTTAATCCAATGCAACTAACTAATTATAAGACTTTGAGATAGATGTGGAGAATTTATAAGCCACTTATATCTATTTTGTCCCAAAACAGGCTAAAACCAAGAAAACATTGCTTAGAAGTTGTAAATAGCTATGTTAGTGTTTCTGGGGTTCAAATGTGTCTTAATCCAATGCAACTGACTAGTTATAAGTGTTTGAGATGGATGTGGAGAGTTTAAAAGCCACTTATATCCATTTTGTCCCAAAACAGGCTAAAACCAAGAAAACATTGCTTAGTAGCTATAAACAGCTATGTTAGTGTTTATGGGGTTAAAATGTGTCTTAATCCAATGCAACTAACTAATTATAAGACTTTGAGATAGATGTGGAGAGTTTAAAAGCCACTTATACCTATTTTGTCCCAAAACAGGCTAAAACCAAGAAAACATTGCTTAGAAGCACTAAACAGCTATGTTAGTGTTTATGGGGTTAAAATGTGTCTTAATCCAACGCAACTAACTAATTATAAGAGTTTGAGATATATGTGGAGAGTTTAAAAGCCACTTATACCCATTTTGTCCCAAAACAGGCTAAAACCAAGAAAACATTGCTTAGAAGCTGTAAACAGCTATGTTAGTGTTTATGGGGTTAAAATGTGTCTTAATCCAATGCAATTAACTAATTATAAGACTTTGAGATAGATGTGGAGAGTTTATAAGCCACTTATATCCATTTTGTCCCAAAACAGGCTAAAACCAAAAAAACATTGCTTAGAAGCTGTAAATAGCTATATTAGTGTTTCTGAGGTTCAAATGTGTCTTAATCCAATGCAACTGACTAGTTATAAGTGTTTGAGATGGATGTGGAGAGTTTAAAAGCCACTTATATCCATTTTGTCCCAAAACAGGCTAAAACCAAGAAAACATTGCTTAGTAGCTGTAAACAGCTATGTTAGTGTTTATGGGGTTAAAATGTGTCTTAATCCAATGCAACTAACTAATTATAAGACTTTGAGATAGATGTGGAGAGTTTAAAAGCCACTTATACCTATTTTGTCCCAAAACAGGCTAAAACCAAGAAAACATTGCTTAGAAGCACTAAACAGCTATGTTAGTGTTTATGGTGTTAAAATGTGTCTTAATCCAATGCAACTAACTTATTATAAGAGTTTGAGATAGATGTGGAGAGTTTAAAAGCCACTTATACCCATTTTGTCCCAAAACAGGCTAAAACCAAGAAAACTTTGCTTAGAAGCTGTAAACAGCTATGTTAGTATTTATGGGGTTAAAATGTGTCTTAATCCAATGCAACTAACTAATTATAAGAGTTTGAGATAGATGTGGAGAGTTTAAAAGCCACTTATACCCATTTTGTCCCAAAAAAGGCTAACAGCAAGAAAACATTGCTTAGAAGCTGTAAACAGCTATGTTAGTGTTTCTGGGGTTAAAATGTGTCTTAATCCAATGCAACTAACTAATTATAAGAGTTTGAGATAGATGTGGAGAGTTTAAAAGCCACTTATATCCATTTTGTCCCAAAACAGGCTAAAACCAAGAAAACATTGCTTAGAAGCACTAAACAGCTATGTTAGTGTTTATGGGGTTAAAATGTGTCTTAATCCAATGCAACTAACTAATTATAAGACTTTGAGATAGATGTGGAGAGTTTAAAAGCCACTTATACCTATTTTGTCCCAAAACAGGCTAAAACCAAGAAAACATTGCTTAGAAGCACTAAACAGCTATGTTAGTGTTTATGGTGTTAAAATGTGTCTTAATCCAATGCAACTAACTTATTATAAGAGTTTGAGATAGATGTGGAGAGCCTGTTTTGGGACAAAATGGATATAAGTGGCTTTTAAACTCTCCACATCCATCTCAAACACTTATAACTAGTCAGTTGCATTGGATTAAGACACATTTGAACCTCAGAAACACTAATATAGCTATTTACAGCTTCTAAGCAATTTTGTGGTTATGTTGGAGCATTTCTGCAGCAAAAGATGCGTATCAAATTGTCGCTGAACAGTGACAAATGCAGGAAGAAAGCAATGCAAGCAGCTGTAGTTGCAAATGGTAAGTGTCTAACAGATTCAAAGTTTTAAACCGAGAATGGTTGGTTTTCTAATGGTTAAAAAGTTGAAACTTTTATACAACTGTATCTTGGAATCGCAGGTGTAACCTCAGTGGCTGTGGAAGGGGAATTTCAGGATGAGCTTGTGGTGATTGGAGAAGATGTTGATGCAGCCTATTTGGTAATTGAGTTGAGGAAGAAAGCATGTTTCGCAACTTTAGAGACTCTTGAAGAAGTAAAGCCGGAGAAGAAGCCACAAGTTGATGGAAAGTCCGTTACACCATTGCTGCATCGCTCAATGTCCTGTGGTTCACAACGAGCAGCCTAGGCCTGAGATTTATAAAATTGTGTACGACTCTTACGGTCCAACCACTGGATGCAGAATCATATAAAAGAAGACTGAAGATGAAGATTCCAAATCCATTCAAAATTTGATATCTTTTAGACTTTTATTAGTACATGTGTATACAAACGTATCAAAAACAAAATTGCAAATCAAACAACAACATTTGAGTCCTTCTTTCCAAGTCAGATTATAAACATCCATCAAAACAGATGGAAAGCTGGATCAGAGACGATCTGGATCCCGGACAAGATGTTCGAGTGTGACCCTTCTAATTGACCGTACCATTAGTTCATGGGAAGCTCTGATTCTAGCAAGTCTGCTCTGCATACTCTGAAACACAGGATGGCTTATTGCCTCATGCACTCTAGCATAATGCTCTTGGTCTTCAGAGAAATTAATAAGTGCCTCAGCTGCGTTATCCCTGAGCTCTTCCGACTCATCAGCCAACCATTCAATCAGAATTGGTATCATACCGGAATCAGAAAAGGCCTCACGGTCATTCTCATTATAACTCAACTGAGAGATAGCTCCAGAAATCCTCTCTCTAAACTCAAGGGATCCATCTCTCAAAAGCTCGATCAGCAAAGGAATAGCGCCAGACTCTCTAATAACAGATACAGAATGCCTATAACCCGCAAGATCCCATAGCACATCAGAAGCCGCCAACTTGGCTTCGTTATCACCTTCTCTCAAGATCCTCACAAGTTGTTCCGCTATCAAAACAGCATTACCCTCACCATTTTGTCCCAAAACAGGCTAAAACCAAGAAAACATTGCTTAGAAGCACTAAACAGCTATGTTAGTGTTTATGGGGTTAAAATGTGTCTTAATCCAATGCAACTAACTAATTATAAGACTTTGAGATAGATGTGGAGAGTTTAAAAGCCACTTATACCTATTTTGTCCCAAAACAGGCTAAAACCAAGAAAACATTGCTTAGAAGCTGTAAACAGCTATGTTAGTATTTATGGGGTTAAAATGTGTCTTAATCCAATGCAACTAACTAATTATAAGAGTTTGAGATAGATGTGGAGAGTTTAAAAGCCACTTATACCCATTTTGTCCCAAAAAAGGCTAACAGCAAGAAAACATTGCTTAGAAGCTGTAAACAGCTATGTTAGTGTTTCTGGGGTTAAAATGTGTCTTAATCCAATGCAACTAACTAATTATAAGAGTTTGAGATAGATGTGGAGAGTTTAAAAGCCACTTATACCCATTTTGTCCCAAAACAAACTAACAGCAAGAAAAAATTGCTTAGAAGCTGTAAACAGCTATGTTAGTGTTTATGGGGTTAAAATGTGTCTTAATCCAATGCAATTAACTAATTATAAGACTTTGAGATAGATGTGGAGAGTTTATAAGCCACTTATATCCATTTTGTCCCAAAACAGGCTAAAACCAAAAAAACATTGCTTAGAAGCTGTAAATAGCTATATTAGTGTTTCTGAGGTTCAAATGTGTCTTAATCCAATGCAACTGACTAGTTATAAGTGTTTGAGATGGATGTGGAGAGTTTAAAAGCCACTTATATCCATTTTGTCCCAAAACAGGCTAAAACCAAGAAAACATTGCTTAGTAGCTGTAAACAGCTATGTTAGTGTTTATGGGGTTAAAATGTGTCTTAATCCAATGCAACTAACTAATTATAAGACTTTGAGATAGATGTGGAGAGTTTAAAAGCCACTTATACCTATTTTGTCCCAAAACAGGCTAAAACCAAGAAAACATTGCTTAGAAGCACTAAACAGCTATGTTAGTGTTTATGGTGTTAAAATGTGTCTTAATCCAATGCAACTAACTTATTATAAGAGTTTGAGATAGATGTGGAGAGTTTAAAAGCCACTTATACCCATTTTGTCCCAAAACAGGCTAAAACCAAGAAAACTTTGCTTAGAAGCTGTAAACAGCTATGTTAGTATTTATGGGGTTAAAATGTGTCTTAATCCAATGCAACTAACTAATTATAAGAGTTTGAGATAGATGTGGAGAGTTTAAAAGCCACTTATACCCATTTTGTCCCAAAAAAGGCTAACAGCAAGAAAACATTGCTTAGAAGCTGTAAACAGCTATGTTAGTGTTTCTGGGGTTAAAATGTGTCTTAATCCAATGCAACTAACTAATTATAAGAGTTTGAGATAGATGTGGAGAGTTTAAAAGCCACTTATATCCATTTTGTCCCAAAACAGGCTAAAACCAAGAAAACATTGCTTAGAAGCACTAAACAGCTATGTTAGTGTTTATGGGGTTAAAATGTGTCTTAATCCAATGCAACTAACTAATTATAAGACTTTGAGATAGATGTGGAGAGTTTAAAAGCCACTTATACCTATTTTGTCCCAAAACAGGCTAAAACCAAGAAAACATTGCTTAGAAGCACTAAACAGCTATGTTAGTGTTTATGGTGTTAAAATGTGTCTTAATCCAATGCAACTAACTTATTATAAGAGTTTGAGATAGATGTGGAGAGCCTGTTTTGGGACAAAATGGATATAAGTGGCTTTTAAACTCTCCACATCCATCTCAAACACTTATAACTAGTCAGTTGCATTGGATTAAGACACATTTGAACCTCAGAAACACTAATATAGCTATTTACAGCTTCTAAGCAATTTTGTGGTTATGTTGGAGCATTTCTGCAGCAAAAGATGCGTATCAAATTGTCGCTGAACAGTGACAAATGCAGGAAGAAAGCAATGCAAGCAGCTGTAGTTGCAAATGGTAAGTGTCTAACAGATTCAAAGTTTTAAACCGAGAATGGTTGGTTTTCTAATGGTTAAAAAGTTGAAACTTTTATACAACTGTATCTTGGAATCGCAGGTGTAACCTCAGTGGCTGTGGAAGGGGAATTTCAGGATGAGCTTGTGGTGATTGGAGAAGATGTTGATGCAGCCTATTTGGTAATTGAGTTGAGGAAGAAAGCATGTTTCGCAACTTTAGAGACTCTTGAAGAAGTAAAGCCGGAGAAGAAGCCACAAGTTGATGGAAAGTCCGTTACACCATTGCTGCATCGCTCAATGTCCTGTGGTTCACAACGAGCAGCCTAGGCCTGAGATTTATAAAATTGTGTACGACTCTTACGGTCCAACCACTGGATGCAGAATCATATAAAAGAAGACTGAAGATGAAGATTCCAAATCCATTCAAAATTTGATATCTTTTAGACTTTTATTAGTACATGTGTATACAAACGTATCAAAAACAAAATTGCAAATCAAACAACAACATTTGAGTCCTTCTTTCCAAGTCAGATTATAAACATCCATCAAAACAGATGGAAAGCTGGATCAGAGACGATCTGGATCCCGGACAAGATGTTCGAGTGTGACCCTTCTAATTGACCGTACCATTAGTTCATGGGAAGCTCTGATTCTAGCAAGTCTGCTCTGCATACTCTGAAACACAGGATGGCTTATTGCCTCATGCACTCTAGCATAATGCTCTTGGTCTTCAGAGAAATTAATAAGTGCCTCAGCTGCGTTATCCCTGAGCTCTTCCGACTCATCAGCCAACCATTCAATCAGAATTGGTATCATACCGGAATCAGAAAAGGCCTCACGGTCATTCTCATTATAACTCAACTGAGAGATAGCTCCAGAAATCCTCTCTCTAAACTCAAGGGATCCATCTCTCAAAAGCTCGATCAGCAAAGGAATAGCGCCAGACTCTCTAATAACAGATACAGAATGCCTATAACCCGCAAGATCCCATAGCACATCAGAAGCCGCCAACTTGGCTTCGTTATCACCTTCTCTCAAGATCCTCACAAGTTGTTCCGCTATCAAAACAGCATTACCCTCACCATTTTGTCCCAAAACAGGCTAAAACCAAGAAAACATTGCTTAGAAGCACTAAACAGCTATGTTAGTGTTTATGGGGTTAAAATGTGTCTTAATCCAATGCAACTAACTAATTATAAGACTTTGAGATAGATGTGGAGAGTTTAAAAGCCACTTATACCTATTTTGTCCCAAAACAGGCTAAAACCAAGAAAACATTGCTTAGAAGCTGTAAACAGCTATGTTAGTATTTATGGGGTTAAAATGTGTCTTAATCCAATGCAACTAACTAATTATAAGAGTTTGAGATAGATGTGGAGAGTTTAAAAGCCACTTATACCCATTTTGTCCCAAAAAAGGCTAACAGCAAGAAAACATTGCTTAGAAGCTGTAAACAGCTATGTTAGTGTTTCTGGGGTTAAAATGTGTCTTAATCCAATGCAACTAACTAATTATAAGAGTTTGAGATAGATGTGGAGAGTTTAAAAGCCACTTATACCCATTTTGTCCCAAAACAAACTAACAGCAAGAAAAAATTGCTTAGTAGCTGTAAACAGCTATGTTTGTGTTTATGGGGTTAAAATGTGTTTTAATCCAATGCAACTAACTAAGTATAAGAGTTTGAGATAGATGTGGAGAGTTTAAAAGCCACTTATACCCATTTTGTCCCAAAATAGGCTAAAACCAAGAAAACATTGCTTAGAAGCTATAAACAGTTATGTTAGTGTTTATGGGGTTAAAATGTGTCTTAATCCAATGCAACTAACTAATTATAAGAGTTTGAGATGAATGTGGAGAGTTTTAAAAGCCACTTATACCCATTTTATCCCAAAACACGCTAACACCAAGAAAACAATGCTTAGAAGCAGTAAACAGCTATGTTAGTGTTTATGGGGTTAAAATATGTCTTATCCAATGCAACTAACTAATTATAAGACTTTGAGATAGATGTGGAGAGTTTAAAAGCCACTTATACCCATTTTGTCCCAAAACAGGCTAAAACCAAGAAAACATTGCTTAGAAGCTGTAAAAAGCTATGTTAGTGTTTATGGGGTTAAAATATGTCTTATCCAATGCAACTAACTAATTATAAGAGTTTGAGATAGATGTGGAGAGTTTAAAAGCCACTTATACCCCTTTTGTCCCAAAACAGGCTAAAACCAAGAAAACATTGCTTAGAAGCTGTAAACAGCTATGTTAGTGTTTCTGGGGTTAAAATGTGTCTTAATCCAATGCAACTAACTAATTATAAGAGTTTGAGATAGATGTGGAGAGTTTAAAAGCCACTTATACCCATTTTGTCCCAAAACAGGCTAACAGCAAGAAAACATTGCTTAGAAGCTGTAAACAGCTATGTTTGCGTTTATGGGGTTAAAATGTGTCTTAATCCAATGCAACTAACTAAGTATAAGAGTTTGAGATAGATGTGGAGAGTTTAAAAGCCACTTATACCCATTTTGTCCCAAAACAGGCTAAAACCAAGAAAACATTGCTTAGAAGCTGTAAACAGCTATGTTAGTGTTTATGGGGTTAAAATGTGTCTTAATCCAATGCAACTAACTAATTATAAGACTTTGAGATAGATGTGGAGAATTTATAAGCCACTTATATCTATTTTGTCCCAAAACAGGCTAAAACCAAGAAAACATTGCTTAGAAGCTGTAAATAGCTATGTTAGTGTTTCTGGGGTTCAAATGTGTCTTAATCCAATGCAACTGACTAGTTATAAGTGTTTGAGATGGATGTGGAGAGTTTAAAAGCCACTTATATCCATTTTGTCCCAAAACAGGCTAAAACCAAGAAAACATTGCTTAGTAGCTATAAACAGCTATGTTAGTGTTTATGGGGTTAAAATGTGTCTTAATCCAATGCAACTAACTAATTATAAGACTTTGAGATAGATGTGGAGAGTTTAAAAGCCACTTATACCTATTTTGTCCCAAAACAGGCTAAAACCAAGAAAACATTGCTTAGAAGCACTAAACAGCTATGTTAGTGTTTATGGTGTTAAAATGTGTCTTAATCCAATGCAACTAACTTATTATAAGAGTTTGAGATAGATGTGGAGAGTTTAAAAGCCACTTATACCCATTTTGTCCCAAAACAGGCTAAAACCAAGAAAACTTTGCTTAGAAGCTGTAAACAGCTATGTTAGTATTTATGGGGTTAAAATGTGTCTTAATCCAATGCAACTAACTAATTATAAGAGTTTGAGATAGATGTGGAGAGTTTAAAAGCCACTTATACCCATTTTGTCCCAAAAAAGGCTAACAGCAAGAAAACATTGCTTAGAAGCTGTAAACAGCTATGTTAGTGTTTCTGGGGTTAAAATGTGTCTTAATCCAATGCAACTAACTAATTATAAGAGTTTGAGATAGATGTGGAGAGTTTAAAAGCCACTTATACCCATTTTGTCCCAAAACAGGCTAAAACCAAGAAAACATTGCTTAGAAGCACTAAACAGCTATGTTAGTGTTTATGGGGTTAAAATGTGTCTTAATCCAATGCAACTAACTAATTATAAGAGTTTGAGATATATGTGGAGAGTTTAAAAGCCACTTATACCCATTTTGTCCCAAAACAGGCTAAAACCAAGAAAACATTGCTTAGAAGCTGTAAACAGCTATGTTAGTGTTTATGGGGTTAAAATGTGTCTTAATCCAATGCAACTAACTAAGTATAAGAGTTTGAGATAGATGTGGAGAGTTTAAAAGCCACTTATACCTATTTTGTCCCAAAACAGGCTAAAACCAAGAAAACATTGCTTAGAAGCTGTAAACAGCTATGTTAGTGTTTATGGGGTTAAAATGTGTCTTAATCCAATGCAACTAACTAATTATAAGAGTTTGAGATATATGTGGAGAGTTTAAAAGCCACTTATACCTATTTTGTCCCAAAACAGGCTAAAACCAAGAAAACATTGCTTAGAAGCACTAAACAGCTATGTTAGTGTTTATGGGGTTAAAATGTGTCTTAATCCAATGCAACTAACTAATTATAAGAGTTTGAGATATATGTGGAGAGTTTAAAAGCCACTTATACCCATTTTGTCCCAAAACAGGCTAAAACCAAGAAAACATTGCTTAGAAGCTGTAAACAGCTATGTTAGTGTTTATGGGGTTAAAATGTGTCTTAATCCAATGCAACTAACTAATTATAAGACTTTGAGATAGATGTGGAGAGTTTAAAAGCCACTTATACCTATTTTGTCCCAAAACAGGCTAAAACCAAGAAAACATTGCTTAGAAGCACTAAACAGCTATGTTAGTGTTTATGGGGTTAAAATGTGTCTTAATCCAATGCAACTAACTAAGTATAAGAGTTTGAGATAGATGTGGAGAGTTTAAAAGCCACTTATACCTATTTTGTCCCAAAACAGGCTAAAACCAAGAAAACATTGCTTAGAAGCACTAAACAGCTATGTTAGTGTTTATGGGGTTAAAATGTGTCTTAATCCAATGCAACTAACTAATTATAAGAGTTTGAGATATATGTGGAGAGTTTAAAAGCCACTTATACCCATTTTGTCCCAAAACAGGCTAAAACCAAGAAAACATTGCTTAGAAGCTGTAAACAGCTATGTTAGTGTTTATGGGGTTAAAATGTGTCTTAATCCAATGCAATTAACTAATTATAAGACTTTGAGATAGATGTGGAGAGTTTATAAGCCACTTATATCCATTTTGTCCCAAAACAGGCTAAAACCAAAAAAACATTGCTTAGAAGCTGTAAATAGCTATATTAGTGTTTCTGGTGTTCAAATGTGTCTTAATCCAATGCAACTGACTAGTTATAAGTGTTTGAGATGGATGTGGAGAGTTTAAAAGCCACTTATATCCATTTTGTCCCAAAACAGGCTAAAACCAAGAAAACATTGCTTAGTAGCTGTAAACAACTATGTTAGTGTTTATGGGGTTAAAATGTGTCTTAATCCAATGCAACTAACTAATTATAAGACTTTGAGATAGATGTGGAGAGTTTAAAAGCCACTTATACCTATTTTGTCCCAAAACAGGCTAAAACCAACAAAACATTGCTTAGAAGCACTAAACAGCTATGTTAGTGTTTATGGTGTTAAAATGTGTCTTAATCCAATGCAACTAACTAATTATAAGAGTTTGAGATAGATGTGGAGAGTTTAAAAGCCACTTATACCCATTTTGTCCCAAAAAAGGCTAACAGCAAGAAAACATTGCTTAGAAGCTGTAAACAGCTATGTTAGTGTTTCTGGGGTTAAAATGTGTCTTAATCCAATGCAACTAACTAATTATAAGAGTTTGAGATAGATGTGGAGAGTTTAAAAGCCACTTATACCCATTTTGTCCCAAAACAGGCTAAAACCAAGAAAACATTGCTTAGAAGCACTAAACAGCTATGTTAGTGTTTATGGGGTTAAAATGTGTCTTAATCCAATGCAACTAACTAATTATAAGAGTTTGAGATAGATGTGGAGAGTTTAAAAGCCACTTATACCCATTTTGTCCCAAAAAAGGCTAACAGCAAGAAAACATTGCTTAGAAGCTGTAAACAGCTATGTTAGTGTTTCTGGGGTTAAAATTTGTCTTAATCCAATGCAACTAACTAATTATAAGAGTTTGAGATAGATGTGGAGAGTTTAAAAGCCACTTATACCCATTTTGTCCCAAAACAGGCTAAAACCAAGAAAACATTGCTTAGAAGCACTAAACAGCTATGTTAGTGTTTATGGGGTTAAAATGTGTCTTAATCCAATGCAACTAACTAATTATAAGAGTTTGAGATATATGTGGAGAGTTTAAAAGCCACTTATACCCATTTTGTCCCAAAACAGGCTAAAACCAAGAAAACATTGCTTAGAAGCTGTAAACAGCTATGTTAGTGTTTATGGGGTTAAAATGTGTCTTAATCCAATGCAACTAACTAAGTATAAGAGTTTGAGATAGATGTGGAGAGTTTAAAAGCCACTTATACCTATTTTGTCCCAAAACAGGCTAAAACCAAGAAAACATTGCTTAGAAGCACTAAACAGCTATGTTAGTGTTTATGGGGTTAAAATGTGTCTTAATCCAATGCAACTAACTAATTATAAGAGTTTGAGATATATGTGGAGAGTTTAAAAGCCACTTATACCCATTTTGTCCCAAAACAGGCTAAAACCAAGAAAACATTGCTTAGAAGCTGTAAACAGCTATGTTAGTGTTTATGGGGTTAAAATGTGTCTTAATCCAATGCAATTAACTAATTATAAGACTTTGAGATAGATGTGGAGAGTTTATAAGCCACTTATATCCATTTTGTCCCAAAACAGGCTAAAACCAAAAAAAAATTGCTTAGAAGCTGTAAATAGCTATATTAGTGTTTCTGGTGTTCAAATGTGTCTTAATCCAATGCAACTGACTAGTTATAAGTGTTTGAGATGGATGTGGAGAGTTTAAAAGCCACTTATATCCATTTTGTCCCAAAACAGGCTAAAACCAAGAAAACATTGCTTAGTAGCTGTAAACAACTATGTTAGTGTTTATGGGGTTAAAATGTGTCTTAATCCAATGCAACTAACTAATTATAAGACTTTGAGATAGATGTGGAGAGTTTAAAAGCCACTTATACCTATTTTGTCCCAAAACAGGCTAAAACCAAGAAAACATTGCTTAGAAGCACTAAACAGCTATGTTAGTGTTTATGGTGTTAAAATGTGTCTTAATCCAATGCAACTAACTTATTATAAGAGTTTGAGATAGATGTGGAGAGTTTAAAAGCCACTTATACCCATTTTGTCCCAAAACAGGCTAAAACCAAGAAAACTTTGCTTAGAAGCTGTAAACAGCTATGTTAGTATTTATGGGGTTAAAATGTGTTTAGGATCAAGCGTGCGGGGGAGTATTAGAATGTACCAAGGAGGAGAGAGGAGAGGCCGGTAAGGCCGAGCCTTGGAAGAAGAGAAGAAAGGCCGGAAAGGCCATGTAAAGGCCGGTAAGGCCATGTCCGTGTCCGTGAGCGACCATGTACCGTGTCCGGTACCATGTACCGTGTCCGTGAACGGACCCATGTCCGGTGAGCGGCCAGTTAGGCCGTGAACACATTGAAGAGAAGGCCCGTCCGTACAGGCCCGTCCGTACAGGCCCGTCCGTACAGGCCCGTCCGTACGATGAAGAGAAGGCCGTGTGCACCAAGAAGAGTGGCCGTGAGGCCATGAATGGCATGAGAACGGCCGGTTAGGCCGTGAATACAATGAGTAAGGCCATGTGGGCTGAATGAAGAATAAGAGAAGGCCATAAGTGCAATGAGAAGGGCAAAGGCCTTATAAGAAGAAGAAGCCCAAGAGGAAGTCTCACAAAGGAAAGAAGGAAGGAATGAGGCCGAGTGTGAGTGATGAGAAGAAGGAAGACTCGGCCCACCATGTGATCAAGAAGCTGCCAAAGGAAGAAGATGCCAAAGGAAGAAGGAAGGAAGTCGCTTTCAAGGAGGAAGAACCTAACGGTCACAAGAAAAGAATCACATGTGCAAGGAAGGGAAGGATGTCACTATCACCTTCACCAAATCGAGAGAATGTCCCTATCAACACTCTCTTCCTCTCTCTAACGGTCATAAGCATTGTATTCCCTATATTAAGTTGTAATTCACTTCAATATAACACATCAACATATTATCTAATAGAAGAGAATCCGATTTCCCCTCTCTACTTGTGTTCTTGTTCATATTAACAATGTAGAGAGTTTAGGATTAGCGGTTAGGGGCTGCCCTTAAGGCAGCCTATTCTCTTCTCAAATCCACCTAAACTCTTCTTATTTACTGCTTTACTTAGCCTAGATTACTGATTCTTAATCCTCCTTCTCCTAAGTACACAAACTCTAAGTGTTGTGATACTAGAAGAGGATAAGTCTCAAACTAGTGCTTCTCCTAGTTAGGATCCGCTTACTCTCTAGTATTTGGGTTCTATCTAGCTTGTTTATGGGGAGTTCATCACAAGTTGATGTTCTCTCCTCCCCCTTGAGAATGAGTTAGTTTGTTGTGGGTAAAGGGGGATTCATTCACCAAGTGTTTGTCTACCCTCTCTTGTGAGCTTTGTCTCATAAATCCCAACATGGTATCAGAGCAGGCTCTGTTCTTGGTGACTCAAACTCATTCTCAAAGTCGTTTTCTTAGGAGTTAGCTTAGTTAAAGTTTTAGACTTTGCTTAGGTGTTAAATCGCTTAGCTTAGTTTCTTTAAAGCTTTAATTTTGTTTTTGTTGATTAAATCGATTCTCTAGCAGCTCATTGTTGAGTAAGCTTGGTCTCTTGTCTTGTTAGAATTTGTAGACCAAGTGTGTGGAAAGAAATCGATTTTACAAGCCCCATCCTTAAGCTTTACCGATTTGGTAATAGCTTTGTTTATTTTGGGATGTGTGGGAAGTGATGAACCATTGAGCAAATTGTGTTGTTCATGGTGAGGATTCACGGTTCTTGTGTGCTTGTATGAGCCACGAAATTCTTAGGATTTAGCTCTCTTAGGATTTAGTTAATTTTCCTCTAAAGGTTTAATTTTGCTTTTGTTAAATTTCCTTTAAAGGCTTAATTACTAAATCGCTACTTCTTCTTCTCAATGTTGAGAAAGCTTTGTTTCTGGCCCTATGGTGTGTCCAGATTCAAGCTTGAAGAAGAGAGAGATCTTAATTTTCGCATCTCATGTCCGCTTGGTCAACTAGACTAAAGCTGTTCAAAGATGCATTCTTTTAACCGTTGGACAATAGGTTGTTCCAAAGGCTTTTGTTGTTTCTTCTTTGCTTGGGACCACGAAAAACATCTTCTATATGTTATTTTCGTGGATCTAAAGCCTTAAGATCTTGGAGAACACTTTGTTTAAGTGATTCTACCATGAGTTAGGTCCAAACCGTTGGAGAAATTAATTTTCCAAACGGTCCATGTGTTTCAGCCATTAAAGCACCAAAGTCTTGTTGAATGTTGGATGCTCTTGGCTGTCAAAGCTTCTGCAAACTCAAGAAAACAGAGTATAACTCTGTCCATAAGAACTCTTGAGCAAATTCTCTATTCTACTCTCCACTCACCTTATACTTCCGCCCATATACTCTACTATACTCTATACTCTTGGTTACTAATTCTCTGGTTACTTATTCTCTAAATTCTATTTTATTTTCAGTAATATTCTATATTCTCTATTCTCTAATCTCTAACAATCTCTTGTTTAGAATCTGTTCCATTGAATTTGGTTTCAGCTTCAGCCTTGAAGATTGTGTGGAGCTCGCCTACTATCTCAAGAAGAAGAAGTGGCGAGGTTGAAGGCTACAAGATAGCCATGTAAGAGCGCAGCACAATGCCTGGAGTTAGAACCAAGGGCCACCAAGTCTTTGTTAAGCTGGTGGAAGGTGATGAATCAGTCCAAGAGCATGTGTGTTAGTGCCAAGTTGTTGATCGGATGTGCACAATGGTCTTTAGGAAAGGTGATGCACAAGGTTTCAACCGTTGATTGGATGTGCACAAGAACGGTGATGCACAAGGCTTCAACTGAGGTGATGAGGTTTCAGCCCATCATCAAGTAAAGGTTACGGGGGAGATCAAGTGACTTCAGACCGTACCTCACAGATTCTGCTCGGCCACAAGCAAAAGTTTTTACTTAAAGCTCAGCCGAAGCGTCTCAAAGATCGACTCGGACGAAACCCTTCCACTGCGATTCAGCTTCCGCGTTCTTCAACAAAGTTCGAGACCATGGAGTCATCTTGCCAGTGGAAGTAGAATCATACCAATCCGAGCAGCCGTTCGAAAGTTATGTCCGATTCAGTGGGCATATGTCAGTCTGACGATAAAACTGACCGGGTTAAAAACCATGGTTAGAGAAGCGGTCTCAAGGAGGAATTCCAAACCGCATCAGTGTTCAACCCTCTCCTTCCTATCCATCAAAACACCATAAAGGCTGTGCTCTAAACTCTACTCTATTTAAATTTCTTAAATTCATTATCTTAGCTCTATTACTAGTCTTTACTCTTTAATATGTTCTTTTAAAGTTTTCTTTAGAATTTTCTTTGATATTCCTCATAGCAAACACTTATTCTTTTCTTCTTTATCACTTGTTTCAAGGGTGAAGGAGACTATGAGAGCCTCAAAAGAAAATTCGAGAAGTGCAAGCTTGGAGAGATCATATGAAGTGAGTTCAAGGCAAGAAGGGCTAAGGAGTGTAGCGGTTCAAATAATGAAGAGAAGAGAGCTGGTTCCTTGCAAACCAAGGTCAAGGGACATCATGGATAGTGGAGTCTATACTCTTTTTCCCTTAACAAAGTTTTATCCCAAGAGGTTTTCTTTGTTGAGGTTTTTTTAATGAGGTAGATGACACTAGTCCACCCTTGATCTTTGGTCCCCATGGTGTCCCACCGATCAAGCGTGCGGGGGAGTATTAGAATGTACCAAGGAGGAGAGAGGAGAGGCCGGTAAGGCCGAGCCTTGGAAGAAGAGAAGAAAGGCCGGAAAGGCCATGTAAAGGCCGGTAAGGCCATGTCCGTGTCCGTGAGCGACCATGTACCGTGTCCGGTACCATGTACCGTGTCCGTGAACGGACCCATGTCCGGTGAGCGGCCAGTTAGGCCGTGAACACATTGAAGAGAAGGCCCGTCCGTACAGGCCCGTCCGTACAGGCCCGTCCGTACGATGAAGAGAAGGCCGTGTGCACCAAGAAGAGTGGCCGTGAGGCCATGAATGGCATGAGAACGGCCGGTTAGGCCGTGAATACAATGAGTAAGGCCATGTGGGCTGAATGAAGAATAAGAGAAGGCCATAAGTGCAATGAGAAGGGCAAAGGCCTTATAAGAAGAAGAAGCCCAAGAGGAAGTCTCACAAAGGAAAGAAGGAAGGAATGAGGCCGAGTGTGAGTGATGAGAAGAAGGAAGACTCGGCCCACCATGTGATCAAGAAGCTGCCAAAGGAAGAAGATGCCAAAGGAAGAAGGAAGGAAGTCGCTTTCAAGGAGGAAGAACCTAACGGTCACAAGAAAAGAATCACATGTGCAAGGAAGGGAAGGATGTCACTATCACCTTCACCAAATCGAGAGAATGTCCCTATCAACACTCTCTTCCTCTCTCTAACGGTCATAAGCATTGTATTCCCTATATTAAGTTGTAATTCACTTCAATATAACACATCAACATATTATCTAATAGAAGAGAATCCGATTTCCCCTCTCTACTTGTGTTCTTGTTCATATTAACAATGTAGAGAGTTTAGGATTAGCGGTTAGGGGCTGCCCTTAAGGCAGCCTATTCTCTTCTCAAATCCACCTAAACTCTTCTTATTTACTGCTTTACTTAGCCTAGATTACTGATTCTTAATCCTCCTTCTCCTAAGTACACAAACTCTAAGTGTTGTGATACTAGAAGAGGATAAGTCTCAAACTAGTGCTTCTCCTAGTTAGGATCCGCTTACTCTCTAGTATTTGGGTTCTATCTAGCTTGTTTATGGGGAGTTCATCACAAGTTGATGTTCTCTCCTCCCCCTTGAGAATGAGTTAGTTTGTTGTGGGTAAAGGGGGATTCATTCACCAAGTGTTTGTCTACCCTCTCTTGTGAGCTTTGTCTCATAAATCCCAACACTAAACAGCTATGTTAGTGTTTATGGTGTTAAAATGTGTCTTAATCCAATGCAACTAACTTATTATAAGAGTTTGAGATAGATGTGGAGAGTTTAAAAGCCACTTATACCCATTTTGTCCCAAAACAGGCTAAAACCAAGAAAACTTTGCTTAGAAGCTGTAAACAGCTATGTTAGTATTTATGGGGTTAAAATGTGTCTTAATCCAATGCAACTAACTAATTATAAGAGTTTGAGATAGATGTGGAGAGTTTAAAAGCCACTTATACCCATTTTGTCCCAAAAAAGGCTAACAGCAAGAAAACATTGCTTAGAAGCTGTAAACAGCTATGTTAGTGTTTCTGGGGTTAAAATGTGTCTTAATCCAATGCAACTAACTAATTATAAGAGTTTGAGATAGATGTGGAGAGTTTAAAAGCCACTTATACCCATTTTGTCCCAAAACAGGCTAAAACCAAGAAAACATTGCTTAGAAGCACTAAACAGCTATGTTAGTGTTTATGGGGTTAAAATGTGTCTTAATCCAATGCAACTAACTAATTATAAGAGTTTGAGATATATGTGGAGAGTTTAAAAGCCACTTATACCCATTTTGTCCCAAAACAGGCTAAAACCAAGAAAACATTGCTTAGAAGCTGTAAACAGCTATGTTAGTGTTTATGGGGTTAAAATGTGTCTTAATCCAATGCAACTAACTAAGTATAAGAGTTTGAGATAGATGTGGAGAGTTTAAAAGCCACTTATACCTATTTTGTCCCAAAACAGGCTAAAACCAAGAAAACATTGCTTAGAAGCACTAAACAGCTATGTTAGTGTTTATGGGGTTAAAATGTGTCTTAATCCAATGCAACTAACTAATTATAAGAGTTTGAGATATATGTGGAGAGTTTAAAAGCCACTTATACCCATTTTGTCCCAAAACAGGCTAAAACCAAGAAAACATTGCTTAGAAGCTGTAAACAGCTATGTTAGTGTTTATGGGGTTAAAATGTGTCTTAATCCAATGCAACTAACTAATTATAAGACTTTGAGATAGATGTGGAGAGTTTAAAAGCCACTTATACCTATTTTGTCCCAAAACAGGCTAAAACCAAGAAAACATTGCTTAGAAGCACTAAACAGCTATGTTAGTGTTTATGGGGTTAAAATGTGTCTTAATCCAATGCAACTAACTAATTATAAGACTTTGAGATAGATGTGGAGAGTTTAAAAGCCACTTATACCTATTTTGTCCCAAAACAGGCTAAAACCAAGAAAACATTGCTTAGAAGCACTAAACAGCTATGTTAGTGTTTATGGGGTTAAAATGTGTCTTAATCCAATGCAACTAACTAATTATAAGAGTTTGAGATATATGTGGAGAGTTTAAAAGCCACTTATACCCATTTTGTCCCAAAACAGGCTAAAACCAAGAAAACATTGCTTAGAAGCTGTAAACAGCTATGTTAGTGTTTATGGGGTTAAAATGTGTCTTAATCCAATGCAATTAACTAATTATAAGACTTTGAGATAGATGTGGAGAGTTTATAAGCCACTTATATCCATTTTGTCCCAAAACAGGCTAAAACCAAAAAAACATTGCTTAGAAGCTGTAAATAGCTATATTAGTGTTTCTGAGGTTCAAATGTGTCTTAATCCAATGCAACTGACTAGTTATAAGTGTTTGAGATGGATGTGGAGAGTTTAAAAGCCACTTATATCCATTTTGTCCCAAAACAGGCTAAAACCAAGAAAACATTGCTTAGTAGCTGTAAACAGCTATGTTAGTGTTTATGGGGTTAAAATGTGTCTTAATCCAATGCAACTAACTAATTATAAGACTTTGAGATAGATGTGGAGAGTTTAAAAGCCACTTATACCTATTTTGTCCCAAAACAGGCTAAAACCAAGAAAACATTGCTTAGAAGCACTAAACAGCTATGTTAGTGTTTATGGTGTTAAAATGTGTCTTAATCCAATGCAACTAACTTATTATAAGAGTTTGAGATAGATGTGGAGAGTTTAAAAGCCACTTATACCCATTTTGTCCCAAAACAGGCTAAAACCAAGAAAACTTTGCTTAGAAGCTGTAAACAGCTATGTTAGTATTTATGGGGTTAAAATGTGTCTTAATCCAATGCAACTAACTAATTATAAGAGTTTGAGATAGATGTGGAGAGTTTAAAAGCCACTTATACCCATTTTGTCCCAAAAAAGGCTAACAGCAAGAAAACATTGCTTAGAAGCTGTAAACAGCTATGTTAGTGTTTCTGGGGTTAAAATGTGTCTTAATCCAATGCAACTAACTAATTATAAGAGTTTGAGATAGATGTGGAGAGTTTAAAAGCCACTTATACCCATTTTGTCCCAAAACAGGCTAAAACCAAGAAAACATTGCTTAGAAGCACTAAACAGCTATGTTAGTGTTTATGGGGTTAAAATGTGTCTTACTCCAATGCAACTAACTAATTATAAGAGTTTGAGATATATGTGGAGAGTTTAAAAGCCACTTATACCCATTTTGTCCCAAAACAGGCTAAAACCAAGAAAACATTGCTTAGAAGCTGTAAACAGCTATGTTAGTGTTTATGGGGTTAAAATGTGTCTTAATCCAATGCAACTAACTAAGTATAAGAGTTTGAGATAGATGTGGAGAGTTTAAAAGCCACTTATACCTATTTTGTCCCAAAACAGGCTAAAACCAAGAAAACATTGCTTAGAAGCACTAAACAGCTATGTTAGTGTTTATGGGGTTAAAATATGTCTTAATCCAATGCAACTAACTAATTATAAGAGTTTGAGATATATGTGGAGAGTTTAAAAGCCACTTATACCCATTTTGTCCCAAAACAGGCTAAAACCAAGAAAACATTGCTTAGAAGCTGTAAACAGCTATGTTAGTGTTTATGGGGTTAAAATGTGTCTTAATCCAATGCAATTAACTAATTATAAGACTTTGAGATAGATGTGGAGAGTTTATAAGCCACTTATATCCATTTTGTCCCAAAACAGGCTAAAACCAAAAAAACATTGCTTAGAAGCTGTAAATAGCTATATTAGTGTTTCTGGTGTTCAAATGTGTCTTAATCCAATGCAACTGACTAGTTATAAGTGTTTGAGATGGATGTGGAGAGTTTAAAAGCCACTTATATCCATTTTGTCCCAAAACAGGCTAAAACCAAGAAAACATTGCTTAGTAGCTGTAAACAACTATGTTAGTGTTTATGGGGTTAAAATGTGTCTTAATCCAATGCAACTAACTAATTATAAGACTTTGAGATAGATGTGGAGAGTTTAAAAGCCACTTATACCTATTTTGTCCCAAAACAGGCTAAAACCAAGAAAACATTGCTTAGAAGCACTAAACAGCTATGTTAGTGTTTATGGTGTTAAAATGTGTCTTAATCCAATGCAACTAACTTATTATAAGAGTTTGAGATAGATGTGGAGAGTTTAAAAGCCACTTATACCCATTTTGTCCCAAAACAGGCTAAAACCAAGAAAACTTTGCTTAGAAGCTGTAAACAGCTATGTTAGTATTTATGGGGTTAAAATGTGTCTTAATCCAATGCAACTAACTAATTATAAGAGTTTGAGATAGATGTGGAGAGTTTAAAAGCCACTTATACCCATTTTGTCCAAAAAAAGGCTAACAGCAAGAAAACATTGCTTAGAAGCTGTAAACAGCTATGTTAGTGTTTCTGGGGTTAAAATGTGTCTTAATCCAATGCAACTAACTAATTATAAGAGTTTGAGATAGATGTGGAGAGTTTAAAAGCCACTTATACCCATTTTGTCCCAAAACAGGCTAAAACCAAGAAAACATTGCTTAGAAGCACTAAACAGCTATGTTAGTGTTTATGGGGTTAAAATGTGTCTTAATCCAATGCAACTAACTAATTATAAGAGTTTGAGATATATGTGGAGAGTTTAAAAGCCACTTATACCCATTTTGTCCCAAAACAGGCTAAAACCAAGAAAACATTGCTTAGAAGCTGTAAACAGCTATGTTAGTGTTTATGGGGTTAAAATGTGTCTTAATCCAATGCAACTAACTAAGTATAAGAGTTTGAGATAGATGTGGAGAGTTTAAAAGCCACTTATACCTATTTTGTCCCAAAACAGGCTAAAACCAAGAAAACATTGCTTAGAAGCACTAAACAGCTATGTTAGTGTTTATGGGGTTAAAATGTGTCTTAATCCAATGCAACTAACTAATTATAAGAGTTTGAGATATATGTGGAGAGTTTAAAAGCCACTTATACCCATTTTGTCCCAAAACAGGCTAAAACCAAGAAAACATTGCTTAGAAGCTGTAAACAGCTATGTTAGTGTTTATGGGGTTAAAATGTGTCTTAATCCAATGCAACTAACTAATTATAAGACTTTGAGATAGATGTGGAGAGTTTAAAAGCCACTTATACCTATTTTGTCCCAAAACAGGCTAAAACCAAGAAAACATTGCTTAGAAGCACTAAACAGCTATGTTAGTGTTTATGGGGTTAAAATGTGTCTTAATCCAATGCAACTAACTAATTATAAGAGTTTGAGATATATGTGGAGAGTTTAAAAGCCACTTATACCCATTTTGTCCCAAAACAGGCTAAAACCAAGAAAACATTGCTTAGAAGCTGTAAACAGCTATGTTAGTGTTTATGGGGTTAAAATGTGTCTTAATCCAATGCAACTAACTAAGTATAAGAGTTTGAGATAGATGTGGAGAGTTTAAAAGCCACTTATACCTATTTTGTCCCAAAACAGGCTAAAACCAAGAAAACATTGCTTAGAAGCACTAAACAGCTATGTTAGTGTTTATGGGGTTAAAATGTGTCTTAATCCAATGCAACTAACTAATTATAAGAGTTTGAGATATATGTGGAGAGTTTAAAAGCCACTTATACCCATTTTGTCCCAAAACAGGCTAAAACCAAGAAAACATTGCTTAGAAGCTGTAAACAGCTATGTTAGTGTTTATGGGGTTAAAATGTGTCTTAATCCAATGCAACTAACTAATTATAAGACTTTGAGATAGATGTGGAGAGTTTAAAAGCCACTTATACCTATTTTGTCCCAAAACAGGCTAAAACCAAGAAAACATTGCTTAGAAGCACTAAACAGCTATGTTAGTGTTTATGGGGTTAAAATGTGTCTTAATCCAATGCAACTAACTAATTATAAGACTTTGAGATAGATGTGGAGAGTTTAAAAGCCACTTATACCTATTTTGTCCCAAAACAGGCTAAAACCAAGAAAACATTGCTTAGAAGCACTAAACAGCTATGTTAGTGTTTATGGGGTTAAAATGTGTCTTAATCCAATGCAACTAACTAATTATAAGAGTTTGAGATATATGTGGAGAGTTTAAAAGCCACTTATACCCATTTTGTCCCAAAACAGGCTAAAACCAAGAAAACATTGCTTAGAAGCTGTAAACAGCTATGTTAGTGTTTATGGGGTTAAAATGTGTCTTAATCCAATGCAATTAACTAATTATAAGACTTTGAGATAGATGTGGAGAGTTTATAAGCCACTTATATCCATTTTGTCCCAAAACAGGCTAAAACCAAAAAAACATTGCTTAGAAGCTGTAAATAGCTATATTAGTGTTTCTGAGGTTCAAATGTGTCTTAATCCAATGCAACTGACTAGTTATAAGTGTTTGAGATGGATGTGGAGAGTTTAAAAGCCACTTATATCCATTTTGTCCCAAAACAGGCTAAAACCAAGAAAACATTGCTTAGTAGCTGTAAACAGCTATGTTAGTGTTTATGGGGTTAAAATGTGTCTTAATCCAATGCAACTAACTAATTATAAGACTTTGAGATAAATGTGGAGAGTTTAAAAGCCACTTATACCTATTTTGTCCCAAAACAGGCTAAAACCAAGAAAACATTGCTTAGAAGCACTAAACAGCTATGTTAGTGTTTATGGTGTTAAAATGTGTCTTAATCCAATGCAACTAACTTATTATAAGAGTTTGAGATAGATGTGGAGAGTTTAAAAGCCACTTATACCCATTTTGCCCCAAAAAAGGCTAACAGCAAGAAAACATTGCTTAGAAGCTGTAAACAGCTATGTTAGTGTTTCTGGGGTTAAAATGTGTCTTAATCCAATGCAACTAACTAATTATAAGAGTTTGAGATAGATGTGGAGAGTTTAAAAGCCACTTATACCCATTTTGTCCCAAAACAGGCTAAAACCAAGAAAACATTGCTTAGAAGCACTAAACAGCTATGTTAGTGTTTATGGGGTTAAAATGTGTCTTAATCCAATGCAACTAACTAATTATAAGAGTTGGAGATATATGTGGAGAGTTTAAAAGCCACTTATACCCATTTTGTCCCAAAACAGGCTAAAACCAAGAAAACATTGCTTAGAAGCTGTAAACAGCTATGTTAGTGTTTATGGGGTTAAAATGTGTCTTAATCCAATGCAACTAACTAAGTATAAGAGTTTGAGATAGATGTGGAGAGTTTAAAAGCCACTTATACCTATTTTGTCCCAAAACAGGCTAAAACCAAGAAAACATTGCTTAGAAGCACTAAACAGCTATGTTAGTGTTTATGGGGTTAAAATGTGTCTTAATCCAATGCAACTAACTAATTATAAGAGTTTGAGATATATGTGGAGAGTTTAAAAGCCACTTATACCCATTTTGTTCCAAAACAGGCTAAAACCAAAAAAACATTGCTTAGAAGCTGTAAACAGCTATGTTAGTGTTTATGGGGTTAAAATGTGTCTTAATCCAATGCAATTAACTAATTATAAGACTTTGAGATAGATGTGGAGAGTTTATAAGCCACTTATATCCATTTTGTCCCAAAACAGGCTAAAACCAAAAAAACATTGCTTAGAAGCTGTAAATAGCTATATTAGTGTTTCTGGGGTTCAAATGTGTCTTAATCCAATGCAACTGACTAGTTATAAGTGTTTGAGATGGATGTGGAGAGTTTAAAAGCCACTTATATCCATTTTGTCCCAAAACAGGCTAAAACCAAGAAAACATTGCTTAGTAGCTGTAAACAACTATGTTAGTGTTTATGGGGTTAAAATGTGTCTTAATCCAATGCAACTAACTAATTATAAGACTTTGAGATAGATGTGGAGAGTTTAAAAGCCACTTATACCTATTTTGTCCCAAAACAGGCTAAAACCAAGAAAACATTGCTTAGAAGCACTAAACAGCTATGTTAGTGTTTATGGTGTTAAAATGTGTCTTAATCCAATGCAACTAACTTACTATAAGAGTTTGAGATAGATGTGGAGAGTTTAAAAGCCACTTATACCCATTTTGTCCCAAAACAGGCTAAAACCAAGAAAACTTTGCTTAGAAGCTGTAAACAGCTATGTTAGTATTTATGGGGTTAAAATGTGTCTTAATCCAATGCAACTAACTAATTATAAGAGTTTGAGATAGATGTGGAGAGTTTAAAAGCCACTTATACCCATTTTGTCCCAAAAAAGGCTAACAGCAAGAAAACATTGCTTAGAAGCTGTAAACAGCTATGTTAGTGTTTCTGGGGTTAAAATGTGTCTTAATCCAATGCAACTAACTAATTATAAGAGTTTGAGATAGATGTGGAGAGTTTAAAAGCCACTTATACCCATTTTGTCCCAAAACAGGCTAAAACCAAGAAAACATTGCTTAGAAGCACTAAACAGCTATGTTAGTGTTTATGGGGTTAAAATGTGTCTTAATCCAATGCAACTAACTAATTATAAGAGTTTGAGATATATGTGGAGAGTTTAAAAGCCACTTATACCCATTTTGTCCAAAAACAGGCTAAAACCAAGAAAACATTGCTTAGAAGCTGTAAACAGCTATGTTAGTGTTTATGGGGTTAAAATGTGTCTTAATCCAATGCAATTAACTAATTATAAGACTTTTATTAGAATGTACCAAGGAGGAGAGAGGAGAGGCCGGTAAGGCCGAGCCTTGGAAGAAGAGAAGAAAGGCCGGAAAGGCCATGTAAAGGCCGGTAAGGCCATGTCCGTGTCCGTGAGCGACCATGTACCGTGTCCGGTACCATGTACCGTGTCCGTGAACGGACCCATGTCCGGTGAGCGGCCAGTTAGGCCGTGAACACATTGAAGAGAAGGCCCGTCCGTACAGGCCCGTCCGTACAGGCCCGTCCGTACAGGCCCGTCCGTACGATGAAGAGAAGGCCGTGTGCACCAAGAAGAGTGGCCGTGAGGCCATGAATGGCATGAGAACGGCCGGTTAGGCCGTGAATACAATGAGTAAGGCCATGTGGGCTGAATGAAGAATAAGAGAAGGCCATAAGTGCAATGAGAAGGGCAAAGGCCTTATAAGAAGAAGAAGCCCAAGAGGAAGTCTCACAAAGGAAAGAAGGAAGGAATGAGGCCGAGTGTGAGTGATGAGAAGAAGGAAGACTCGGCCCACCATGTGATCAAGAAGCTGCCAAAGGAAGAAGATGCCAAAGGACGAAGGAAGGAAGTCGCTTTCAAGGAGGAAGAACCTAACGGTCACAAGAAAAGAATCACATGTGCAAGGAAGGGAAGGATGTCACTATCACCTTCACCAAATCGAGAGAATGTCCCTATCAACACTCTCTTCCTCTCTCTAACGGTCATAAGCATTGTATTCCCTATATTAAGTTGTAATTCACTTCAATATAACACATCAACATATTATCTAATAGAAGAGAATCCGATTTCCCCTCTCTACTTGTGTTCTTGTTCATATTAACAATGTAGAGAGTTTAGGATTAGCGGTTAGGGGCTGCCCTTAAGGCAGCCTATTCTCTTCTCAAATCCACCTAAACTCTTCTTATTTACTGCTTTACTTAGCCTAGATTACTGATTCTTAATCCTCCTTCTCCTAAGTACACAAACTCTAAGTGTTGTGATACTAGAAGAGGATAAGTCTCAAACTAGTGCTTCTCCTAGTTAGGATCCGCTTACTCTCTAGTATTTGGGTTCTATCTAGCTTGTTTATGGGGAGTTCATCACAAGTTGATGTTCTCTCCTCCCCCTTGAGAATGAGTTAGTTTGTTGTGGGTAAAGGGGGATTCATTCACCAAGTGTTTGTCTACCCTCTCTTGTGAGCTTTGTCTCATAAATCCCAACATGGTATCAGAGCAGGCTCTGTTCTTGGTGACTCAAACTCATTCTCAAAGTCGTTTTCTTAGGAGTTAGCTTAGTTAAAGTTTTAGACTTTGCTTAGGTGTTAAATCGCTTAGCTTAGTTTCTTTAAAGCTTTAATTTTGTTTTTGTTGATTAAATCGATTCTCTAGCAGCTCATTGTTGAGTAAGCTTGGTCTCTTGTCTTGTTAGAATTTGTAGACCAAGTGTGTGGAAAGAAATCGATTTTACAAGCCCCATCCTTAAGCTTTACCGATTTGGTAATAGCTTTGTTTATTTTGGGATGTGTGGGAAGTGATGAACCATTGAGCAAATTGTGTTGTTCATGGTGAGGATTCACGGTTCTTGTGTGCTTGTATGAGCCACGAAATTCTTAGGATTTAGCTCTCTTAGGATTTAGTTAATTTTCCTCTAAAGGTTTAATTTTGCTTTTGTTAAATTTCCTTTAAAGGCTTAATTACTAAATCGCTACTTCTTCTTCTCAATGTTGAGAAAGCTTTGTTTCTGGCCCTATGGTGTGTCCAGATTCAAGCTTGAAGAAGAGAGAGATCTTAATTTTCGCATCTCATGTCCGCTTGGTCAACTAGACTAAAGCTGTTCAAAGATGCATTCTTTTAACCGTTGGACAATAGGTTGTTCCAAAGGCTTTTGTTGTTTCTTCTTTGCTTGGGACCACGAAAAACATCTTCTATATGTTATTTTCGTGGATCTAAAGCCTTAAGATCTTGGAGAACACTTTGTTTAAGTGATTCTACCATGAGTTAGGTCCAAACCGTTGGAGAAATTAATTTTCCAAACGGTCCATGTGTTTCAGCCATTAAAGCACCAAAGTCTTGTTGAATGTTGGATGCTCTTGGCTGTCAAAGCTTCTGCAAACTCAAGAAAACAGAGTATAACTCTGTCCATAAGAACTCTTGAGCAAATTCTCTATTCTACTCTCCACTCACCTTATACTTCCGCCCATATACTCTACTATACTCTATACTCTTGGTTACTAATTCTCTGGTTACTTATTCTCTAAATTCTATTTTATTTTCAGTAATATTCTATATTCTCTATTCTCTAATCTCTAACAATCTCTTGTTTAGAATCTGTTCCATTGAATTTGGTTTCAGCTTCAGCCTTGAAGATTGTGTGGAGCTCGCCTACTATCTCAAGAAGAAGAAGTGGCGAGGTTGAAGGCTACAAGATAGCCATGTAAGAGCGCAGCACAATGCCTGGAGTTAGAACCAAGGGCCACCAAGTCTTTGTTAAGCTGGTGGAAGGTGATGAATCAGTCCAAGAGCATGTGTGTTAGTGCCAAGTTGTTGATCGGATGTGCACAATGGTCTTTAGGAAAGGTGATGCACAAGGTTTCAACCGTTGATTGGATGTGCACAAGAACGGTGATGCACAAGGCTTCAACTGAGGTGATGAGGTTTCAGCCCATCATCAAGTAAAGGTTACGGGGGAGATCAAGTGACTTCAGACCGTACCTCACAGATTCTGCTCGGCCACAAGCAAAAGTTTTTACTTAAAGCTCAGCCGAAGCGTCTCAAAGATCGACTCGGACGAAACCCTTCCACTGCGATTCAGCTTCCGCGTTCTTCAACAAAGTTCGAGACCATGGAGTCATCTTGCCAGTGGAAGTAGAATCATACCAATCCGAGCAGCCGTTCGAAAGTTATGTCCGATTCAGTGGGCATATGTCAGTCTGACGATAAAACTGACCGGGTTAAAAACCATGGTTAGAGAAGCGGTCTCAAGGAGGAATTCCAAACCGCATCAGTGTTCAACCCTCTCCTTCCTATCCATCAAAACACCATAAAGGCTGTGCTCTAAACTCTACTCTATTTAAATTTCTTAAATTCATTATCTTAGCTCTATTACTAGTCTTTACTCTTTAATATGTTCTTTTAAAGTTTTCTTTAGAATTTTCTTTGATATTCCTCATAGCAAACACTTATTCTTTTCTTCTTTATCACTTGTTTCAAGGGTGAAGGAGACTATGAGAGCCTCAAAAGAAAATTCGAGAAGTGCAAGCTTGGAGAGATCATATGAAGTGAGTTCAAGGCAAGAAGGGCTAAGGAGTGTAGCGGTTCAAATAATGAAGAGAAGAGAGCTGGTTCCTTGCAAACCAAGGTCAAGGGACATCATGGATAGTGGAGTCTATACTCTTTTTCCCTTAACAAAGTTTTATCCCAAGAGGTTTTCTTTGTTGAGGTTTTTTTAATGAGGTAGATGACACTAGTCCACCCTTGATCTTTGGTCCCCATGGTGTCCCACCGATCAAGCGTGCGGGGGAGTATTAGAATGTACCAAGGAGGAGAGAGGAGAGGCCGGTAAGGCCGAGCCTTGGAAGAAGAGAAGAAAGGCCGGAAAGGCCATGTAAAGGCCGGTAAGGCCATGTCCGTGTCCGTGAGCGACCATGTACCGTGTCCGGTACCATGTACCGTGTCCGTGAACGGACCCATGTCCGGTGAGCGGCCAGTTAGGCCGTGAACACATTGAAGAGAAGGCCCGTCCGTACAGGCCCGTCCGTACAGGCCCGTCCGTACAGGCCCGTCCGTACGATGAAGAGAAGGTCGTGTGCACCAAGAAGAGTGGCCGTGAGGCCATGAATGGCATGAGAACGGCCGGTTAGGCCGTGAATACAATGAGTAAGGCCATGTGGGCTGAATGAAGAATAAGAGAAGGCCATAAGTGCAATGAGAAGGGCAAAGGCCTTATAAGAAGAAGAAGCCCAAGAGGAAGTCTCACAAAGGAAAGAAGGAAGGAATGAGGCCGAGTGTGAGTGATGAGAAGAAGGAAGACTCGGCCCACCATGTGATCAAGAAGCTGCCAAAGGAAGAAGATGCCAAAGGACGAAGGAAGGAAGTCGCTTTCAAGGAGGAAGAACCTAACGGTCACAAGAAAAGAATCACATGTGCAAGGAAGGGAAGGATGTCACTATCACCTTCACCAAATCGAGAGAATGTCCCTATCAACACTCTCTTCCTCTCTCTAACGGTCATAAGCATTGTATTCCCTATATTAAGTTGTAATTCACTTCAATATAACACATCAACATATTATCTAATAGAAGAGAATCCGATTTCCCCTCTCTACTTGTGTTCTTGTTCATATTAACAATGTAGAGAGTTTAGGATTAGCGGTTAGGGGCTGCCCTTAAGGCAGCCTATTCTCTTCTCAAATCCACCTAAACTCTTCTTATTTACTGCTTTACTTAGCCTAGATTACTGATTCTTAATCCTCCTTCTCCTAAGTACACAAACTCTAAGTGTTGTGATACTAGAAGAGGATAAGTCTCAAACTAGTGCTTCTCCTAGTTAGGATCCGCTTACTCTCTAGTATTTGGGTTCTATCTAGCTTGTTTATGGGGAGTTCATCACAAGTTGATGTTCTCTCCTCCCCCTTGAGAATGAGTTAGTTTGTTGTGGGTAAAGGGGGATTCATTCACCAAGTGTTTGTCTACCCTCTCTTGTGAGCTTTGTCTCATAAATCCCAACAACTTTGAGATAGATGTGGAGAGTTTATAAGCCACTTATATCCATTTTGTCCCAAAACAGGCTAAAACCAAAAAAAACATTGCTTAGAAGCTGTAAATAGCTATATTAGTGTTTCTGGGGTTCAAATGTGTCTTAATCCAATGCAACTGACTAGTTATAAGTGTTTGAGATGGATGTGGAGAGTTTAAAAGCCACTTATATCCATTTTGTCCCAAAACAGGCTAAAACCAAGAAAACATTGCTTAGTAGCTGTAAACAGCTATGTTAGTGTTTATGGGGTTAAAATGTGTCTTAATCCAATGCAACTAACTAATTATAAGACTTTGAGATAGATGTGGAGAGTTTAAAAGCCACTTATACCTATTTTGTCCCAAAACAGGCTAAAACCAAGAAAACATTGCTTAGAAGCACTAAACAGCTATGTTAGTGTTTATGGTGTTAAAATGTGTCTTAATCCAATGCAACTAACTTATTATAAGAGTTTGAGATAGATGTGGAGAGTTTAAAAGCCACTTATACCCATTTTGTCCCAAAACAGGCTAAAACCAAGAAAACTTTGCTTAGAAGCTGTAAACAGCTATGTTAGTATTTATGGGGTTAAAATGTGTCTTAATCCAATGCAACTAACTAATTATAAGAGTTTGAGATAGATGTGGAGAGTTTAAAAGCCACTTATGTTGGGATTTATGAGACAAAGCTCACAAGAGAGGGTAGACAAACACTTGGTGAATGAATCCCCCTTTACCCACAACAAACTAACTCATTCTCAAGGGGGAGGAGAGAACATCAACTTGTGATGAACTCCCCATAATCTAGACTTAGTAAAGCAATAAATAAGAAGAGTTTAGGTGGGATTTGAGAAGAGAATAGGCTGCCTTAAGGGCAGCCCCTAACTGATTCCCTAAACTATCTACATTGAAGCTAAGAACAAGAACACAAGGTAAAAGAGGGGAAATCGGATCTCTTCTATTAGATAATGTTGTGATGTTTTACATATGAGAGATTATACATTAATATAGGAGAAGAAGGTCATATGACCGTTAGACACAAGGAGAGAAGAAGAAGGTGATAGGGACGTTCTCAATTCAACTTGGTGAAAGCGACTTCCTTCCTTCACCAAACGCTCACGTGAATCTTCTCCCTTCCTTCCTTTTCCTTGTGGGTTTTCCTTTCTTCTTCTTTATGGGCCTCTCTCCCTTGTAAGGCCTCGTTTTCCTTTCTCCCAAGCCTCTCAAACTCGGCCTCTCTATCTACTGGACCGAGCGTAGGCCTAAGGGCCGAGACCGTACGGACGGGCCTTCTCTTCATTGTACGGACGGGCCTGTACGGACGGGCCTGTACGGACGGGCCTTCTCTTCAATGTGTTCACGGCCTAACTGGCCGCTCACCGGACATGGGTCCGTTCACGGACACGGTACATGGTACCGGACACGGTACATGGTAGCTCACGGACACGGACATGGCCTTACCGGCCTTTACATGGCCTTTCCGGCCTTTCTTCTCTTCTTCCAAGGCTCGGCCTTACCGGCCTCTCCTCTCTCCTCCTTGGTACATTCTAATACTCCCCCGCACGCTTGATCGGTGGGACACCATGGGGACCAAAGATCAAGGGTGGACTAGTGTCATCTACCTCATTAAAAAACCTCAACAAAGAAAACCTCTTGGGATAAAACTTTGTTAAGGGAAAAAGAGTATAGACTCCACTATCCATGATGTCCCTTGACCTTGGTTTGCAAAGAACTAGCTCCCTTCTCTTCATGATTTGAACCGCTCCTACTCCTTAGTCCATCTTGCCTTTAGCACACTTCTTATGATCTCCATCTTTGCACCTTTAGAATTTCTTTGAGGCTCTCATAATCTCCTTTACCCTTGAAACAAGTGATAAAGAAGCAAGAATAAGTGTATGTTATGAGGAATATCAAAGACAATTTTTCAAATCTCTTTGAGGCTCTCATAGTCTATAATGTATGAGGAATATCAAAGACAATTTCTTTGAGGCTCTCATAATCTAATGTATGAGGAATATCAAAGTAAATTTCTTTGAGGCTCTCATAAAACAATAATGTATGAGGAATATCAAAGACAATTTCTTTGAGGCTCTCATAATCTAATGTATGAGGAATATCAAAGTAAATTTCTTTGAGGCTCTCATAAAACAATGTATGAGGAATATCAAAGTATATTTCTTTGAGGCTCTCATAAAACAATATGAGGAATATCAAAGACAATTTCAAAAGTGACAATTTAAGAGATCACATGAGAGAGTAAAGGCTAGTAATGGAGCTAATATAATGAATTTAAGATAATAATTTAAATAGAGTAGAGTTTAGAGCACAGCCTTTTTATTTCGGTGTCTTTGATGGAGAAGAGGAAGAGAGTTTATCATTGTTGCGGTTTGAACTCTCTTCTTGAGACCGCTTCTTTAAAACGCGTCAGAATGATATATGCCCACTGTTTCGGACATAACTTTCGAACGGCTGCTCGGATTGGTATGATTTCACTTCCACTGGCAAGGTGACTTTATGTTCTAGAACTTTTGTGAAGAACGCGGAAGCTGAATCGCAGTGGAAGGCTTTCGTCCGAGCCGATCTTTGAGACGCATCGGCAAAGCTTTTGTTTGTTGCCGTGAATTTGAAACCATAGACTGTGAGGTGCGGTGAAGTCACTTGAAAGTCGATCTCCCCCGTACCCTTGACTTGATGATGAGCTGACATCTCATCATTTCACTTGAAACCTTGTGCTTGACCTTCCTTAAAGTCTTGTGCACATCCGATCAACAACTTGGCACTAACACACATGCTCTTGGGCTGATTCATCACCTTCCACCAGCTTAACAAAGACTTGGTGGCCCTTGGTTCTAACTCCAGGCATTGTGCTGCGCCTCCTCATGGCTTTCTTGTAGCCTTCAACCTCGCCACTTCTTCTAGAGATAGCAAGCGAGCTCCACACAATCTTCAAGGTTGAAACTGAAACCAAATTCAATGGGACAGATTCTAAAACAAGAGATTGTGAGAGATTAGAGTGTAGAGTGTAGAGTATATTACTGAAAAATAAAAGAGAGTTTAGAGAGTATAGAGTAACCGAGAGTATTAGTAACCAAAGAGTATAGAGTATAGGGTAACCAAGAGTATGAAGTATTAAAGATTATGGAAGAGTTGGGGGGATTTTGCTCAAGAGTTCTTATGGACAGAGTTTAACTCTGTTTTCTCGAGTTGAAAGAAGCTTTAAACAGCTTTGAACAGCCCAGAACTTTAGAGAGTATCACACTATGGTGTTTGTTTACTCAAGAACATGGGCGTTTTAGTGGCTGCAACTTCTAAGAACCGTTGGATAATAAATCCCACACGGTTTTAATGACATAATTCATGGAAGAATCACCTAAACAGAGTGTTCTCCAAGATTAAATCCTTCAAGATCCACGAAATCACATGAACAAGTGTATTTCGATGGTTTAAATTGAACACATCCCACAAGAAATCATATTGAAGATGATTTTGTGGTCAGATTCAAATAAAAGCTAAAAAAAAAACACCTTTGGAACACCCTTGTGTCCATCGGTTAAAAGACTGCATCTTGGACCAGCTTTAATCTATTTGACCAAGCGGACCATATATGCTAAAAACAAGACCTCTCTCTTCCTCAAGCTCGAATCTGGACACACCACGGCCAGAAACAAAGCTTTCTCAACATTGAGAAGAAGAAGAAGCGATTTAGCAACTAAACCTTTAAAGGAAAATTAACTAAAGCAAAATTAAACCTTTAAAGGAAAATTAACTAAATCCTAAGAGAACTAAATCCTAAGAATTTCGTGGCTCATACAAGCACACAAGAACCGTGAATCCTCACCATGAACAACACAATTTGCTCAATGGTTCATCACTAACCACACATCCCAAAATAAACAAAGCTATTACCAAATCGGTAAAGCTTAAGGATGGGGCTTGTAAAATCGATTTCTTTCCACACACTTGGTCTACAAATTCTAACAAGACAAGAGACCAAGCTTACTCAACAATGAGCTGCTAGAGAATCGATTTAATCAACAAAAGCAAAATTAAAGCTTTAAAGAAACTAAGCTAAGCGATTTAACACCTAAGCAAAGTCTAAAACTTTAACTAAGCTAACTCCTAAGAAAACGACTTTGAGAATGAGTTTAAAACACCAAGAACAGAACCTGCTCTGATACCATGTTGGGATTTATGAGACAAAGCTCACAAGAGAGGGTAGACAAACACTTGGTGAATGAATCCCCCTTTACCCACAACAAACTAACTCATTCTCAAGGGGGAGGAGAGAACATCAACTTGTGATGAACTCCCCATAATCTAGACTTAGTAAAGCAATAAATAAGAAGAGTTTAGGTGGGATTTGAGAAGAGAATAGGCTGCCTTAAGGGCAGCCCCTAACTGATTCCCTAAACTATCTACATTGAAGCTAAGAACAAGAACACAAGGTAAAAGAGGGGAAATCGGATCTCTTCTATTAGATAATGTTGTGATGTTTTACATATGAGAGATTATACATTAATATAGGAGAAGAAGGTCATATGACCGTTAGACACAAGGAGAGAAGAAGAAGGTGATAGGGACGTTCTCAATTCAACTTGGTGAAAGCGACTTCCTTCCTTCACCAAACGCTCACGTGAATCTTCTCCCTTCCTTCCTTTTCCTTGTGGGTTTTCCTTTCTTCTTCTTTATGGGCCTCTCTCCCTTGTAAGGCCTCGTTTTCCTTTCTCCCAAGCCTCTCAAACTCGGCCTCTCTATCTACTGGACCGAGCGTAGGCCTAAGGGCCGAGACCGTACGGACGGGCCTTCTCTTCATTGTACGGACGGGCCTGTACGGACGGGCCTGTACGGACGGGCCTTCTCTTCAATGTGTTCACGGCCTAACTGGCCGCTCACCGGACATGGGTCCGTTCACGGACACGGTACATGGTACCGGACACGGTACATGGTAGCTCACGGACACGGACATGGCCTTACCGGCCTTTACATGGCCTTTCCGGCCTTTCTTCTCTTCTTCCAAGGCTCGGCCTTACCGGCCTCTCCTCTCTCCTCCTTGGTACATTCTAATAACTTATACCCATTTTGCCCCAAAAAAGGCTAACAGCAAGAAAACATTGCTTAGAAGCTGTAAACAGCTATGTTAGTGTTTCTGGGGTTAAAATGTGTCTTAATCCAATGCAACTAACTAATTATAAGAGTTTGAGATAGATGTGGAGAGTTTAAAAGCCACTTATACCCATTTTGTCCCAAAACAGGCTAAAACCAAGAAAACATTGCTTAGAAGCACTAAACAGCTATGTTAGTGTTTATGGGGTTAAAATGTGTCTTAATCCAATGCAACTAACTAATTATAAGAGTTTGAGATATATGTGGAGAGTTTAAAAGCCACTTATACCCATTTTGTTCCAAAACAGGCTAAAACCAAGAAAACATTGCTTAGAAGCTGTAAACAGCTATGTTAGTGTTTATGGGGTTAAAATGTGTCTTAATCCAATGCAACTAACAAAGTATAAGAGTTTGAGATAGATGTGGAGAGTTTAAAAGCCACTTATACCTATTTTGTCCCAAAACAGGCTAAAACCAAGAAAACATTGCTTAGAAGCACTAAACAGCTATGTTAGTGTTTATGGGGTTAAAATGTGTCTTAATCCAATGCAACTAACTAATTATAAGAGTTTGAGATATATGTGGAGAGTTTAAAAGCCACTTATACCCATTTTGTTCCAAAACAGGCTAAAACCAAAAAAACATTGCTTAGAAGCTGTAAACAGCTATGTTAGTGTTTATGGGGTTAAAATGTGTCTTAATCCAATGCAATTAACTAATTATAAGACTTTGAGATAGATGTGGAGAGTTTATAAGCCACTTATATCCATTTTGTCCCAAAACAGGCTAAAACCAAAAAAAACATTGCTTAGAAGCTGTAAATAGCTATATTAGTGTTTCTGGGGTTCAAATGTGTCTTAATCCAATGCAACTGACTAGTTATAAGTGTTTGAGATGGATGTGGAGAGTTTAAAAGCCACTTATATCCATTTTGTCCCAAAACAGGCTAAAACCAAGAAAACATTGCTTAGTAGCTGTAAACAACTATGTTAGTGTTTATGGGGTTAAAATGTGTCTTAATCCAATGCAACTAACTGATTATAAGACTTTGAGATAGATGTGGAGAGTTTAAAAGCCACTTATACCTATTTTGTCCCAAAACAGGCTAAAACCAAGAAAACATTGCTTAGAAGCACTAAACAGCTATGTTAGTGTTTATGGTGTTAAAATGTGTCTTAATCCAATGCAACTAACTTACTATAAGAGTTTGAGATAGATGTGGAGAGTTTAAAAGCCACTTATACCCATTTTGTCCCAAAACAGGCTAAAACCAAGAAAACTTTGCTTAGAAGCTGTAAACAGCTATGTTAGTATTTATGGGGTTAAAATGTGTCTTAATCCAATGCAACTAACTAATTATAAAAGTTTGAGATAGATGTGGAGAGTTTAAAAGCCACTTATACCCATTTTGTCCCAAAAAAGGCTAACAGCAAGAAAACATTGCTTAGAAGCTGTAAACAGCTATGTTAGTGTTTCTGGGGTTAAAATGTGTCTTAATCCAATGCAACTAACTAATTATAAGAGTTTGAGATAGATGTGGAGAGTTTAAAAGCCACTTATACCCATTTTGTCCCAAAACAGGCTAAAACCAAAAAAACATTGCTTAGAAGCACTAAACAGCTATGTTAGTGTTTATGGGGTTAAAATGTGTCTTAATCCAATGCAACTAACTAATTATAAGAGTTTGAGATATATGTGGAGAGTTTAAAAGCCACTTATACCCATTTTGTCCAAAAACAGGCTAAAACCAAGAAAACATTGCTTAGAAGCTGTAAACAGCTATGTTAGTGTTTATGGGGTTAAAATGTGTCTTAATCCAATGCAATTAACTAATTATAAGACTTTGAGATAGATGTGGAGAGTTTATAAGCCACTTATATCCATTTTGTCCCAAAACAGGCTAAAACCAAAAAAACATTGCTTAGAAGCTGTAAATAGCTATATTAGTGTTTCTGGGGTTCAAATGTGTCTTAATCCAATGCAACTGACTAGTTATAAGTGTTTGAGATGGATGTGGAGAGTTTAAAAGCCACTTATATCCATTTTGTCCCAAAACAGGCTAAAACCAAAAAAACATTGCTTAGTAGCTGTAAACAGCTATGTTAGTGTTTATGGGGTTAAAATGTGTCTTAATCCAATGCAACTAACTAATTATAAGACTTTGAGATAGATGTGGAGAGTTTAAAAGCCACTTATACCTATTTTGTCCCAAAACAGGCTAAAACCAAGAAAACATTGCTTAGAAGCACTAAACAGCTATGTTAGTGTTTATGGTGTTAAAATTTGTCTTAATCCAATGCAACTAACTTATTATAAGAGTTTGAGATAGATGTGGAGAGTTTAAAAGCCACTTATACCCATTTTGTCCCAAAACAGGCTAAAACCAAGAAAACTTTGCTTAGAAGCTGTAAACAACTATGTTAGTATTTATGGGGTTAAAATGTGTCTTAATCCAATGCAACTAACTAATTATAAGAGTTTGAGATAGATGTGGAGAGTTTAAAAGCCACTTATACCCATTTTGTCCCAAAAAAGGCTAACAGCAAGAAAACATTGCTTAGAAGCTGTAAACAGCTATGTTAGTGTTTCTGGGGTTAAAATGTGTCTTAATCCAATGCAACTAACTAATTATAAGAGTTTGAGATAGATGTGGAGAGTTTAAAAGCCACTTATACCCATTTTGTCCCAAAACAAACTAACAGCAAGAAAAAATTGCTTAGTAGCTGTAAACAGCTATGTTTGTCTTTATGGGGTTAAAATGTGTTTTAATCCAATGCAACTAACTAAGTATAAGAGTTTGAGATAGATGTGGAGAGTTTAAAAGCCACTTATACCCATTTTGTCCCAAAATAGGCTAAAACCAAGAAAACATTGCTTAGAAGCTATAAACAGTTATGTTAGTGTTTATGGGGTTAAAATGTGTCTTAATCCAATGCAACTAACTAATTATAAGAGTTTGAGATGAATGTGGAGAGTTTTAAAAGCCACTTATACCCATTTTATCCCAAAACACGCTAACACCAAGAAAACAATGCTTAGAAGCAGTAAACAGCTATGTTAGTGTTTCTGGGGTTAAAATGTGTCTTAATCCAATGCAACTTACTAATTATAAGAGTTTGAGATAGATGTGGAGAGTTTAAAAGCCACTTATACCCATTTTGTCCCAAAACAGGCTAAAACCAAGAAAACATTGCTTAGAAGCACTAAATAGCTATGTTAGTGTTTATGGGGTTAAAATGTGTCTTAATCCAATGCAACTAACTAATTATAAGAGTTTGAGATATATGTGGAGAGTTTAAAAGCCACTTATACCCATTTTGTCCCAAAACAGGCTAAAACCAAGAAAACATTGCTTAGAAGCTGTAAACAGCTATGTTAGTGTTTATGGGGTTAAAATGTGTCTTAATCCAATGCAACTAACTAAGTATAAGAGTTTGAGATAGATGTGGAGAGTTTAAAAGCCACTTATACCTATTTTGTCCCAAAACAGGCTAAAACCAAGAAAACATTGCTTAGAAGCACTAAACAGCTATGTTAGTGTTTATGGGGTTAAAATGTGTCTTAATCCAATGCAACTAACTAATTATAAGAGTTTGAGATATATGTGGAGAGTTTAAAAGCCACTTATACCCATTTTGTTCCAAAACAGGCTAAAACCAAGAAAACATTGCTTAGAAGCTGTAAACAGCTATGTTAGTGTTTATGGGGTTAAAATGTGTCTTAATCCAATGCAATTAACTAATTATAAGACTTTGAGATAGATGTGGAGAGTTTATAAGCCACTTATATCCATTTTGTCCCAAAACAGGCTAAAACCAAAAAAACATTGCTTAGAAGCTGTAAATAGCTATATTAGTGTTTCTGGGGTTCAAATGTGTCTTACTCCAATGCAACTGACTAGTTATAAGTGTTTGAGATGGATGTGGAGAGTTTAAAAGCCACTTATATCCATTTTGTCCCAAAACAGGCTAAAACCAAGAAAACATTGCTTAGTAGCTGTAAACAACTATGTTAGTGTTTATGGGGTTAAAATGTGTCTTAATCCAATGCAACTAACTGATTATAAGACTTTGAGATAGATGTGGAGAGTTTAAAAGCCACTTATACCTATTTTGTCCCAAAACAGGCTAAAACCAAGAAAACATTGCTTAGAAGCACTAAACAGCTATGTTAGTGTTTATGGTGTTAAAATGTGTCTTAATCCAATGCAACTAACTTACTATAAGAGTTTGAGATAGATGTGGAGAGTTTAAAAGCCACTTATACCCATTTTGTCCCAAAACAGGCTAAAACCAAGAAAACTTTGCTTAGAAGCTGTAAACAGCTATGTTAGTATTTATGGGGTTAAAATGTGTCTTAATCCAATGCAACTAACTAATTATAAAAGTTTGAGATAGATGTGGAGAGTTTAAAAGCCACTTATACCCATTTTGTCCCAAAAAAGGCTAACAGCAAGAAAACATTGCTTAGAAGCTGTAAACAGCTATGTTAGTGTTTCTGGGGTTAAAATGTGTCTTAATCCAATGCAACTAACTAATTATAAGAGTTTGAGATAGATGTGGAGAGTTTAAAAGCCACTTATACCCATTTTGTCCCAAAACAGGCTAAAACCAAAAAAACATTGCTTAGAAGCACTAAACAGCTATGTTAGTGTTTATGGGGTTAAAATGTGTCTTAATCCAATGCAACTAACTAATTATAAGAGTTTGAGATATATGTGGAGAGTTTAAAAGCCACTTATACCCATTTTGTCCAAAAACAGGCTAAAACCAAGAAAACATTGCTTAGAAGCTGTAAACAGCTATGTTAGTGTTTATGGGGTTAAAATGTGTCTTAATCCAATGCAATTAACTAATTATAAGACTTTGAGATAGATGTGGAGAGTTTATAAGCCACTTATATCCATTTTGTCCCAAAACAGGCTAAAACCAAAAAAACATTGCTTAGAAGCTGTAAATAGCTATATTAGTGTTTCTGGGGTTCAAATGTGTCTTAATCCAATGCAACTGACTAGTTATAAGTGTTTGAGATGGATGTGGAGAGTTTAAAAGCCACTTATATCCATTTTGTCCCAAAACAGGCTAAAACCAAAAAAACATTGCTTAGTAGCTGTAAACAGCTATGTTAGTGTTTATGGGGTTAAAATGTGTCTTAATCCAATGCAACTAACTAATTATAAGACTTTGAGATAGATGTGGAGAGTTTAAAAGCCACTTATACCTATTTTGTCCCAAAACAGGCTAAAACCAAGAAAACATTGCTTAGAAGCACTAAACAGCTATGTTAGTGTTTATGGTGTTAAAATTTGTCTTAATCCAATGCAACTAACTTATTATAAGAGTTTGAGATAGATGTGGAGAGTTTAAAAGCCACTTATACCCATTTTGTCCCAAAACAGGCTAAAACCAAGAAAACTTTGCTTAGAAGCTGTAAACAACTATGTTAGTATTTATGGGGTTAAAATGTGTCTTAATCCAATGCAACTAACTAATTATAAGAGTTTGAGATAGATGTGGAGAGTTTAAAAGCCACTTATACCCATTTTGTCCCAAAAAAGGCTAACAGCAAGAAAACATTGCTTAGAAGCTGTAAACAGCTATGTTAGTGTTTCTGGGGTTAAAATGTGTCTTAATCCAATGCAACTAACTAATTATAAGAGTTTGAGATAGATGTGGAGAGTTTAAAAGCCACTTATACCCATTTTGTCCCAAAACAAACTAACAGCAAGAAAAAATTGCTTAGTAGCTGTAAACAGCTATGTTTGTCTTTATGGGGTTAAAATGTGTTTTAATCCAATGCAACTAACTAAGTATAAGAGTTTGAGATAGATGTGGAGAGTTTAAAAGCCACTTATACCCATTTTGTCCCAAAATAGGCTAAAACCAAGAAAACATTGCTTAGAAGCTATAAACAGTTATGTTAGTGTTTATGGGGTTAAAATGTGTCTTAATCCAATGCAACTAACTAATTATAAGAGTTTGAGATGAATGTGGAGAGTTTTAAAAGCCACTTATACCCATTTTATCCCAAAACACGCTAACACCAAGAAAACAATGCTTAGAAGCAGTAAACAGCTATGTTAGTGTTTCTGGGGTTAAAATGTGTCTTAATCCAATGCAACTTACTAATTATAAGAGTTTGAGATAGATGTGGAGAGTTTAAAAGCCACTTATACCCATTTTGTCCCAAAACAGGCTAAAACCAAGAAAACATTGCTTAGAAGCACTAAATAGCTATGTTAGTGTTTATGGGGTTAAAATGTGTCTTAATCCAATGCAACTAACTAATTATAAGAGTTTGAGATATATGTGGAGAGTTTAAAAGCCACTTATACCCATTTTGTCCCAAAACAGGCTAAAACCAAGAAAACATTGCTTAGAAGCTGTAAACAGCTATGTTAGTGTTTATGGGGTTAAAATGTGTCTTAATCCAATGCAACTAACTAAGTATAAGAGTTTGAGATAGATGTGGAGAGTTTAAAAGCCACTTATACCTATTTTGTCCCAAAACAGGCTAAAACCAAGAAAACATTGCTTAGAAGCACTAAACAGCTATGTTAGTGTTTATGGGGTTAAAATGTGTCTTAATCCAATGCAACTAACTAATTATAAGAGTTTGAGATATATGTGGAGAGTTTAAAAGCCACTTATACCCATTTTGTTCCAAAACAGGCTAAAACCAAGAAAACATTGCTTAGAAGCTGTAAACAGCTATGTTAGTGTTTATGGGGTTAAAATGTGTCTTAATCCAATGCAATTAACTAATTATAAGACTTTGAGATAGATGTGGAGAGTTTATAAGCCACTTATATCCATTTTGTCCCAAAACAGGCTAAAACCAAAAAAACATTGCTTAGAAGCTGTAAATAGCTATATTAGTGTTTCTGGGGTTCAAATGTGTCTTACTCCAATGCAACTGACTAGTTATAAGTGTTTGAGATGGATGTGGAGAGTTTAAAAGCCACTTATATCCATTTTGTCCCAAAACAGGCTAAAACCAAGAAAACATTGCTTAGTAGCTGTAAACAACTATGTTAGTGTTTATGGGGTTAAAATGTGTCTTAATCCAATGCAACTAACTAATTATAAGACTTTGAGATAGATGTGGAGAGTTTAAAAGCCACTTATACCTATTTTGTCCCAAAACAGGCTAAAACCAAGAAAACATTGCTTAGAAGCACTAAACAGCTATGTTAGTGTTTATGGTGTTAAAATGTGTCTTAATCCAATGCAACTAACTTATTATAAGAGTTTGAGATAGATGTGGAGAGTTTAAAAGCCACTTATACCCATTTTGTCCCAAAACAGGCTAAAACCAAGAAAACTTTGCTTAGAAGCTGTAAACAGCTATGTTAGTATTTATGGGGTTAAAATGTGTCTTAATCCAATGCAACTAACTAATTATAAGAGTTTGAGATAGATGTGGAGAGTTTAAAAGCCACTTATACCCATTTTGTCCCAAAAAAGGCTAACAGCAAGAAAACATTGCTTAGAAGCTGTAAACAGCTATGTTAGTGTTTCTGGGGTTAAAATGTGTCTTAATCCAATGCAACTAACTAATTATAAGAGTTTGAGATAGATGTGGAGAGTTTAAAAGCCACTTATACCCATTTTGTCCCAAAACAGGCTAAAACCAAGAAAACATTGCTTAGAAGCACTAAACAGCTATGTTAGTGTTTATGGGGTTAAAATGTGTCTTAATCCAATGCAACTAACTAATTATAAGAGTTTGAGATATATGTGGAGAGTTTAAAAGCCACTTATACCCATTTTGTCCAAAAACAGGCTAAAACCAAGAAAACATTGCTTAGAAGCTGTAAACAGCTATGTTAGTGTTTATGGGGTTAAAATGTGTCTTAATCCAATGCAATTAACTAATTATAAGACTTTGAGATAGATGTGGAGAGTTTATAAGCCACTTATATCCATTTTGTCCCAAAACAGGCTAAAACCAAAAAAACATTGCTTAGAAGCTGTAAATAGCTATATTAGTGTTTCTGGGGTTCAAATGTGTCTTAATCCAATGCAACTGACTAGTTATAAGTGTTTGAGATGGATGTGGAGAGTTTAAAAGCCACTTATTATTAGAATGTACCAAGGAGGAGAGAGGAGAGGCCGGTAAGGCCGAGCCTTGGAAGAAGAGAAGAAAGGCCGGAAAGGCCATGTAAAGGCCGGTAAGGCCATGTCCGTGTCCGTGAGCGACCATGTACCGTGTCCGGTACCATGTACCGTGTCCGTGAACGGACCCATGTCCGGTGAGCGGCCAGTTAGGCCGTGAACACATTGAAGAGAAGGCCCGTCCGTACAGGCCCGTACAGGCCCGTGAAGGAGAAGAGAGAGTGAGGCCGGTGAGGCCGAGCTGCACAAGGAAGAAGAGAGTGGCCGGTAAGGCTGCTAGTACAAGAAGTGTGGCCGGTAAGGCCATGAGTGGTGTGGGAGCGGCCAGTAAGGCCGTGAGCACAATAAGAGTGGCCAATAAGGCCATGTGGGCCGTGAGAACAATGAGAGTGGTCAGCAAGGCCATAAGAGCAATGTGAGAAGAATTGTGAAGTAAAGGCCTTATAAGAAGAAGAGGCCCAAGAAGAAGTTAAATGTCTCACAAAGGGAAAAGAAGGGAAGGAAGGAAGCATGTGAGACCTTGGTTGGTGAAGAATGAGACAACCAAGGGAAGGAGCTGTCCCTTTCACCATACACCCACTTGTGCACCAACGGCTATATGTCACTCTCACCTCTCATTTATCTCAAACGGCCATATACATTTGTTCTCCTATATTAAGCATTGTAATCTCTCATTTTGTAACACATCAACATATTATCTAATAGAAGAGAATCCGATTTCCCCTCTCTACTTGTGTTCTTGTTCATATTAACAATGTAGAGAGTTTAGGATTAGCGGTTAGGGGCTGCCCTTAAGGCAGCCTATTCTCTTCTCAAATCCACCTAAACTCTTCTTATTTACTGCTTTACTTAGCCTAGATTACTGATTCTTAATCCTCCTTCTCCTAAGTACACAAACTCTAAGTGTTGTGATACTAGAAGAGGATAAGTCTCAAACTAGTGCTTCTCCTAGTTAGGATCCGCTTACTCTCTAGTATTTGGGTTCTATCTAGCTTGTTTATGGGGAGTTCATCACAAGTTGATGTTCTCTCCTCCCCCTTGAGAATGAGTTAGTTTGTTGTGGGTAAAGGGGGATTCATTCACCAAGTGTTTGTCTACCCTCTCTTGTGAGCTTTGTCTCATAAATCCCAACATGGTATCAGAGCAGGCTCTGTTCTTGGTGACTCAAACTCATTCTCAAAGTCGTTTTCTTAGGAGTTAGCTTAGTTAAAGTTTTAGACTTTGCTTAGGTGTTAAATCGCTTAGCTTAGTTTCTTTAAAGCTTTAATTTTGTTTTTGTTGATTAAATCGATTCTCTAGCAGCTCATTGTTGAGTAAGCTTGGTCTCTTGTCTTGTTAGAATTTGTAGACCAAGTGTGTGGAAAGAAATCGATTTTACAAGCCCCATCCTTAAGCTTTACCGATTTGGTAATAGCTTTGTTTATTTTGGGATGTGTGGGAAGTGATGAACCATTGAGCAAATTGTGTTGTTCATGGTGAGGATTCACGGTTCTTGTGTGCTTGTATGAGCCACGAAATTCTTAGGATTTAGCTCTCTTAGGATTTAGTTAATTTTCCTCTAAAGGTTTAATTTTGCTTTTGTTAAATTTCCTTTAAAGGCTTAATTACTAAATCGCTACTTCTTCTTCTCAATGTTGAGAAAGCTTTGTTTCTGGCCCTATGGTGTGTCCAGATTCAAGCTTGAAGAAGAGAGAGATCTTAATTTTCGCATCTCATGTCCGCTTGGTCAACTAGACTAAAGCTGTTCAAAGATGCATTCTTTTAACCGTTGGACAATAGGTTGTTCCAAAGGCTTTTGTTGTTTCTTCTTTGCTTGGGACCACGAAAAACATCTTCTATATGTTATTTTCGTGGATCTAAAGCCTTAAGATCTTGGAGAACACTTTGTTTAAGTGATTCTACCATGAGTTAGGTCCAAACCGTTGGAGAAATTAATTTTCCAAACGGTCCATGTGTTTCAGCCATTAAAGCACCAAAGTCTTGTTGAATGTTGGATGCTCTTGGCTGTCAAAGCTTCTGCAAACTCAAGAAAACAGAGTATAACTCTGTCCATAAGAACTCTTGAGCAAATTCTCTATTCTACTCTCCACTCACCTTATACTTCCGCCCATATACTCTACTATACTCTATACTCTTGGTTACTAATTCTCTGGTTACTTATTCTCTAAATTCTATTTTATTTTCAGTAATATTCTATATTCTCTATTCTCTAATCTCTAACAATCTCTTGTTTAGAATCTGTTCCATTGAATTTGGTTTCAGCTTCAGCCTTGAAGATTGTGTGGAGCTCGCCTACTATCTCAAGAAGAAGAAGTGGCGAGGTTGAAGGCTACAAGATAGCCATGTAAGAGCGCAGCACAATGCCTGGAGTTAGAACCAAGGGCCACCAAGTCTTTGTTAAGCTGGTGGAAGGTGATGAATCAGTCCAAGAGCATGTGTGTTAGTGCCAAGTTGTTGATCGGATGTGCACAATGGTCTTTAGGAAAGGTGATGCACAAGGTTTCAACTGTTGATTGGATGTGCACAAGAACGGTGATGCACAAGGCTTCAACTGAGGTGATGAGGTTTCAGCCCATCATCAAGTAAAGGTTACGGGGGAGATCAAGTGACTTCAGACCGTACCTCACAGATTCTGCTCGGCCACAAGCAAAAGTCTTTACTTAAAGCTCAGCCGAAGCGTCTCAAAGATCGACTCGGACGAAACCCTTCCACTGCGATTCGGCTTCCGCGTTCTTCATTAAAGTTCGAGACCACAGAGTCATCTTGCCAGTGGAAGTGGAATCATACCAATCCGAGCAGCCGTTCGAAAGTTATGTCCGATTCAGTGGGCATGTGTCAGTCTGACAAATAAAACTGACCGGGTTTAAAACCATGGTTAGAGGAGCGGTCTCAAGGAGGAATTCCAAACCGCAACAGTGATCAACTCTCTCCCTCCTATCCATCAAAACACCATAAAGGCTGTGCTCTAAACTCTTCTCTATTTTAATTCATAAATTCATTACCTTAGCTTCATTACTAGTCTTTAGTCTTTAATATGTTCTCTTAAATTGTCACACTTTTAGAAATTTTCTTTGATATTCCTCATAGCAAACACTTATTCTTTTCTTCTTTATCACTTGTTTAAGGGGTAAAGGAGACTATGAGAGCCTCAAAGAAATTCTAAAGGCGCAAGGATGGAGATCATAAGGAATGTGCTAACGGCAAGGTGGGCTAAGGAGTAGGAGCGGTTCAAATCATGAAGAGAAGGGAGCTAGTTCTTTGCAAACCAAGGTCAAGGGACATCATGGATAGTGGAGTCTATACTCTTTTTCCCTTAACAAAGTTTTATCCCAAGAGGTTTTCTTTGTTGAGGTTTTTAATGAGGTAGATGACACTAGTCCACCCTTGATCTTTGGTCCCCATGGTGTCCCACCGATCAAGCGTGCGGGGGAGTATTAGAATGTACCAAGGAGGAGAGAGGAGAGGCCGGTAAGGCCGAGCCTTGGAAGAAGAGAAGAAAGGCCGGAAAGGCCATGTAAAGGCCGGTAAGGCCATGTCCGTGTCCGTGAGCGACCATGTACCGTGTCCGGTACCATGTACCGTGTCCGTGAACGGACCCATGTCCGGTGAGCGGCCAGTTAGGCCGTGAACACATTGAAGAGAAGGCCCGTCCGTACAGGCCCGTCCGTACAGGCCCGTCCGTACAGGCCCGTCCGTACAGGCCCGTCCGTACTATTAGTATATATGAAGGAGAAGAGAGAGTGAGGCCGGTGAGGCCGAGCTGCACAAGGAAGAAGAGAGTGGCCGGTAAGGCTGCTAGTACAAGAAGTGTGGCCGGTAAGGCCATGAGTGGTGTGGGAGCGGCCAGTAAGGCCGTGAGCACAATAAGAGTGGCCAATAAGGCCATGTGGGCCGTGAGAACAATGAGAGTGGTCAGCAAGGCCATAAGAGCAATGTGAGAAGAATTGTGAAGTAAAGGCCTTATAAGAAGAAGAGGCCCAAGAAGAAGTTAAATGTCTCACAAAGGGAAAAGAAGGGAAGGAAGGAAGCATGTGAGACCTTGGTTGGTGAAGAATGAGACAACCAAGGGAAGGAGCTGTCCCTTTCACCATACACCCACTTGTGCACCAACGGCTATATGTCACTCTCACCTCTCATTTATCTCAAACGGCCATATACATTTGTTCTCCTATATTAAGCATTGTAATCTCTCATTTTGTAACACATCAACATATTATCTAATAGAAGAGAATCCGATTTCCCCTCTCTACTTGTGTTCTTGTTCATATTAACAATGTAGAGAGTTTAGGATTAGCGGTTAGGGGCTGCCCTTAAGGCAGCCTATTCTCTTCTCAAATCCACCTAAACTCTTCTTATTTACTGCTTTACTTAGCCTAGATTACTGATTCTTAATCCTCCTTCTCCTAAGTACACAAACTCTAAGTGTTGTGATACTAGAAGAGGATAAGTCTCAAACTAGTGCTTCTCCTAGTTAGGATCCGCTTACTCTCTAGTATTTGGGTTCTATCTAGCTTGTTTATGGGGAGTTCATCACAAGTTGATGTTCTCTCCTCCCCCTTGAGAATGAGTTAGTTTGTTGTGGGTAAAGGGGGATTCATTCACCAAGTGTTTGTCTACCCTCTCTTGTGAGCTTTGTCTCATAAATCCCAACACTTATATCCATTTTGTCCCAAAACAGGCTAAAACCAAGAAAACATTGCTTAGTAGCTGTAAACAGCTATGTTAGTGTTTATGGGGTTAAAATGTGTCTTAATCCAATGCAACTAACTAATTATAAGACTTTGAGATAGATGTGGAGAGTTTAAAAGCCACTTATACCTATTTTGTCCCAAAACAGGCTAAAACCAAGAAAACATTGCTTAGAAGCACTAAACAGCTATGTTAGTGTTTATGGTGTTAAAATGTGTCTTAATCCAATGCAACTAACTTATTATAAGAGTTTGAGATAGATGTGGAGAGTTTAAAAGCCACTTATACCCATTTTGTCCCAAAACAGGCTAAAACCAAGAAAACTTTGCTTAGAAGCTGTAAACAACTATGTTAGTATTTATGGGGTTAAAATGTGTCTTAATCCAATGCAACTAACTAATTATAAGAGTTTGAGATAGATGTGGAGAGTTTAAAAGCCACTTATACCCATTTTGTCCCAAAAAAGGCTAACAGCAAGAAAACATTGCTTAGAAGCTGTAAACAGCTATGTTTGTGTTTCTGGGGTTAAAATGTGTCTTAATCCAATGCAACTAACTAATTATAAGAGTTTGAGATAGATGTGGAGAGTTTAAAAGCCACTTATACCCATTTTGTCCCAAAACAAACTAACAGCAAGAAAAAATTGCTTAGTAGCTGTAAACAGCTATGTTTGTGTTTATGGGGTTAAAATGTGTTTTAATCCAATGCAACTAACTAAGTATAAGAGTTTGAGATAGATGTGGAGAGTTTAAAAGCCACTTATACCCATTTTGTCCCAAAATAGGCTAAAACCAAGAAAACATTGCTTAGAAGCTATAAACAGTTATGTTAGTGTTTATGGGGTTAAAATGTGTCTTAATCCAATGCAACTAACTAATTATAAGAGTTTGAGATGAATGTGGAGAGTTTTAAAAGCCACTTATACCCATTTTATCCCAAAACACGCTAACACCAAGAAAACAATGCTTAGAAGCAGTAAACAGCTATGTTAGTTTTTATGGGGTTAAAATGTGTCTTAATCCAATGCAACTAACTAATTATTAGAGTTTGAGATAGATGTGGAGAGTTTAAAAGCCACTTATACCCATTTTGTCCCAAAACAGGCTAAAACCAAGAAAACATTGCTTAGAAGCTGTAAAAAGCTATGTTAGTGTTTATGGGGTTAAAATGTGTCTTAATCCAATGCAACTAACTAATTATAAGAGTTTGAGATAGATGTGGAGAGTTTAAAAGCCACTTATACCCATTTTGTCCCAAAACAGGCTAAAACCAAGAAAATATTGCTTAGAAGCTGTAAACAGCTATGTTAGTGTTTCTGAGGTTAAAATGTGTCTTAATCCAATGCAAATAACTAATTATAAGAGTTTGAGATAGATGTGGAGAGTTTAAAAGCCACTTATACCCATTCTGTCCCAAAACAGGCTAATAGCAAGAAAACATTGCTTAGTAGCTGTAAACAGCTATGTTTGTGTTTATGGGGTTAAAATGTGTCTTAATCCAATGCAACTAACTAAGTATAAGAGTTTGAGATAGATGTGGAGAGTTTAAAAGCCACTTATACCCATTTTGTCCCAAAACAGGCTAAAACCAAGAAAACATTGCTTAGAAGCTTTAAACAGCTATGTTAGTGTTTATGGGGTTAAAATGTGTCTTAATCCAATGCAACTAACTAATTATAAGACTTTGAGATAGATGTGGAGAGTTTATAAGCCACTTATATCTATTTTGTCCCAAAACAGGCTAAAACCAAGAAAACATTGCTTAGAAGCTGTAAATAGCTATGTTAGTGTTTCTGGGGTTCAAATGTGTCTTAATACAATGCAACTGACTAGTTATAAGTGTTTGAGATGGATGTGGAGAGTTTAAAAGCCACTTATATCCATTTTGTCCCAAAACAGGCTAAAACCAAGAAAACATTGCTTAGTAGCTATAAACAGCTATGTTAGTGTTTATGGGGTTAAAATGTGTCTTAATCCAATGCAACTAACTAATTATAAGACTTTGAGATAGATGTGGAGAGTTTAAAAGCCACTTATACCTATTTTGTCCCAAAACAGGCTAAAACCAAGAAAACATTGCTTAGAAGCACTAAACAGCTATGTTAGTGTTTATGGGGTTAAAATGTGTCTTAATCCAATGCAACTGACTAGTTATAAGTGTTTGAGATGGATGTGGAGAGTTTAAAAGCCACTTATATCCATTTTGTCCCAAAACAGGCTAAAACCAAGAAAACATTGCTTAGTAGCTGTAAACAGCTATGTTAGTGTTTATGGGGTTAAAATGTGTCTTAATCCAATGCAACTAACTAATTATAAGACTTTGAGATAGATGTGGAGAGTTTAAAAGCCACTTATATCCATTTTGTCCCAAAACAGGCTAAAACCAAAAAAACATTGCTTAGAAGCTGTAAATAGCTATATTAGTGTTTCTGGGGTTCAAATGTGTCTTAATCCAATGCAACTGACTAGTTATAAGTGTTTGAGATGGATGTGGAGAGTTTAAAAGCCACTTATATCCATTTTGTCCCAAAACAGGCTAAAACCAAGAAAACATTGCTTAGAAGCTGTAAATAGCTATATTAGTGTTTCTGGGGTTCAAATGTGTCTTAATCCAATGCAACTGACTAGTTATAAGTGTTTGAGATGGATGTGGAGAGTTTAAAAGCCACTTATATCCATTTTGTCCCAAAACAGGCTAAAACCAAGAAAACATTGCTTAGTAGCTGTAAACAGCTATGTTAGTGTTTATGGGGTTAAAATGTGTCTTAATCCAATGCAACTAACTAATTATAAGACTTTGAGATAGATGTGGAGAGTTTAAAAGCCACTTATACCTATTTTGTCCCAAAACAGGCTAAAACCAAGAAAACATTGCTTAGAAGCACTAAACAGCTATGTTAGTGTTTATGGTGTTAAAATGTGTCTTAATCCAATGCAACTAACTTATTAAAAGAGTTTGAGATAGATGTGGAGAGTTTAAAAGCCACTTATACCCATTTTGTCCCAAAACAGGCTAAAACCAAGAAAACTTTGCTTAGAAGCTGTAAACAGCTATGTTAGTATTTATGGGGTTAAAATGTGTCTTAATCCAATGCAACTAACTAATTATAAGAGTTTGAGATAGATGTGGAGAGTTTAAAAGCCACTTATACCCATTTTGTCCCAAAAAAGGCTAACAGCAAGAAAACATTGCTTAGAAGCTGTAAACAGCTATGTTAGTGTTTCTGGGGTTAAAATGTGTCTTAATCCAATGCAACTAACTAATTATAAGAGTTTGAGATAGATGTGGAGAGTTTAAAAGCCACTTATACCCATTTTGTCCCAAAACAAACTAACAGCAAGAAAAAATTGCTTAGTAGCTGTAAACAGCTATGTTTGTGTTTATGGGGTTAAAATGTGTTTTAATCCAATGCAACTAACTAAGTATAAGAGTTTGAAATAGATGTGGAGAGTTTAAAAGCCACTTATACCCATTTTGTCCCAAAATAGGCTAAAACCAAGAAAACATTGCTTAGAAGCTATAAACAGTTATGTTAGTGTTTATGGGGTTAAAATGTGTCTTAATACAATGCAACTAACTAATTATAAGAGTTTGAGATGAATGTGGAGAGTTTTAAAAGCCACTTATACCCATTTTATCCCAAAACACGCTAACACCAAGAAAACAATGCTTAGAAGCAGTAAACAGCTATGTTAGTTTTTATGGGGTTAAAATGTGTCTTAATCCAATGCAACTAACTAATTATTAGAGTTTGAGATAGATGTGGAGAATTTAAAAGCCACTTATACCCATTTTGTCCCAAAACAGGCTAAAACCAAGAAAACATTGCTTAGAAGCTGTAAAAAGCTATGTTAGTGTTTATGGGGTTAAAATGTGTCTTAATCCAATGCAACTAACTAATTATAAGAGTTTGAGATAGATGTGGAGAGTTTAAAAGCCACTTATACCCATTTTGTCCCAAAACAGGCTAAAACCAAGAAAATATTGCTTAGAAGCTGTAAACAGCTATGTTAGTGTTTCTGAGGTTAAAATGTGTCTTAATCCAATGCAAATAACTAATTATAAGAGTTTGAGATAGATGTGGAGAGTTTAAAAGCCACTTATACCCATTCTGTCCCAAAACAGGCTAATAGCAAGAAAACATTGCTTAGTAGCTGTAAACAGCTATGTTTGTGTTTATGGGGTTAAAATGTGTCTTAATCCAATGCAACTAACTAAGTATAAGAGTTTGAGATAGATGTGGAGAGTTTAAAAGCCACTTATACCCATTTTGTCCCAAAACAGGCTAAAACCAAGAAAACATTGCTTAGAAGCTTTAAACAGCTATGTTAGTGTTTATGGGGTTAAAATGTGTCTTAATCCAATGCAACTAACTAATTATAAGACTTTGAGATAGATGTGGAGAGTTTATAAGCCACTTATATCTATTTTGTCCCAAAACAGGCTAAAACCAAGAAAACATTGCTTAGAAGCTGTAAATAGCTATGTTAGTGTTTCTGGGGTTCAAATGTGTCTTAATACAATGCAACTGACTAGTTATAAGTGTTTGAGATGGATGTGGAGAGTTTAAAAGCCACTTATATCCATTTTGTCCCAAAACAGGCTAAAACCAAGAAAACATTGCTTAGTAGCTATAAACATCTATGTTAGTGTTTATGGGGTTAAAATGTGTCTTAATCCAATGCAACTAACTAATTATAAGACTTTGAGATAGATGTGGAGAGTTTAAAAGCCACTTATACCTATTTTGTCCCAAAACAGGCTAAAACCAAGAAAACATTGCTTAGAAGCACTAAACAGCTATGTTAGTGTTTATGGGGTTAAAATGTGTCTTAATCCAATGCAACTGACTAGTTATAAGTGTTTGAGATGGATGTGGAGAGTTTAAAAGCCACTTATATCCATTTTGTCCCAAAACAGGCTAAAACCAAGAAAACATTGCTTAGTAGCTGTAAACAGCTATGTTAGTGTTTATGGGGTTAAAATGTGTCTTAATCCAATGCAACTAACTAATTATAAGACTTTGAGATAGATGTGGAGAGTTTAAAAGCCACTTATATCCATTTTGTCCCAAAACAGGCTAAAACCAAAAAAACATTGCTTAGAAGCTGTAAATAGCTATATTAGTGTTTCTGGGGTTCAAATGTGTCTTAATCCAATGCAACTGACTAGTTATAAGTGTTTGAGATGGATGTGGAGAGTTTAAAAGCCACTTATATCCATTTTGTCCCAAAACAGGCTAAAACCAAGAAAACATTGCTTAGTAGCTGTAAACAGCTATGTTAGTGTTTATGGGGTTAAAATATTAGAATGTACCAAGGAGGAGAGAGGAGAGGCCGGTAAGGCCGAGCCTTGGAAGAAGAGAAGAAAGGCCGGAAAGGCCATGTAAAGGCCGGTAAGGCCATGTCCGTGTCCGTGAGCTACCATGTACCGTGTCCGGTACCATGTACCGTGTCCGTGAACGGACCCATGTCCGGTGAGCGGCCAGTTAGGCCGTGAACACATTGAAGAGAAGGCCCGTCCGTACAGGCCCGTCCGTACAGGCCCGTCCGTACAATGAAGAGAAGGCCCGTCCGTACGGTCTCGGCCCTTAGGCCTACGCTCGGTCCAGTAGATAGAGAGGCCGAGTTTGAGAGGCTTGGGAGAAAGGAAAACGAGGCCTTACAAGGGAGAGAGGCCCATAAAGAAGAAGAAAGGAAAACCCACAAGGAAAAGGAAGGAAGGGAGAAGATTCACGTGAGCGTTTGGTGAAGGAAGGAAGTCGCTTTCACCAAGTTGAATTGAGAACGTCCCTATCACCTTCTTCTTCTCTCCTTGTGTCTAACGGTCATATGACCTTCTTCTCCTATATTAATGTATAATCTCTCATATGTAAAACATCACAACATTATCTAATAGAAGAGATCCGATTTCCCCTCTTTTACCTTGTGTTCTTGTTCTTAGCTTCAATGTAGATAGTTTAGGGAATCAGTTAGGGGCTGCCCTTAAGGCAGCCTATTCTCTTCTCAAATCCCACCTAAACTCTTCTTATTTATTGCTTTACTAAGTCTAGATTATGGGGAGTTCATCACAAGTTGATGTTCTCTCCTCCCCCTTGAGAATGAGTTAGTTTGTTGTGGGTAAAGGGGGATTCATTCACCAAGTGTTTGTCTACCCTCTCTTGTGAGCTTTGTCTCATAAATCCCAACATGGTATCAGAGCAGGTTCTGTTCTTGGTGTTTTAAACTCATTCTCAAAGTCGTTTTCTTAGGAGTTAGCTTAGTTAAAGTTTTAGACTTTGCTTAGGTGTTAAATCGCTTAGCTTAGTTTCTTTAAAGCTTTAATTTTGCTTTTGTTGATTAAATCGATTCTCTAGCAGCTCATTGTTGAGTAAGCTTGGTCTCTTGTCTTGTTAGAATTTGTAGACCAAGTGTGTGGAAAGAAATCGATTTTACAAGCCCCATCCTTAAGCTTTACCGATTTGGTAATAGCTTTGTTTATTTTGGGATGTGTGGTTAGTGATGAACCATTGAGCAAATTGTGTTGTTCATGGTGAGGATTCACGGTTCTTGTGTGCTTGTATGAGCCACGAAATTCTTAGGATTTAGTTCTCTTAGGATTTAGTTAATTTTCCTTTAAAGGTTTAATTTTGCTTTAGTTAATTTTCCTTTAAAGGTTTAGTTGCTAAATCGCTTCTTCTTCTTCTCAATGTTGAGAAAGCTTTGTTTCTGGCCGTGGTGTGTCCAGATTCGAGCTTGAGGAAGAGAGAGGTCTTGTTTTTAGCATATATGGTCCGCTTGGTCAAATAGATTAAAGCTGGTCCAAGATGCAGTCTTTTAACCGATGGACACAAGGGTGTTCCAAAGGTGTTTTTTTTTTAGCTTTTATTTGAATCTGACCACAAAATCATCTTCAATATGATTTCTTGTGGGATGTGTTCAATTTAAACCATCGAAATACACTTGTTCATGTGATTTCGTGGATCTTGAAGGATTTAATCTTGGAGAACACTCTGTTTAGGTGATTCTTCCATGAATTATGTCATTAAAACCGTGTGGGATTTATTATCCAACGGTTCTTAGAAGTTGCAGCCACTAAAACGCCCATGTTCTTGAGTAAACAAACACCATAGTGTGATACTCTCTAAAGTTCTGGGCTGTTCAAAGCTGTTTAAAGCTTCTTTCAACTCGAGAAAACAGAGTTAAACTCTGTCCATAAGAACTCTTGAGCAAAATCCCCCCAACTCTTCCATAATCTTTAATACTTCATACTCTTGGTTACCCTATACTCTATACTCTTTGGTTACTAATACTCTCGGTTACTCTATACTCTCTAAACTCTCTTTTATTTTTCAGTAATATACTCTACACTCTACACTCTAATCTCTCACAATCTCTTGTTTTAGAATCTGTCCCATTGAATTTGGTTTCAGTTTCAACCTTGAAGATTGTGTGGAGCTCGCTTGCTATCTCTAGAAGAAGTGGCGAGGTTGAAGGCTACAAGAAAGCCATGAGGAGGCGCAGCACAATGCCTGGAGTTAGAACCAAGGGCCACCAAGTCTTTGTTAAGCTGGTGGAAGGTGATGAATCAGCCCAAGAGCATGTGTGTTAGTGCCAAGTTGTTGATCGGATGTGCACAAGACTTTAAGGAAGGTCAAGCACAAGGTTTCAAGTGAAATGATGAGATGTCAGCTCATCATCAAGTCAAGGGTACGGGGGAGATCGACTTTCAAGTGACTTCACCGCACCTCACAGTCTATGGTTTCAAATTCACGGCAACAAACAAAAGCTTTGCCGATGCGTCTCAAAGATCGGCTCGGACGAAAGCCTTCCACTGCGATTCAGCTTCCGCGTTCTTCACAAAAGTTCTAGAACATAAAGTCACCTTGCCAGTGGAAGTGAAATCATACCAATCCGAGCAGCCGTTCGAAAGTTATGTCCGAAACAGTGGGCATATATCATTCTGACGCGTTTTAAAGAAGCGGTCTCAAGAAGAGAGTTCAAACCGCAACAATGATAAACTCTCTTCCTCTTCTCCATCAAAGACACCGAAATAAAAAGGCTGTGCTCTAAACTCTACTCTATTTAAATTATTATCTTAAATTCATTATATTAGCTCCATTACTAGCCTTTACTCTCTCATGTGATCTCTTAAATTGTCACTTTTGAAATTGTCTTTGATATTCCTCATATTGTTTTATGAGAGCCTCAAAGAAATATACTTTGATATTCCTCATACATTGTTTTATGAGAGCCTCAAAGAAATTTACTTTGATATTCCTCATACATTAGATTATGAGAGCCTCAAAGAAATTGTCTTTGATATTCCTCATACATTATTGTTTTATGAGAGCCTCAAAGAAATTTACTTTGATATTCCTCATACATTAGATTATGAGAGCCTCAAAGAAATTGTCTTTGATATTCCTCATACATTATAGACTATGAGAGCCTCAAAGAGATTTGAAAAATTGTCTTTGATATTCCTCATAACATACACTTATTCTTGCTTCTTTATCACTTGTTTCAAGGGTAAAGGAGATTATGAGAGCCTCAAAGAAATTCTAAAGGTGCAAAGATGGAGATCATAAGAAGTGTGCTAAAGGCAAGATGGACTAAGGAGTAGGAGCGGTTCAAATCATGAAGAGAAGGGAGCTAGTTCTTTGCAAACCAAGGTCAAGGGACATCATGGATAGTGGAGTCTATACTCTTTTTCCCTTAACAAAGTTTTATCCCAAGAGGTTTTCTTTGTTGAGGTTTTTAATGAGGTAGATGACACTAGTCCACCCTTGATCTTTGGTCCCCATGGTGTCCCACCGATCAAGCGTGCGGGGGAGTATTAGAATGTACCAAGGAGGAGAGAGGAGAGGCCGGTAAGGCCGAGCCTTGGAAGAAGAGAAGAAAGGCCGGAAAGGCCATGTAAAGGCCGGTAAGGCCATGTCCGTGTCCGTGAGCTACCATGTACCGTGTCCGGTACCATGTACCGTGTCCGTGAACGGACCCATGTCCGGTGAGCGGCCAGTTAGGCCGTGAACACATTGAAGAGAAGGCCCGTCCGTACAGGCCCGTCCGTACAGGCCCGTCCGTACAATGAAGAGAAGGCCCGTCCGTACGGTCTCGGCCCTTAGGCCTACGCTCGGTCCAGTAGATAGAGAGGCCGAGTTTGAGAGGCTTGGGAGAAAGGAAAACGAGGCCTTACAAGGGAGAGAGGCCCATAAAGAAGAAGAAAGGAAAACCCACAAGGAAAAGGAAGGAAGGGAGAAGATTCACGTGAGCGTTTGGTGAAGGAAGGAAGTCGCTTTCACCAAGTTGAATTGAGAACGTCCCTATCACCTTCTTCTTCTCTCCTTGTGTCTAACGGTCATATGACCTTCTTCTCCTATATTAATGTATAATCTCTCATATGTAAAACATCACAACATTATCTAATAGAAGAGATCCGATTTCCCCTCTTTTACCTTGTGTTCTTGTTCTTAGCTTCAATGTAGATAGTTTAGGGAATCAGTTAGGGGCTGCCCTTAAGGCAGCCTATTCTCTTCTCAAATCCCACCTAAACTCTTCTTATTTATTGCTTTACTAAGTCTAGATTATGGGGAGTTCATCACAAGTTGATGTTCTCTCCTCCCCCTTGAGAATGAGTTAGTTTGTTGTGGGTAAAGGGGGATTCATTCACCAAGTGTTTGTCTACCCTCTCTTGTGAGCTTTGTCTCATAAATCCCAACATAAAATGTGTCTTAATCCAATGCAACTAACTAATTATAAGACTTTGAGATAGATGTGGAGAGTTTAAAAGCCACTTATACCTATTTTGTCCCAAAACAGGCTAAAACCAAGAAAACATTGCTTAGAAGCACTAAACAGCTATGTTAGTGTTTATGGTGTTAAAATGTGTCTTAATCCAATGCAACTAACTTATTAAAAGAGTTTGAGATAGATGTGGAGAGTTTAAAAGCCACTTATACCCATTTTGTCCCAAAACAGGCTAAAACCAAGAAAACTTTGCTTAGAAGCTGTAAACAGCTATGTTAGTATTTATGGGGTTAAAATGTGTCTTAATCCAATGCAACTAACTAATTATAAGAGTTTGAGATAGATGTGGAGAGTTTAAAAGCCACTTATACCCATTTTGTCCCAAAAAAGGCTAACAGCAAGAAAACATTGCTTAGAAGCTGTAAACAGCTATGTTAGTGTTTCTGGGGTTAAAATGTGTCTTAATCCAATGCAACTAACTAATTATAAGAGTTTGAGATAGATGTGGAGAGTTTAAAAGCCACTTATACCCATTTTGTCCCAAAACAAACTAACAGCAAGAAAAAATTGCTTAGTAGCTGTAAACAGCTATGTTTGTGTTTATGGGGTTAAAATGTGTTTTAATCCAATGCAACTAACTAAGTATAAGAGTTTGAGATAGATGTGGAGAGTTTAAAAGCCACTTATACCCATTTTGTCCCAAAATAGGCTAAAACCAAGAAAATATTGCTTAGAAGCTATAAACAGTTATGTTAGTGTTTATGGGGTTAAAATGTGTCTTAATACAATGCAACTAACTAATTATAAGAGTTTGAGATGAATGTGGAGAGTTTTAAAAGCCACTTATACCCATTTTATCCCAAAACACGCTAACACCAAGAAAACAATGCTTAGAAGCAGTAAACAGCTATGTTAGTTTTTATGGGGTTAAAATGTGTCTTAATCCAATGCAACTAACTAATTATTAGAGTTTGAGATAGATGTGGAGAGTTTAAAAGCCACTTATACCCATTTTGTCCCAAAACAGGCTAAAACCAAGAAAACATTGCTTAGAAGCTGTAAAAAGCTATGTTAGTGTTTATGGGGTTAAAATGTGTCTTAATCCAATGCAACTAACTAATTATAAGAGTTTGAGATAGATGTGGAGAGTTTAAAAGCCACTTATACCCATTTTGTCCCAAAACAGGCTAAAACCAAGAAAATATTGCTTAGAAGCTGTAAACAGCTATGTTAGTGTTTCTGAGGTTAAAATGTGTCTTAATCCAATGCAAATAACTAATTATAAGAGTTTGAGATAGATGTGGAGAGTTTAAAAGCCACTTATACCCATTCTGTCCCAAAACAGGCTAATAGCAAGAAAACATTGCTTAGTAGCTGTAAACAGCTATGTTTGTGTTTATGGGGTTAAAATGTGTCTTAATCCAATGCAACTAACTAAGTATAAGAGTTTGAGATAGATGTGGAGAGTTTAAAAGCCACTTATACCCATTTTGTCCCAAAACAGGCTAAAACCAAGAAAACATTGCTTAGAAGCTTTAAACAGCTATGTTAGTGTTTATGGGGTTAAAATGTGTCTTAATCCAATGCAACTAACTAATTATAAGACTTTGAGATAGATGTGGAGAGTTTATAAGCCACTTATATCTATTTTGTCCCAAAACAGGCTAAAACCAAGAAAACATTGCTTAGAAGCTGTAAATAGCTATGTTAGTGTTTCTGGGGTTCAAATGTGTCTTAATACAATGCAACTGACTAGTTATAAGTGTTTGAGATGGATGTGGAGAGTTTAAAAGCCACTTATATCCATTTTGTCCCAAAACAGGCTAAAACCAAGAAAACATTGCTTAGTAGCTATAAACAGCTATGTTAGTGTTTATGGGGTTAAAATGTGTCTTAATCCAATGCAACTAACTAATTATAAGACTTTGAGATAGATGTGGAGAGTTTAAAAGCCACTTATACCTATTTTGTCCCAAAACAGGCTAAAACCAAGAAAACATTGCTTAGAAGCACTAAACAGCTATGTTAGTGTTTATGGGGTTAAAATGTGTCTTAATCCAATGCAACTGACTAGTTATAAGTGTTTGAGATGGATGTGGAGAGTTTAAAAGCCACTTATATCCATTTTGTCCCAAAACAGGCTAAAACCAAGAAAACATTGCTTAGTAGCTGTAAACAGCTATGTTAGTGTTTATGGGGTTAAAATGTGTCTTAATCCAATGCAACTAACTAATTATAAGACTTTGAGATACATGTGGAGAGTTTAAAAGCCACTTATACCTATTTTGTCCCAAAACAGGCTAAAACCAAGAAAACATTGCTTAGAAGCACTAAACAGCTATGTTAGTGTTTATGGTGTTAAAATGTGTCTTAATCCAATGCAACTAACTTATTATAAGAGTTTGAGATAGATGTGGAGAGTTTAAAAGCCACTTATACCCATTTTGTCCCAAAACAGGCTAAAACCAAGAAAACTTTGCTTAGAAGCTGTAAACAGCTATGTTAGTATTTATGGGGTTAAAATGTGTCTTAATCCAATGCAACTAACTAATTATAAGAGTTTGAGATAGATGTGGAGAGTTTAAAAGCCACTTATACCCATTTTGTCCCAAAAAAGGCTAACAGCAAGAAAACATTGCTTAGAAGCTGTAAACAGCTATGTTAGTGTTTCTGGGGTTAAAATGTGTCTTAATCCAATGCAACTAACTAATTATAAGAGTTTGAGATAGATGTGGAGAGTTTAAAAGCCACTTATACCCATTTTGTCCCAAAACAAGCTAAAACCAAGAAAACATTGCTTAGAAGCACTAAACAGCTATGTTAGTGTTTATGGGGTTAAAATGTGTCTTAATCCAATGCAACTAACTAATTATAAGAGTTTGAGATATATGTGGAGAGTTTAAAAGCCACTTATACCCATTTTGTCCCAAAACAGGCTAAAACCAAGAAAACATTGCTTAGAAGCTGTAAACAGCTATGTTAGTGTTTATGGGGTTAAAATGTGTCTTAATCCAATGCAACTAACTATGTATAAGAGTTTGAGATAGATGTGGAGAGTTTAAAAGCCACTTATACCTATTTTGTCCCAAAACAGGCTAAAACCAAGAAAACATTGCTTAGAAGCACTAAACAGCTATGTTAGTGTTTATGGGGTTAAAATGTGTCTTAATCCAATGCAACTAACTAATTATAAGAGTTTGAGATATATGTGGAGAGTTTAAAAGCCACTTATACCCATTTTGTCCCAAAACAGGCTAAAACCAAGAAAACATTGCTTAGAAGCTGTAAACAGCTATGTTAGTGTTTATGGGGTTAAAATGTGTCTTAATCCAATGCAATTAACTAATTATAAGACTTTGAGATAGATGTGGAGAGTTTATAAGCCACTTATATCCATTTTGTCCCAAAACAGGCTAAAACCAAAAAAACATTGCTTAGAAGCTGTAAATAGCTATATTAGTGTTTCTGGGGTTCAAATGTGTCTTAATCCAATGCAACTGACTAGTTATAAGTGTTTGAGATGGATGTGGAGAGTTTAAAAGCCACTTATATCCATTTTGTCCCAAAACAGGCTAAAACCAAGAAAACATTGCTTAGTAGCTGTAAACAACTATGTTAGTGTTTATGGGGTTAAAATGTGTCTTAATCCAATGCAACTAACTAATTATAAGACTTTGAGATAGATGTGGAGAGTTTAAAAGCCACTTATACCTATTTTGTCCCAAAACAGGCTAAAACCAAGAAAACATTGCTTAGAAGCACTAAACAGCTATGTTAGTGTTTATGGTGTTAAAATGTGTCTTTATCCAATGCAACTAACTTATTATAAGAGTTTGAGATAGATGTGGAGAGTTTAAAAGCCACTTATACCCATTTTGTCCCAAAACAGGCTAAAACCAAGAAAACTTTGCTTAGAAGCTGTAAACAGCTATGTTAGTATTTATGGGGTTAAAATGTGTCTTAATCCAATGCAACTAACTAATTATAAGACTTTGAGATAGATGTGGAGAGTTTAAAAGCCACTTATACCCATTTTGTCCCAAAAAAGGCTAACAGCAAGAAAACATTGCTTAGAAGCTGTAAACAGCTATGTTAGTGTTTCTGGGGTTAAAATGTGTCTTAATCCAATGCAACTAACTAATTATAAGAGTTTGAGATAGATGTGGAGAGTTTAAAAGCCACTTATACCCATTTTGTCCCAAAACAGGCTAAAACCAAGAAAACATTGCTTAGAAGCACTAAACAGCTATGTTAGTGTTTATGGGGTTAAAATGTGTCTTAATCCAATGCAACTAACTAATTATAAGAGTTTGAGATATATGTGGAGAGTTTAAAAGCCACTTATACCCATTTTGTCCAAAAACAGGCTAAAACCAAGAAAACATTGCTTAGAAGCTGTAAACAGCTATGTTAGTGTTTATGGGGTTAAAATGTGTCTTAATCCAATGCAATTAACTAATTATAAGACTTTGAGATAGATGTGGAGAGTTTATAAGCCACTTATATCCATTTTGTCCCAAAACAGGCTAAAACCAAAAAAACATTGCTTAGAAGCTGTAAATAGCTATATTAGTGTTTCTGGGGTTCAAATGTGTCTTAATCCAATGCAACTGACTAGTTATAAGTGTTTGAGATGAATGTGGAGAGTTTAAAAGCCACTTATATCCATTTTGTCCCAAAACAGGCTAAAACCAAGAAAACATTGCTTAGTAGCTGTAAACAGCTATGTTAGTGTTTATGGGGTTAAAATGTGTCTTAATCCAATGCAACTAACTAATTATAAGACTTTGAGATAGATGTGGAGAGTTTAAAAGCCACTTATACCTATTTTGTCCCAAAACAGGCTAAAACCAAGAAAACATTGCTTAGAAGCACTAAACAGCTATGTTAGTGTTTATGGTGTTATTATAAGAGTTTGAGATAGATGTGGAGAGTTTAAAAGCCACTTATACCCATTTTGTCCCAAAACAGGCTAAAACCAAGAAAACTTTGCTTAGAAGCTGTAAACAGCTATGTTAGTATTTATGGGGTTAAAATGTGTCTTAATCCAATGCAACTAACTAATTATAAGAGTTTGAGATAGATGTGGAGAGTTTAAAAGCCACTTATACCCATTTTGTCCCAAAAAAGGCTAACAGCAAGAAAACATTGCTTAGAAGCTGTAAACAGCTATGTTAGTGTTTCTGGGGTTAAAATGTGTCTTAATCCAATGCAACTAACTAATTATAAGAGTTTGAGATAGATGTGGAGAGTTTAAAAGCCACTTATACCCATTTTGTCCCAAAACAAACTAACAGCAAGAAAAAATTGCTTAGTAGCTGTAAACAGCTATGTTTGTGTTTATGGGGTTAAAATGTGTCTTAATCCAATGCAACTAACTAAGTATAAGAGTTTGAGATAGATGTGGAGAGTTTAAAAGCCACTTATACCCATTTTGTCCCAAAATAGGCTAAAACCAAGAAAACATTGCTTAGAAGCTATAAACAGTTATGTTAGTGTTTATGGGGTTAAAATGTGTCTTAATCCAATGCAACTAACTAATTATAAGAGTTTGAGATGAATGTGGAGAGTTTTAAAAGCCACTTATACCCATTTTATCCCAAAACACGCTAACACCAAGAAAACAATGCTTAGAAGCAGTAAACAGCTATGTTAGTTTTTATGGGGTTAAAATGTGTCTTAATCCAATGCAACTAACTAATTATTAGAGTTTGAGATAGATGTGGAGAGTTTAAAAGCCACTTATACCCATTTTGTCCCAAAACAGGCTAAAACCAAGAAAACATTGCTTAGAAGCTGTAAAAAGCTATGTTAGTGTTTATGGGGTTAAAATGTGTCTTAATCCAATGCAACTAACTAATTATAAGAGTTTGAGATAGATGTGGAGAGTTTAAAAGCCACTTATACCCATTTTGTCCCAAAACAGGCTAAAACCAAGAAAATATTGCTTAGAAGCTGTAAACAGCTATGTTAGTGTTTCTGAGGTTAAAATGTGTCTTAATCCAATGCAAATAACTAATTATAAGAGTTTGAGATAGATGTGGAGAGTTTAAAAGCCACTTATACCCATTTTGTCCCAAAACAGGCTAATAGCAAGAAAACATTGCTTAGTAGCTGTAAACAGCTATGTTTGTGTTTATGGGGTTAAAATGTGTCTTAATCCAATGCAACTAACTAAGTATAAGAGTTTGAGATAGATGTGGAGAGTTTAAAAGCCACTTATATCTATTTTGTCCCAAAACAGGCTAAAACCAAGAAAACATTGCTTAGAAGCTGTAAATAGCTATGTTAGTGTTTCTGGGGTTCAAATGTGTCTTAATACAATGCAACTGACTAGTTATAAGTGTTTGAGATGGATGTGGAGAGTTTAAAAGCCACTTATATCCATTTTGTCCCAAAACAGGCTAAAACCAAGAAAACATTGCTTAGTAGCTATAAACAGCTATGTTAGTGTTTATGGGGTTAAAATGTGTCTTAATCCAATGCAACTAACTATTTATAAGACTTTGAGATAGATGTGGAGAGTTTAAAAGCCACTTATACCTATTTTGTCCCAAAACAGGCTAAAACCAAGAAAACATTGCTTAGAAGCACTAAACAGCTATGTTAGTGTTTATGGGGTTAAAATGTGTCTTAATCCAATGCAACTAACTAATTATAAGAGTTTGAGATATATGTGGAGAGTTTAAAAGCCACTTATACCCATTTTGTCGCAAAACAGGCTAAAACCAAGAAAACATTGCTTAGAAGCTGTAAACAGCTATGTTAGTGTTTATGGGGTTAAAATGTGTCTTAATCCAATGCAATTAACTAATTATACGTCTTCGAGATATATGTGGAGAGTTTAAAAGCCACTTATACCCATTTTGTCCAAAAACAGGCTAAAACCAAGAAAACATTGCTTAGAAGCTGTAAACAGCTATGTTAGTGTTTATGGGGTTAAAATGTGTCTTAATCCAATGCAATTAACTAATTATAAGACTTTGAGATAGATGTGGAGAGTTTATAAGCCACTTATATCCATTTTGTCCCAAAACAGGCTAAAACCAAAAAAAACATTGCTTAGAAGCTGTAAATAGCTATATTAGTGTTTCTGGGGTTCAAATGTGTCTTAATCCAATGCAACTGACTAGTTATAAGTGTTTGAGATGGATGTGGAGAGTTTAAAAGCCACTTATATCCATTTTGTCCCAAAACAGGCTAAAACCAAGAAAACATTGCTTAGTAGCTGTAAACAGCTATGTTAGTGTTTATGGGGTTAAAATGTGTCTTAATCCAATGCAACTAACTAATTATAAGACTTTGAGATAGATGTGGAGAGTTTAAAAGCCACTTATACCTATTTTGTCCCAAAACAGGCTAAAACCAAGAAAACATTGCTTAGAAGAACTAAACAGCTATGTTAGTGTTTATGGTGTTAAAATGTGTCTTAATCCAATGCAACTAACTTATTATAAGAGTTTGAGATAGATGTGGAGAGTTTAAAAGCCACTTATACCCATTTTGTCCCAAAACAGGCTAAAACCAAGAAAACTTTGCTTAGAAGCTGTAAACAGCTATGTTAGTATTTATGGGGTTAAAATGTGTCTTAATCCAATGCAACTAACTAATTATAAGAGTTTGAGATAGATGTGGAGAGTTTAAAAGCCACTTATACCCATTTTGTCCCAAAAAAGGCTAACAGCAAGAAAACATTGCTTAGAAGCTGTAAACAGCTATGTTAGTGTTTCTCGGGTTAAAATGTGTCTTAATCCAATGCAACTATCTAATTATAAGAGTTTGAGATAGATGTGGAGAGTTTAAAAGCCACTTATACCCATTTTGTCCCAAAACAAACTAACAGCAAGAAAAAATTGCTTAGTAGCTGTAAACAGCTATGTTTGTGTTTATGGGGTTAAAATGTGTCTTAATCCAATGCAACTAACTAAGTATAAGAGTTTGAGATAGATGTGGAGAGTTTAAAAGCCACTTATACCCATTTTGTCCCAAAATAGGCTAAAACCAAGAAAACATTGCTTAGAAGCTATAAACAGTTATGTTAGTGTTTATGGGGTTAAAATGTGTCTTAATCCAATGCAACTAACTAATTATAAGAGTTTGAGATGAATGTGGAGAGTTTTAAAAGCCACTTATACCCATTTTATCCCAAAACACGCTAACACCAAGAAAACAATGCTTAGAAGCAGTAAACAGCTATGTTAGTTTTTATGGGGTTAAAATGTGTCTTAATCCAATGCAACTAACTAATTATTAGAGTTTGAGATAGATGTGGAGAGTTTAAAAGCACTTATACCCATTTTGTCCCAAAACAGGCTAAAACCAAGAAAACATTGCTTAGAAGCTGTAAAAAGCTATGTTAGTGTTTATGGGGTTAAAATGTGTCTTAATCCAATGCAACTAACTAATTATAAGAGTTTGAGATAGATGTGGAGAGTTTAAAAGCCACTTATACCCATTTTGTCCCAAAACAGGCTAAAACCAAGAAAACATTGCTTAGAAGCACTAAACAGCTATGTTAGTGTTTATGGGGTTAAAATGTGTCTTAATCCAATGCAACTAACTAATTATAAGAGTTTGAGATATATGTGGAGAGTTTAAAAGCCACTTATACCCATTTTGTCCAAAAACAGGCTAAAACCAAGAAAACATTGCTTAGAAGCTGTAAACAGCTATGTTAGTGTTTATGGGGTTAAAATGTGTCTTAATCCAATGCAATTAACTAATTATAAGACTTTGAGATAGATGTGGAGAGTTTATAAGCCACTTATATCCATTTTGTCCCAAAACAGGCTAAAACCAAAAAAACATTGCTTAGAAGCTGTAAATAGCTATATTAGTGTTTCTGGGGTTCAAATGTGTCTTAATCCAATGCAACTGACTAGTTATAAGTGTTTGAGATGGATGTGGAGAGTTTAAAAGCCACTTATATCCATTTTGTCCCAAAACAGGCTAAAACCAAGAAAACATTGCTTAGTAGCTGTAAACAGCTATGTTAGTGTTTATGGGGTTAAAATGTGTCTTAATCCAATGCAACTAACTAATTATAAGACTTTGAGATAGATGTGGAGAGTTTATAAGCCACTTATATCTATTTTGTCCCAAAACAGGCTAAAACCAAGAAAACATTGCTTAGAAGCTGTAAATAGCTATGTTAGTGTTTCTGGGGTTCAAATGTGTCTTAATCCAATGCAACTGACTAGTTATAAGTGTTTGAGATGGATGTGGAGAGTTTAAAAGCCACTTATATCCATTTTGTCCCAAAACAGGCTAAAACCAAGAAAATATTGCTTAGAAGCTGTAAACAGCTATGTTAGTGTTTATGGGGTTAAAATGTGTCTTAATCCAATGCAACTAACTTATTATAAGAGTTTGAGATAGATGTGGAGAGTTTAAAAGCCACTTATACCCATTTTGTCCCAAAACAGGCTAAAACCAAGAAAACTTTGCTTAGAAGCTGTAAACAGCTATGTTAATATTTATGGGGTTAAAATGTGTCTTAATCCAATGCAACTAACTAATTATAAGAGTTTGAGATAGATGTGGAGAGTTTAAAAGCCACTTATACCCATTTTGTCCCAAAAAAGGCTAACAGCAAGAAAACATTGCTTAGAAGCTGTAAACAGCTATGTTAGTGTTTCTGGGGTTAAAATGTGTCTTAATCCAATGCAACTAACTATTTATAAGAGTTTGAGATAGATGTGGAGAGTTTAAAAGCCACTTATACCCATTTTGTCCCAAAACAGGCTAAAACCAAGAAAACATTGCTTAGAAGCACTAAACAGCTATGTTCGTGTTTATGGGGTTAAAATGTGTCTTAATCCAATGCAACTAACTAATTATAAGAGTTTGAGATATATGTGGAGAGTTTAAAAGCCACTTATACCCATTTTGTCCAAAAACAGGCTAAAACCAAGAAAACATTGCTTAGAAGCTGTAAACAGCTATGTTAGTGTTTATGGGGTTAAAATGTGTCTTAATCCAATGCAATTAACTAATTATAAGAGTTTGAGATATATGTGGAGAGTTTATAAGCCACTTATATCCATTTTGTCCCAAAACAGGCTAAAACCAAGAAAATATTGCTTAGAAGCTGTAAATAGCTATGTTAGTGTTTCTGGGGTTCAAATGTGTCTTAATCTAATGCAACTGACTAGTTATAATTGTTTGAGATGGATGTGGAGAGTTTAAAAGCCACTTATATCCATTTTGTCCCAAAACAGGCTAAAACCAAGAAAACATTGCTTAGTAGCTTTAAACAGCTATGTTAGTGTTTATGGGGTTAAAATGTGTCTTAATCCAATGCAACTAACTAATTATAAGACTTTGAGATAGATGTGGAGAGTTTAAAAGCCACTTATATCCATTTTGTCCCAAAACAGGCTAAAACCAAGAAAACATTGCTTAGTAGCTGTAAACAACTATGTTAGTGTTTATGGGGTTAAAATGTGTCTTAATCCAATGCAACTAACTAATTATAAGACTTTGAGATAGATGTGGAGAGTTTAAAACCCACTTATACCTATTTTGTCCCAAAACAGGCTAAAACCAAGAAAACATTGCTTAGAAGCACTAAACAGCTATGTTAGTGTTTATGGTGTTAAAATGTGTCTTAATCCAATGCAACTAACTTATTATAAGAGTTTGAGATAGATGTGGAGAGTTTAAAAGCCACTTATACCCATTTTGTCCCAAAACAGGCTAAAACCAAGAAAACTTTGCTTAGAAGCTGTAAACAGCTATGTTAGTGTTTATGGGGTTAAAATGTGTCTTAATCCAATGCAACTAACTAATTATAAGAGTTTGAGATAGATGTGGAGAGTTTAAAAGCCACTTATACCCATTTTGTCCCAAAACAGGCTAAAACCAAGAAAATATTGCTTAGAAGCTGTAAACAGCTATGTTAGTGTTTCTGAGGTTAAAATGTGTCTTAATCCAATGCAAACAACTAATTATAAGAGTTTGAGATAGATGTGGAGAGTTTAAAAGCCACTTATACCCATTATGTCCCAAAACAGGCTAATAGCAAGAAAACATTGCTTAGTAGCTGTAAACAGCTATGTTTGTGTTTATGGGGTTAAAATGTGTCTTAATCCAATGCAACTAACTAAGTATAAGAGTTTGAGATAGATGTGGAGAGTTTAAAAGCCACTTATACCCATTTTGTCCCAAAACAGGCTAAAACCAAGAAAACATTGCTTAGAAGCTTTAAACAGCTATGTTAGTGTTTATGGGGTTAAAATGTGTCTTAATCCAATGCAACTAACTAATTATAAGACTTTGAGATTATTGATCAAGAGAATAAGCCTAAGGCAGCCATGGCCGTCCGTACAATTATGGGGCCGTCCGTACAACCAAGCAATAAGGCCGAGTCATGTAAGTGTGTAAAGACAATGAGGAGGCCTGCTCTCCTTAGGCCCATGAGAAGGATCTAGAATGTCGCTTGTAGCCGTTAGAGAGGAGGAACAAGTGGAGTCACGAGTTATGTTGTGTTTAAGGAGACTAGGACGAGTCACTATCACCGTTGGGATTAGTTCTATCTCTCTCCTTGTCCCTATCACTTATACGATCGGTTGGTAGAGGGTGTAGCCCTAATTTTCCCTTGATATATATAGGCTTTAGCCCACATTGTAATATAGATTCTTATGGAACAATAACCTAATCTTTTCTTCTTCCTCATTCTCTTTGTCTACCGATATCTCTCATCAATCTCTTGATTCTCTTCTTTATTCTACAAAGTCTAACATGGTATCAGAGCGAGTTCTTCGATTCTCTACAGTCTAATCTCATTCTCCTACTCATTTCTACACTCTAGTCTCCTTATCTTCGTTTCTTCTCACTCACATCTCTTTTATTCTCCGGGTAAAAGCTTTACCCATCGGTCCATAGAAATCCGACCATGGAAAACGCCAAGCCCATTGTTTCACCGGTTGTCCTAAAGGGGACAAACTACTTGCTGTGGACAAGAACCACAAGAACCGCCCTTGGAGGTCGTGGCCTTTGGAGTCATGTCGAGTCCGACTATGTCCCAAAGAAAAACCCCAAAGGAGAGGACGCTTCCGAGGCGGAAGCGGAGGAAGAGAGCGAGAGGAAGGCCAAATGGTTCCAAGAAGACCAAGTTGTCCTATCTGTTCTCCAAAACTCTCTGGACACGCCTATCCTTGAGGCCTACTCATATTGCGAGACGGCCAAGGAACTGTGGGAAACACTTAAAGGCGTGTATGGTAATGTCTCTAACATGACTAGAGTCTTTGAGGTCAAGAAGGCCATAAATGATCTTAACCAAGATGATGTGGAGTTCACTAAGCATCTTGGTAAGTTCCGTGCACTATGGTCCGAGCTTGACATGTTGCGGCCAAGTACACTTGAGGCAAGTGTGCTAAACGAAAGAAAGGAGCAAGACAAAGTCTTCGGACTCCTACTTACCTTGAACCCGTCCTTCAACGACCTCTTGAAGCACATCCTAAGGGCAGAGAAGCTCCCCTCCTTTGAAGATATTTGCTCCCAAATTCAGAAAGAGCAAGGATCCCTTGATTTGTTTAGCGGTAAGGGGGAGCTTGCTTCGGCCAACAAAGGAACGTACAAGCAAGAGGAGAGGAAGTGGTTGGTGTGCGACCACTGCAAGAAGCGGGGTCATCTGAAAGACAAGTGCTGGGTTCTCCATCCTCATCTCAAGCCGGCCAAGTTCAAAGCCAACCTCTCAAAGGAAGCGGTTAGCGATAAAGGAGCCGGATCATCAAAGCAGGGAGATGAGGTGGCCATGACCGCAGCCTACGGAGATGTGGTGAGGAAGTCAGACCTTGAGGCTCTCATCCGCTCCATTGCTTCACTCAAGGAGTCTGGTATCTCTTTCTTTACTTCTAGGCCTAGCAAATCGCTTGTTATTGACTCGGGAGCCTCACATCATATGATTAGTAACCCTAGTTTAATTGACAACATAAAACCGGCCTTAGGAAGTGTTGTTATTGCAAATGGAGAACAAATACCAGTAAAGGGAATAGGGGACTTGAAACTATTTGATAAAACCTCAAAAGCTTTCTTTATGCCTACCTTTACCTCCAATTTACTATCGGTTAAGAGGGCCACAAATGATTTGAATTGTTATGCAATCTTTGGTCCTAACAATGTTTATTTTCAGGATATTGAGACTGGAAAGGTTCTTGGAGAAGGGCAAGGGAGTGGAGATCTCTATGTCCTAGAGAAAACCGATCCAAATTTATCCTCTACTAAGTCTTGTTTTGTTGTTGATTCGAATATGGTGTGGCATGCTAGGCTAGGCCACCCACATTCACGTGCTTTAGGGTTGATGTTTCCTAATATTTCTTTTGATAATTCTACTTGTGAACCTTGTATTCTTGGAAAACATTGCAAGTCTATCTTTCCTAAGTCAACTACTATTTATGAGAATTGTTTTGATTTAGTTCACTCAGATGTTTGGACATCACCATGCCTATCTAGAGATAATAACAAGTATTTTGTGACCTTTATTGATGAAAAATCAAAATACACTTGGATTACCTTGTTGCCATCTAAAGATAGAGTATTTGATGCCTTTATCAATTTTCAAAATTATGTGACTAATCACTTCAATGCTAAACTTAAGGTACTTAGGTCTGATAATGGGGGGGAATACACAAATTGCAAGTTCAAAGAACATCTCTCCAAGCATGGCATTCTCCATCAAACGAGTTGTCCCTACACGCCACAACAAAATGGTGTGGCCGAGAGGAAGAACCGGCACCTCATGGAAGTGGCGCGGGCAATCATGTTCCATTCGAGTGTTCCTAAACGATATTGGGGTGATGCCGTGATGACTGCATGCTACCTAATCAACCGAACACCAACTAGAGTTCTTCATGACTTATCTCCATTTGAAGTACTAAACAAATTTAAACCATCTCTTGATCACTTACGAGTTTTCGGCTGTGTTTGTTTTGTGTTAGTACCAGGAGAACAAAGGAGTAAGCTGGATGCCAAAAGTACAAAGTGTATGTTCATTGGCTACTCTACCACACAAAAGGGGTACAAATGTTATGATCCGGCCACAAGTCGACTATATGTCTCTCGAGATGTCCGGTTTCTAGAACATGTGGGCTACCATGACAAGAGGGATTGGAACAGCCTTAAAGATCTCTCTCACTCACCTAATGACCGAGCTTCGAGTCTACGGTTCCTTCTTGATCACCTTGGCAACCCATCTCCACCAACGGGTGCCGTGCGGCCAACACTAAGTCAAATTTCTACCGATGGTGGGTCTGACCAAGGAGATGCAAATGACAATGGTTCAGCCCAAGATGGTGAATCTCTCGAGTCTGGCCTACCCATAACCGGTGTTCCCGTCCCTGGCCCTACAACGGACACGCATGCTCCGGCGGCGGCCTCTACCGAGGAAAACACGGAGACGGCTCCTACGGACGGTACGTCCACCGTGTTGCCTAGCGTGGATCCACTTCCAGCACCAGTCCTGCGTCGGAGCACCAGACCTCGGTCGGATCCCTCCACTTGGAAGAACAAGCGTGTCTATTACAACAGCCAAGCTGTCGCTCATCCCATTCAGTCCGTTTGTTCCCTTGAGCTGTTACCTGCTGATCACCAAGCTTTCTTCGGCCAAGTGGACGCCAATTGGATCCCGCAGACATATGATGAAGCCAAGGAACATCAAGTTTGGTTAGATGCGGTCAAGGATGAAACTGGCGCCATGATCCGGAATCATACGTGGGACGAATCGGATCTTCCTCAAGGCAAGCGGGCAGTTAGCTCCAAATGGGTGTTTACCATAAAGTATTTGAGCAATGGTGACATTGAACGGCATAAAGCCAGGTTAGTGGCCCGTGGCTTCACCCAAACCTATGGCGCGGACTACACGGACACCTTTGCACCCGTGGCCAAGCTCCATACGGTTCGGGTTGTGCTGTCTCTTGCTGTCAACCTCTCATGGGACTTATGGCAGATGGATGTGAAGAACGCCTTCCTTCAAGGTGAACTTGATGAAGAAGTGTACATGACGCCTCCTCCCGGCCTTGAAGACATGGTTACACCCGGAAAAGTCTTGAGGCTACGTAAGGCCATCTATGGCCTTAAGCAGTCCCCACGAGCGTGGTACCACAAACTAAGCTCCACTCTCAAGACTGATGGTTTTACGCGATCGGAGGCTGATCATACTCTCTTCACGCGTCGCACCTCTATTGGTTGGGTGGTGGTGCTCATATACGTCGACGACATCATCGTGACTGGTGATGATAAGGCGGCCATTCAGGACACCAAGGACTCTCTCAAGTCGGTATTTGACATCAAGGACCTTGGGGAACTCAAATACTTTCTTGGTATTGAGATTTGTCGCTCACCGGAAGGACTCTTCCTCTCACAACGCAAGTATACTCTTGACTTGTTAGAGGAGACTGGCAAGCTTGGTGTGTCTCCGGTTGCTACGCCCCTTGATGAAGATTACCAGCTCAAGCGAAAGGGGGAGAGCTTACGGGCAAAAGAAGGCCGACCTAAGGAACCAATGGACGAGCCATTCTTAGACGTCACACGCTACCGCCGGCTTGTAGGTAAGCTGATATACCTTACTATCACACGACCTGACATATCTTACGCTGTGAATCAGGTTAGCCAACATATGAAGGCACCAAGCAAGTACCAATGGAGTCAAGTCGAAAGGATCCTAAGCTATCTCAAGGGCAGTCCGGGTCAAGGTATTTGGATGGGCAAGAATGACAACACCGAAATCGTTGGCTATTGTGATGCGGATTACAATGGCGACACGCTGGATAGGAGATCCACCACTGGGTACTGCACGTTTGTTGGAGGCAACTTGGTTACATGGAGGTCTAAGAAACAAAAGGTGGTTTCATGCTCTAGCGCCGAGGCCGAGTATAGAGCTATGAGGAAGCTCACTAACGAGATGACATGGCTGAAGGGCCTACTCAAGGACTTAGGCATCGAGACAGAGCAGCCCATGACCATGCACTGCGACAATGAAGCGGCCATCCATATTGCCACAAACTCAGTCTTTCATGAGAGGACCAAGCACATAGAAAGCGATTGCCACAAGGTGAGAGAGAAAATTGAAGAAGGAGTGGTGTTACCATGCCACACAAGGAGTCAAGATCAGCTAGCTGACATCTTCACCAAGTCTGCAAGCTCCAAGGTTTGTGATCACATCTACAGCAAACTTGGACTTGTAGACATTACACGGCCATGATCAAGCTTCCCTAATCCGTGGACGGCACACTCTTTTTCCCTTGACTTGGTTTTGTCCCATGAGGTTTTCTAAGTCAAGGTTTTTAATGAGGTGCTGCTTCACGGGTTCCAAGCTTAGCCATTTCACTTGGCTAAGCTTGAGGGGGAGTATTGATCAAGAGAATAAGCCTAAGGCAGCCATGGCCGTCCGTACAATTATGGGGCCGTCCGTACAACCAAGCAATAAGGCCGAGTCATGTAAGTGTGTAAAGACAATGAGGAGGCCTGCTCTCCTTAGGCCCATGAGAAGGATCTAGAATGTCGCTTGTAGCCGTTAGAGAGGAGGAACAAGTGGAGTCACGAGTTATGTTGTGTTTAAGGAGACTAGGACGAGTCACTATCACCGTTGGGATTAGTTCTATCTCTCTCCTTGTCCCTATCACTTATACGATCGGTTGGTAGAGGGTGTAGCCCTAATTTTCCCTTGATATATATAGGCTTTAGCCCACATTGTAATATAGATTCTTATGGAACAATAACCTAATCTTTTCTTCTTCCTCATTCTCTTTGTCTACCGATATCTCTCATCAATCTCTTGATTCTCTTCTTTATTCTACAAAGTCTAACAGAGATAGATGTGGAGAGTTTATAAGCCACTTATATCTATTTTGTCCCAAAACAGGCTAAAACCAAGAAAACATTGCTTAGTAGTTTTAAACAGCTATGTTAGTGTTTATGGGGTTAAAATGTGTCTTAATCCAATGCAACTAACTAATTATAAGACTTTGAGATAGATGTGGAGGGTTTAAAAGCCACTTATATCCATTTTGTCCCAAAACAGGCTAAAACCAAGAAAACATTGCTTAGTAGCTGTAAACAACTATGTTAGTGTTTATGGGGTTAAAATGTGTCTTAATCCAATGCAACTAACTAATTATAAGACTTTGAGATAGATGTGGAGAGTTTAAAAGCCACTTATACCTATTTTGTCCCAAAACAGGCTAAAACCAAGAAAACATTGCTTAGAAGCACTAAACAGCTATGTTAGTGTTTATGGTGTTAAAATGTGTCTTAATCCAATGCAACTAACTTATTATAAGAGTTTGAGATAGATGTGGAGAGTTTAAAAGCCACTTATACCCATTTTGTCCCAAACCAGGCTAAAACTAAGAAAACTTTGCTTAGAAGCTGTAAACAGCTATGTTAGTATTTATGGGGTTAAAATGTGTCTTAATCCAATGCAACTAACTAATTATAAGAGTTTGAGATAGATGTGGAGAGTTTAAAAGCCACTTATACCCATTTTGTCCCAAAAAAGGCTAACAGCAAGAAAACATTGCTTAGAAGCTGTAAACAGCTATGTTAGTGTTTCTGGGGTTAAAATGTGTCTTAATCCAATGCAACTAACTAATTATAAGAGTTTGAGATAGATGTGGAGAGTTTAAAAGCCACTTATACCCATTTTGTCCCAAAACAGGCTAAAACCAAGAAAACATTGCTTAGAAGCACTAAACAGCTATGTTAGTGTTTATGGGGTTAAAATGTGTCTTAATCCAATGCAACTAACTAATTATAAGAGTTTGAGATATATGTGGAGAGTTTAAAAGCCACTTATACCCATTTTGTCCAAAAACAGGCTAAAACCAAGAAAACATTGCTTAGAAGCACTAAACAGCTATGTTAGTGTTTATGGGGTTAAAATGTGTCTTAATCCAATGCAACTAACTAATTATAAGAGTTTGAGATATATGTGGAGAGTTTATAAGCCACTTATATCCATTTTGTCCCAAAACAGGCTAAAACCAAGAAAATATTGCTTAGAAGCTGTAAATAGCTATGTTAGTGTTTCTGGGGTTCAAATGTGTCTTAATCCAATGCAACTGACTAGTTATAATTGTTTGAGATGGATGTGGAGAGTTTAAAAGCCACTTATATCCATTTTGTCCCAAAACAGGCTAAAACCAAGAAAACATTGCTTAGTAGCTTTAAACAGCTATGTTAGTGTTTATGGGGTTAAAATGTGTCTTAATCCAATGCAACTAACTAATTATAAGACTTTGAGATAGATGTGGAGAGTTTAAAAGCCACTTATATCCATTTTGTCCCAAAACAGGCTAAAACCAAGAAAACATTGCTTAGTAGCTGTAAACAACTATGTTAGTGTTTATGGGGTTAAAATGTGTCTTAATCCAATGCAACTAACTAATTATAAGACTTTGAGATAGATGTGGAGAGTTTAAAAGCCACTTATACCTATTTTGTCCCAAAACAGGCTAAAACCAAGAAAACATTGCTTAGAAGCACTAAACAGCTATGTTAGTGTTTATGGTGTTAAAATGTGTCTTAATCCAATGCAACTAACTTATTATAAGAGTTTGAGATAGATGTGGAGAGTTTAAAAGCCACTTATACCCATTTTGTCCCAAAACAGGCTAAAACCAAGAAAACTTTGCTTAGAAGCTGTAAACAGCTATGTTAGTGTTTATGGGGTTAAAATGTGTCTTAATCCAATGCAACTAACTAATTATAAGAGTTTGAGATAGATGTGGAGAGTTTAAAAGCCACTTATACCCATTTTGTCCCAAAACAGGCTAAAACCAAGAAAATATTGTTTAGAAGCTGTAAACAGCTATGTTAGTGTTTCTGAGGTTAAAATGTGTCTTAATCCAATGCAAACAACTAATTATAAGAGTTTGAGATAGATGTGGAGAGTTTAAAAGCCACTTATACCCATTATGTCCCAAAACAGGCTAATAGCAAGAAAACATTGCTTAGTAGCTGTAAACAGCTATGTTTGTGTTTATGGGGTTAAAATGTGTCTTAATCCAATGCAACTAACTAAGTATAAGAGTTTGAGATAGATGTGGAGAGTTTAAAAGCCACTTATACCCATTTTGTCCCAAAACAGGCTAAAACCAAGAAAACATTGCTTAGAAGCTTTAAACAGCTATGTTAGTGTTTATGGGGTTAAAATGTGTCTTAATCCAATGCAACTAACTAATTATAAGACTTTGAGATAGATGTGGAGAGTTTATAAGCCACTTATATCTATTTTGTCCCAAAACAGGCTAAAACCAAGAAAACATTGCTTAGAAGCTGTAAATAGCTATGTTAGTGTTTCTGGGGTTCAAATGTGTCTTAATACAATGCAACTGACTAGTTATAAGTGTTTGAGATGGATGTGGAGAGTTTAAAAGCCACTTATATCCATTTTGTCCCAAAACAGGCTAAAACCAAGAAAACATTGCTTAGTAGCTATAAACAGCTATGTTAGTGTTTATGGGGTTAAAATGTGTCTTAATCCAATGCAACTAACTAATTATAAGACTTTGAGATAGATGTGGAGAGTTTAAAAGCCACTTATACCTATTTTGTCCCAAAACAGGCTAAAACCAAGAAAACATTGCTTAGAAGCACTAAACAGCTATGTTAGTGTTTATGGGGTTAAAATGTGTCTTAATCCAATGCAACTAACTAATTATAAGAGTTTGAGATATATGTGGAGAGTTTAAAAGCCACTTATACCCATTTTGTCCCAAAACAGGCTAAAACCAAGAAAACATTGCTTAGAAGCTGTAAACAGCTATGTTAGTGTTTATGGGGTTAAAATGTGTCTTAATCCAATGCAACTAACTAATTATAAGAGTTTGAGATAGATGTGGAGAGTTTATAAGCCACTTATATCCATTTTGTCCCAAAACAGGCTAAAACCAAGAAAACATTGCTTAGAAGCTGTAAATAGCTATGTTAGTGTTTCTGGGGTTCAAATGTGTCTTAATCCAATGGAACTGACTAGTTATAATTGTTTGAGATGGATGTGGAGAGTTTAAAAGCCACTTATATCCATTTTGTCCCAAAACAGGCTAAAACCAAGAAAACATTGCTTAGAAGCTGTAAACAGCTATGTTAGTGTTTATGGGGTTAAAATGTGTCTTAATCCAATGCAACTAACTAATTATAAGACTTTGAGATAGATGTGGAGAGTTTATAAGCCACTTATATCTATTTTGTCCCAAAACAGGCTAAAACCAAGAAAACATTGCTTAGAAGCTGTAAATAGCTATGTTAGTGTTTCTGGGGTTCAAATGTGTCTTAATCCAATGCAACTGACTAGTTATAAGTGTTTGAGATGGATGTGGAGAGTTTAAAAGCCACTTATATCCATTTTGTCCCAAAACAGGCTAAAACCAAGAAAACATTGCTTAGTAGCTATAAACAGCTATTTTAGTGTTTATGGGGTTAAAATGTGTCTTAATCCAATGCAACTAACTATTTATAAGACTTTGAGATAGATGTGGAGAGTTTAAAAGCCACTTATACCTATTTTGTCCCAAAACAGGCTAAAACCAAGAAAACATTGCTTAGAAGCACTAAACAGCTATGTTAGTGTTTATGGGGTTAAAATGTGTCTTAATCCAATGCAACTAACTAATTATAAGAGTTTGAGATATATGTGGAGAGTTTAAAAGCCACTTATACCCATTTTGTCGCAAAACAGGCTAAAACCAAGAAAACATTGCTTAGAAGCTGTAAACAGCTATGTTAGTGTTTATGGGGTTAAAATGTGTCTTAATCCAATGCAATTAACTAATTATAAGACTTCGAGATAGATGTGGAGAGTTTATAAGCCACTTATATCTATTTTGTCCCAAAACAGGCTAAAACCAAGAAAATATTGCTTAGAAGCTGTAAATAGCTATGTTAGTGTTTCTGGGGTTCAAATGTGTCTTAATCCAATGCAACTGACTAGTTATAATTGTTTGAGATGGATGTGGAGAGTTTAAAAGCCACTTATATCCATTTTGTCCCAAAACAGGCTAAAACCAAGAAAACATTGCTTAGTAGCTTTAAACAGCTATGTTAGTGTTTATGGGGTTAAAATGTGTCTTAATCCAATGCAACTAACTAATTATAAGACTTTGAGATAGATGTGGAGAGTTTAAAAGCCACTTATATCCATTTTGTCCCAAAACAGGCTAAAACCAAGAAAACATTGCTTAGTAGCTGTAAACAACTATGTTAGTGTTTATGGGGTTAAAATGTGCCTTAATCCAATGCAACTAACTAATTATAAGACTTTGAGATAGATGTGGAGAGTTTAAAAGCCACTTATACCTATTTTGTCCCATAACAGGCTAAAACCAAGAAAACATTGCTTAGAAGCACTAAACAGCTATGTTAGTGTTTATGGTGTTAAAATGTGTCTTAATCCAATGCAACTAACTTATTATAAGAGTTTGAGATAGATGTGGAGAGTTTAAAAGCCACTTATACCCATTTTGTCCCAAAACAGGCTAAAACCAAGAAAACTTTGCTTAGAAGCTGTAAACAGCTATGTTAGTATTTATGGGGTTAAAATGTGTCTTAATCCAATGCAACTAACTAATTATAAGAGTTTGAGATAGATGTGGAGAGTTTAAAAGCCACTTATACCCATTTTGTCCCAAAAAAGGCTAACAGCAAGAAAACATTGCTTAGAAGCTTTAAACAGCTATGTTAGTGTTTATGGGGTTAAAATGTGTCTTAATCCAATGCAACTAACTAATTATAAGAGTTTGAGATAGATGTGGAGAGTTTAAAAGCCACTTATACCCATTTTGTCCCAAAACAGGCTAAAACCAAGAAAACATTGCTTAGAAGCACTAAACAGCTATGTTAGTGTTTATGGGGTTAAAATGTGTCTTAATCCAATGCAACTAACTAATTATAAGAGTTTGAGATATATGTGGAGAGTTTAAAAGCCACTTATACCCATTTTGTCCAAAAACAGGCTAAAACCAAGAAAACATTGCTTAGAAGCTGTAAACAGCTATGTTAGTGTTTATGGGGTTAAAATGTGTCTTAATCCAATGCAATTAACTAATTATAAGACTTTGAGATAGATGTGGAGAGTTTATAAGCCACTTATATCCATTTTGTCCCAAAACAGGCTAAAACCAAAAAAACATTGCTTAGAAGCTGTAAATAGCTATATTAGTGTTTCTGGGGTTCAAATGTGTCTTAATCCAATGCAACTGACTAGTTATAAGTGTTTGAGATGGATGTGGAGAGTTTAAAAGCCACTTATATCCATTTTGTCCCAAAACAGGCTAAAACCAAGAAAACATTGCTTAGTAGCTGTAAACAGCTATGTTAGTGTTTATGGGGTTAAAATGTGTCTTAATCCAATGCAACTAACTAATTATAAGACTTTGAGATAGATGTGGAGAGTTTAAAAGCCACTTATACCTATTTTGTCCCAAAACAGGCTAAAACCAAGAAAACATTGCTTAGAAGAACTAAACAGCTATGTTAGTGTTTATGGTGTTAAAATGTGTCTTAATCCAATGCAACTAACTTATTATAAGAGTTTGAGATAGATGTGGAGAGTTTAAAAGCCACTTATACCCATTTTGTCCCAAAACAGGCTAAAACCAAGAAAACTTTGCTTAGAAGCTGTAAACAGCTATGTTAGTATTTATGGGGTTAAAATGTGTCTTAATCCAATGCAACTAACTAATTATAAGAGTTTGAGATAGATGTGGAGAGTTTAAAAGCCACTTATACCCATTTTGTCCCAAAAAAGGCTAACAGCAAGAAAACATTGCTTAGAAGCTGTAAACAGCTATGTTAGTGTTTCTCGGGTTAAAATGTGTCTTAATCCAATGCAACTATCTAATTATAAGAGTTTGAGATAGATGTGGAGAGTTTAAAAGCCACTTATACCCATTTTGTCCCAAAACAAACTAACAGCAAGAAAAAATTGCTTAGTAGCTGTAAACAGCTATGTTTGTGTTTATGGGGTTAAAATGTGTCTTAATCCAATGCAACTAACTAAGTATAAGAGTTTGAGATAGATGTGGAGAGTTTAAAAGCCACTTATACCCATTTTGTCCCAAAATAGGCTAAAACCAAGAAAACATTGCTTAGAAGCTATAAACAGTTATGTTAGTGTTTATGGGGTTAAAATGTGTCTTAATCCAATGCAACTAACTAATTATAAGAGTTTGAGATGAATGTGGAGAGTTTTAAAAGCCACTTATACCCATTTTATCCCAAAACACGCTAACACCAAGAAAACAATGCTTAGAAGCAGTAAACAGCTATGTTAGTTTTTATGGGGTTAAAATGTGTCTTAATCCAATGCAACTAACTAATTATTAGAGTTTGAGATAGATGTGGAGAGTTTAAAAGCACTTATACCCATTTTGTCCCAAAACAGGCTAAAACCAAGAAAACATTGCTTAGAAGCTGTAAAAAGCTATGTTAGTGTTTATGGGGTTAAAATGTGTCTTAATCCAATGCAACTAACTAATTATAAGAGTTTGAGATAGATGTGGAGAGTTTAAAAGCCACTTATACCCATTTTGTCCCAAAACAGGCTAAAACCAAGAAAACATTGCTTAGAAGCACTAAACAGCTATGTTAGTGTTTATGGGGTTAAAATGTGTCTTAATCCAATGCAACTAACTAATTATAAGAGTTTGAGATATATGTGGAGAGTTTAAAAGCCACTTATACCCATTTTGTCCAAAAACAGGCTAAAACCAAGAAAACATTGCTTAGAAGCTGTAAACAGCTATGTTAGTGTTTATGGGGTTAAAATGTGTCTTAATCCAATGCAATTAACTAATTATAAGACTTTGAGATAGATGTGGAGAGTTTATAAGCCACTTATATCCATTTTGTCCCAAAACAGGCTAAAACCAAAAAAACATTGCTTAGAAGCTGTAAATAGCTATATTAGTGTTTCTGGGGTTCAAATGTGTCTTAATCCAATGCAACTGACTAGTTATAAGTGTTTGAGATGGATGTGGAGAGTTTAAAAGCCACTTATATCCATTTTGTCCCAAAACAGGCTAAAACCAAGAAAACATTGCTTAGTAGCTGTAAACAGCTATGTTAGTGTTTATGGGGTTAAAATGTGTCTTAATCCAATGCAACTAACTAATTATAAGACTTTGAGATAGATGTGGAGAGTTTAAAAGCCACTTATACCTATTTTGTCCCAAAACAGGCTAAAACCAAGAAAACATTGCTTAGAAGAACTAAACAGCTATGTTAGTGTTTATGGTGTTAAAATGTGTCTTAATCCAATGCAACTAACTTATTATAAGAGTTTGAGATAGATGTGGAGAGTTTAAAAGCCACTTATACCCATTTTGTCCCAAAACAGGCTAAAACCAAGAAAACTTTGCTTAGAAGCTGTAAACAGCTATGTTAGTATTTATGGGGTTAAAATGTGTCTTAATCCAATGCAACTAACTAATTATAAGAGTTTGAGATAGATGTGGAGAGTTTAAAAGCCACTTATACCCATTTTGTCCCAAAAAAGGCTAACAGCAAGAAAACATTGCTTAGAAGCTGTAAACAGCTATGTTAGTGTTTCTCGGGTTAAAATGTGTCTTAATCCAATGCAACTATCTAATTATAAGAGTTTGAGATAGATGTGGAGAGTTTAAAAGCCACTTATACCCATTTTGTCCCAAAAAAAACTAACAGCAAGAAAAAATTGCTTAGTAGCTGTAAACAGCTATGTTTGTGTTTATGGGGTTAAAATGTGTCTTAATCCAATGCAACTAACTAAGTATAAGAGTTTGAGATAGATGTGGAGAGTTTAAAAGCCACTTATACCCATTTTGTCCCAAAATAGGCTAAAACCAAGAAAACATTGCTTAGAAGCTATAAACAGTTATGTTAGTGTTTATGGGGTTAAAATGTGTCTTAATCCAATGCAACTAACTAATTATAAGAGTTTGAGATGAATGTGGAGAGTTTTAAAAGCCACTTATACCCATTTTATCCCAAAACACGCTAACACCAAGAAAACAATGCTTAGAAGCAGTAAACAGCTATGTTAGTTTTTATGGGGTTAAAATGTGTCTTAATCCAATGCAACTAACTAATTATTAGAGTTTGAGATAGATGTGGAGAGTTTAAAAGCACTTATACCCATTTTGTCCCAAAACAGGCTAAAACCAAGAAAACATTGCTTAGAAGCTGTAAAAAGCTATGTTAGTGTTTATGGGGTTAAAATGTGTCTTAATCCAATGCAACTAACTAATTATAAGAGTTTGAGATAGATGTGGAGAGTTTAAAAGCCACTTATACCCATTTTGTCCCAAAACAGGCTAAAACCAAGAAAATATTGCTTAGAAGCTGTAAACAGCTATGTTAGTGTTTCTGAGGTTAAAATGTGTCTTAATCCAATGCAAATAACTAATTATAAGAGTTTGAGATAGATGTGGAGAGTTTAAAAGCCACTTATACCCATTCTGTCCCAAAACAGGCTAATAGCAAGAAAACATTGCTTAGTAGCTGTAAACAGCTATGTTTGTGTTTATGGGGTTAAAATGTGTCTTAATCCAATGCAACTAACTAAGTATAAGAGTTTGAGATAGATGTGGAGAGTTTAAAAGCCACTTATACCCATTTTGTCCCAAAACAGGCTAAAACCAAGAAAACATTGCTTAGAAGCTTTAAACAGCTATGTTAGTGTTTATGGGGTTAAAATGTGTCTTAATCCAATGCAACTAACTAATTATAAGACTTTGAGATAGATGTGGAGAGTTTATAAGCCACTTATATCCATTTTGTCCCAAAACAGGCTAAAACCAAAAAAACATTGCTTAGAAGCTGTAAATAGCTATATTAGTGTTTCTGGGGTTCAAATGTGTCTTAATCCAATGCAACTGACTAGTTATAAGTGTTTGAGATGGATGTGGAGAGTTTAAAAGCCACTTATATCCATTTTGTCCCAAAACAGGCTAAAACCAAGAAAACATTGCTTAGTAGCTGTAAACAGCTATGTTAGTGTTTATGGGGTTAAAATGTGTCTTAATCCAATGCAACTAACTAATTATAAGAGTTTGAGATAGATGTGGAGAGTTTAAAAGCCACTTATACCTATTTTGTCCCAAAACAGGCTAAAACCAAGAAAACATTGCTTAGAAGAACTAAACAGCTATGTTAGTGTTTATGGTGTTAAAATGTGTCTTAATCCAATGCAACTAACTTATTATAAGAGTTTGAGATAGATGTGGAGAGTTTAAAAGCCACTTATACCCATTTTGTCCCAAAACAGGCTAAAACCAAGAAAACTTTGCTTAGAAGCTGTAAACAGCTATGTTAGTATTTATGGGGTTAAAATGTGTCTTAATCCAATGCAACTAACTAATTATAAGAGTTTGAGATAGATGTGGAGAGTTTAAAAGCCACTTATACCCATTTTGTCCCAAAAAAGGCTAACAGCAAGAAAACATTGCTTAGAAGCTGTAAACAGCTATGTTAGTGTTTCTCGGGTTAAAATGTGTCTTAATCCAATGCAACTATCTAATTATAAGAGTTTGAGATAGATGTGGAGAGTTTAAAAGCCACTTATACCCATTTTGTCCCAAAACAAACTAACAGCAAGAAAAAATTGCTTAGTAGCTGTAAACAGCTATGTTTGTGTTTATGGGGTTAAAATGTGTCTTAATCCAATGCAACTAACTAAGTATAAGAGTTTGAGATAGATGTGGAGAGTTTAAAAGCCACTTATACCCATTTTGTCCCAAAATAGGCTAAAACCAAGAAAACATTGCTTAGAAGCTATAAACAGTTATGTTAGTGTTTATGGGGTTAAAATGTGTCTTAATCCAATGCAACTAACTAATTATAAGAGTTTGAGATGAATGTGGAGAGTTTTAAAAGCCACTTATACCCATTTTATCCCAAAACACGCTAACACCAAGAAAACAATGCTTAGAAGCAGTAAACAGCTATGTTAGTTTTTATGGGGTTAAAATGTGTCTTAATCCAATGCAACTAACTAATTATTAGAGTTTGAGATAGATGTGGAGAGTTTAAAAGCACTTATACCCATTTTGTCCCAAAACAGGCTAAAACCAAGAAAACATTGCTTAGAAGCTGTAAAAAGCTATGTTAGTGTTTATGGGGTTAAAATGTGTCTTAATCCAATGCAACTAACTAATTATAAGAGTTTGAGATAGATGTGGAGAGTTTAAAAGCCACTTATACCCATTTTGTCCCAAAACAGGCTAAAACCAAGAAAATATTGCTTAGAAGCTGTAAACAGCTATGTTAGTGTTTCTGAGGTTAAAATGTGTCTTAATCCAATGCAAATAACTAATTATAAGAGTTTGAGATAGATGTGGAGAGTTTAAAAGCCACTTATACCCATTCTGTCCCAAAACAGGCTAATAGCAAGAAAACATTGCTTAGTAGCTGTAAACAGCTATGTTTGTGTTTATGGGGTTAAAATGTGTCTTAATCCAATGCAACTAACTAAGTATAAGAGTTTGAGATAGATGTGGAGAGTTTAAAAGCCACTTATACCCATTTTGTCCCAAAACAGGCTAAAACCAAGAAAACATTGCTTAGAAGCTTTAAACAGCTATGTTAGTGTTTATGGGGTTAAAATGTGTCTTAATCCAATGCAACTAACTAATTATAAGACTTTGAGATAGATGTGGAGAGTTTATAAGCCACTTATATCCATTTTGTCCCAAAACAGGCTAAAACCAAGAAAACATTGCTTAGAAGCTGTAAATAGCTATGTTAGTGTTTCTGGGGTTCAAATGTGTCTTAATACAATGCAACAGACTAGTTATAAGTGTTTGAGATGGATGTGGAGAGTTTAAAAGCCACTTATATCCATTTTGTCCCAAAACAGGCTAAAACCAAGAAAACATTGCTTAGTAGCTATAAACAGCTATGTTAGTGTTTATGGGGTTAAAATGTGTCTTAATCCAATGCAACTAACTAATTATAAGACTTTGAGATAGATGTGGAGAGTTTATAAGCCACTTATATCTATTTTGTCCCAAAACAGGCTAAAACCAAGAAAACATTGCTTAGAAGCTGTAAATAGCTATGTTAGTGTTTCTGGGGTTCAAATGTGTCTTAATCCAATGCAACTGACTAGTTATAAGTGTTTGAGATGGATGTGGAGAGTTTAAAAGCCACTTATATCCATTTTGTCCCAAAACAGGCTAAAACCAAGAAAACATTGCTTAGTAGCTATAAACAGCTATGTTAGTGTTTATGGGGTTAAAATATGTCTTAATCCAATGCAACTAACTATTTATAAGACTTTGAGATAGATGTGGAGAGTTTAAAAGCCACTTATACCTATTTTGTCCCAAAACAGGCTAAAACCAAGAAAACATTGCTTAGAAGCACTAAACAGCTATGTTAGTGTTTATGGGGTTAAAATGTGTCTTAATCCAATGCAACTAACTAATTATAAGAGTTTGAGATATATGTGGAGAGTTTAAAAGCCACTTATACCCATTTTGTCGCAAAACAGGCTAAAACCAAGAAAACATTGCTTAGAAGCTGTAAACAGCTATGTTAGTGTTTATGGGGTTAAAATGTGTCTTAATCCAATGCAATTAACTAATTATAAGACTTCGAGATAGATGTGGAGAGTTTATAAGCCACTTATATCCATTTTGTCCCAAAACAGGCTAAAACCAAGAAAATATTGCTTAGAAGCTGTAAATAGCTATGTTAGTGTTTCTGGGGTTCAAATGTGTCTTAATCCAATGCAACTGACTAGTTATAATTGTTTGAGATGGATGTGGAGAGTTTAAAAGCCACTTATATCCATTTTGTCCCAAAACAGGCTAAAACCAAGAAAACTTTGCTTAGTAGCTGTAAACAGCTATGTTAGTGTTTATGGGGTTAAAATGTGTCTTAATCCAATGCAACTAACTAATTATAAGACTTTGAGATAGATGTGGAGAGTTTAAAAGCCACTTATACCTATTTTGTCCCAAAACAGGCTAAAACCAAGAAAACATTGCTTAGAAGCACTAAACAGCTATGTTAGTGTTTATGGTGTTAAAATGTGTCTTAATCCAATGCAACTAACTTATTATAAGAGTTTGAGATAGATGTGGAGAGTTTAAAAGCCACTTATACCCATTTTGTCCCAAAACAGGCTAAAACCAAGAAAACTTTGCTTAGAAGCTGTAAACAGCTATGTTAGTGTTTATGGGGTTAAAATGTGTCTTAATCCAATGCAACTAACTAATTATAAGAGTTTGAGATAGATGTGGAGAGTTTAAAAGCCACTTATACCCATTTTGTCCCAAAAAAGGCTAACAGCAAGAAAACATTGCTTAGAAGCTGTAAACAGCTATGTTAGTGTTTCTGGGGTTAAAATGTGTCTTAATCCAATGCAACTAACTAATTATAAGAGTTTGAGATAGATGTGGAGAGTTTAAAAGCCACTTATACCCATTTTGTCCCAAAACAGGCTAAAACCAAGAAAACATTGCTTAGAAGCTATAAACAGTTATGTTAGTGTTTATGGGGTTAAAATATGTCTTAATCCAATGCAACTAACTAATTATAAGAGTTTGAGATGAATGTGGAGAGTTTTAAAAGCCACTTATACCCATTTTATCCCAAAATAGGCTAACACCAAGAAAACATTGCTTAGAAGCTGTAAACAGCTGTGTTAGTTTTTATGGGGTTAAAATGTGTCTTAATCCAATGCAACTAACTAATTATAAGAGTTTGAGATAGATGTGGAGAGTTTAAAAGCCACTTATACCCATTTTGTCCCAAAACAGGCTAAAACCAAGAAAACATTGCTTAGAAGCTGTAAACAGCTATGTTAGTGTTTATGGGGTGAAAATGTATCTTAATCCAATGCAACTAACTAATTATAAGAGTTTGAGATAGATGTGGAGAGTTTAAAAGCCACTTATACCCATTTTGTCCCAAAACAGGCTAAAACCAAGAAAATATTGCTTAGAAGCTGTAAACAGCTATGTTAGGGTTTCTGAGGTTAAAATGTGTCTTAATCCAATGCAACTAACTAATTATAAGAGTTTGAGATAGATGTGGAGAGTTTAAAAGCCACTTATACCCATTTTGTCCCAAAACAGGCTAATTGCAAGAAAACATTGCTTAGTAGCTGTAAACAGTTATGTTAGTGTTTATGGGGTTAAAATGTGTCTTAATCCAATGCAACTAACTAATTATAAGAGTTTGAGATGAATGTGGAGAGTTTTAAAAGCCACTTATACCCATTTTATCCCAAAACACGCTAACACCAAGAAAACAATGTATTGACCATGTTACTTAAGACTTGGAGGTTGTCCGTACGGACGTCCGTACGATCGTCCTAATGGCCACCCTTAAGGTTGAGGCCTATTGAGAGAAATGAGAAGGCTTGGGGTTGGAAACAATACCAAGCCCATTAGAAGGATCTCGAAGAAGAATGTGACCGTTGGAGGATAAGAGTCACGAGATAGCTTCCCTTAGGGAGACAAGGTCACGTCGCTTTCTATCTTGGGATCGCTCCCTTCTCTCTCTTCATGTCTCTATCTACAAGTTGTCGAGTTGGTGGGATTGTTAACCTAGTTTTCATTCTATTTAAGGCCTTTGGCCGACATTGTAAAAGCTATTCTAATACAAGCTCTCATTTTATCTCACATTCTCTCTAATTTGCTTCCGCATACTCAATTTAAACCAACATGGTATCAGAGCAAGTTTATTGATCCATGGTTCTATAAACTTTCTCCTCTTCTTTTTCTTGTTCTTATTTGATTCTACTTTGCATTCTCTACTCGTATACTACTCCTTTACTCTATTCTTCATTCTACTCACTCATTCGCGCTTCATTCTATCCGCTACTCTATCGTTTTTCTCGCTACTCTACCTAACAATGGACAACAACAAGCCTATTGTTACCCCGGTGGTGCTCAAAGGAGCAAACTACCTGTTGTGGAAAAGAACCACAAAGACCGCTCTCAGTGGCCGAGGACTTTGGATCCATGTAGAAACGGACCAACTCCCCAAGAAAGCCACTAAGGAGGACGGTAAAGAAGGAACGGAAGAAGACAAGGAGGCTGATCTCGAGAAGGAAGTCAAGTGGTTCCAAGAAGATCAGACCGTGCTTGCCATTCTCCAAAACTCGCTAGACGCACCGATTCTTGAAGCCTACTCGTACTGCGAGACGGCCAAAGAACTATGGGAGACGCTAGCGAATGTGTATGGGAACGTGACCAACTTGACTCGGGTATTTGAGGTCAAGAAGGCTATCAACGGTCTCCATCAAGAAGACTTGGAGTTTACCAAGCATTTTGGGAAGTTCCGGTCATTGTGGGCCGAGTTGGAGATGCTCCGGCCAAGTACTATCGATCCGGCCATCCTCAATGAACGAAAGGAGCAAGACAAGGTGTTTGGTCTCCTGCTCACTCTCAATCCGGCGTTCAATGACCTGATTAAGCACATCCTCCGTGGAGACAAGCTACCTACTCTTGAAGACGTGTGTTCTCAAGTGCAAAAGGAACAAGGTTCACTTGGTCTCTTTTGTGGAAAGGACGACTTGGCTACCGCGAACAAAGGAGTCTACAAGCAAGATGACCGGAAAACAATGGTGTGCGACCATTGCAAGAAGAAGGGACACATGAAGGACAAGTGCTGGATCCTTCACCCTCATCTCAAACCGGCTAAGTTCAAGGCGCATATCTCGCAAGAAGGACCAAGCGGCCAAGGTTTCGGTGCAGCAAACCAAGGCAACGCGGCGGCTACGGCCATGGCGGCTTCTCTTGGAGATCTTGTGAGGAAATCAGACCTGGAGGCCCTCATCAAGTCCATCGCAGCCCTAAAGGAATCTGGTATCACTTTCTTCGCTTCACAACCTAGTAAAACGCTTGTTGTAGACTCGGGTGCTTCTCATCACATGATAAGTAACCCGAGCCTTATACACAACATAAAGCCGACTGTGGGAAATGTGATTATTGCAAATGGGGATAGGATACCAGTTAAAGGTGTAGGAGATTTAAAGTTGTTTGATAAGAACTCAAAGGCCTTCTTTATGCCTACTTTTACTTCTAACCTATTATCGGTTAAGAGAGCTACAACCGATTTGAATTGTTATACCATATTTGGTCCTAACAGTGTGCATTTTCAGGATATTGAGACTGGCAAGATTCTTGGAGGTGGAGATGCTAAGGGAGATCTCTATGTCCTAGAGAAAAACTCATCAAGTTCACCTAATATGTTTTCTTTTAAATCGGACCTTAGTAGTATTTCAAGTGAAGTGTGGCATGCTAGACTAGGCCACCCTCACTCTAGAGCTTTTCAATTAATGTTGCCTAAATTTTCTTTTGATAGTTCAAGTTGTGAACCTTGTATTCTTGGCAAACATTGCAAATCGGTTTTCCCTAAATCTACTACCATTTATGAACATTGTTTTGACTTAGTACATTCTGATGTTTGGACCTCACCATGCCTATCTAGAGACAATAACAAGTATTTTGTGACTTTTATTGATGAAAAATCAAAATATACTTGGCTCACATTGTTACCATCTAAAGATAGGGTTTATGATGCATTTGTTAATTTTCAGAATTATGTTACTAATCATTTCAATGCAAAAATAAAGGTACTAAGATCAGATAATGGGGGAGAGTACATCAGTCATAGACTCAAAGATCATTTGTCCAAACACGGCATTCTACAACAAACGAGTTGTCCATATACGCCCCAACAGAATGGCGTGGCCGAGAGGAAGAACCGGCACCTTATGGAAGTGGCGAGGTCGATGATGTTCCAAACCAATGTCACCAAACGATTCTGGGGAGATGCTGTCATGACGGCTTGCTACTTGATTAATAGGACTCCTACCAAAGTTCTACAAGACAAATCTCCATATGAGGTACTCAATCAATTTAAACCATCTTTGGATCACTTACGCGTTTTCGGGTGTGTATGCTTTGTTTTGGTTCCAGGGGAACAAAGGACTAAGCTCGACGCCAAAAGCACCAAATGTATGTTCATTGGCTACTCGACAAGTCAGAAGGGCTATAAGTGCTATGATCCAGCTGCTGGCCGCCTACATATCTCTCGAGAAGTGCGGTTCCTTGAACACCAAGGATACTATGCGACAAAGGATTGGGACAGTCTCAAGGATCTCTCTCGGTCCAACTCTGATCGTTCGGCCAACCTACGGTTCCTCCTCGATCACCTCGGCATCACCACTCCATCAAGCCCGTCGAGCCATGCTCAGCCTACTCCGACCTCACATGAACCGGATGTACCCGCTATCTCACCCGTAGAAGAAGAAGTTCAAGAAAATGCCTCCGTGCCGCTTGTTCCTCCTCCGGCTGAACCATGTGCCGAGCCTACTCATGAGGACAATGATCATCTCGTGACCTCAACCGATGCTCTCCCACGGGAATCTATGGTTGCTCTTCCCCGGCGAAGTCAACGTCTAAAGTTTCATCCTTCGACATGGAAAGATAAGCGGGTCTACTACAACAATCAGGCCGTGGCCCATCCTATCCAAGCGGTGTGTTCACTTGACCTGGTTCCTCAGGAACACGCTGCCTTCCTCACCAAGATTGATGCTCAATTCGTTCCTCAAACCTATGATGAAGCCAAAGAGCACAAAGAGTGGTTAGCGGCGGTTGATGCTGAGACCGATGCTATGATCCGGAACCACACTTGGGACGAAGCGGATCTTCCCAAGGGAAAGAAGGTGGTCAGCTCAAAATGGGTCTTCACAATTAAGTACCTGAGCAATGGCGACGTGGAGCGCTATAAGGCTCGCCTTGTGGCTCGCGGTTTCACACAAACATACGGTACCGACTATACGGACACGTTTGCCCCGGTCGCCAAGCTGCACACCGTTCGTGTCGTTCTCTCCTTGGCTACAAACCTCTCGTGGGACCTTTGGCAGATGGACGTCAAGAATGCCTTCCTTCAGGGGGAGCTTGAAGAAGAAGTGTATATGCACCCACCTCCGGGCTTCGAACATCTTGTGGCTCCGGGCAAAGTTCTCCGCCTTCGCAAGGCCATCTACGGCCTCAAACAATCCCCTCGGGCGTGGTACCACAAACTCAGCTCGACACTTCGCACCAATGGTTTTCGACGCTCGGAAGCCGACCACACATTGTTCACTCTACGGACTGCCGGCGGTCGCGTCGTGGTGCTCGTCTATGTCGATGATATAATCATCACTGGCGATGACAAGGAAGGTATTTCCACTACCAAGACTCTCCTTCACTCAGCCTTTGACATCAAGGACCTCGGCGAACTGAAATATTTTCTTGGGATTGAAATCTCCCGATCGCCGGAAGGACTCTTTCTCTCCCAACGGAAGTACACGCTGGACTTGCTCAAGGAAACTGGTAAGCTGGGGGCTAAACCGGTCTCTACGCCACTAGAAGAAGGCTACCAGGTCAAGCGAAAGGGGGAGATGAAGACGTTACCGAACAAGTTGGCTGAGCCATATGAGGACGTGGGCAGATATAGGCGGCTGGTTGGGAAGCTGATTTACCTCACCATCACACGGCCGGATCTGTGCTATGCTGTGAACCAAGTAAGCCAGCACATGAAAGCACCAACAAACTTTGATTGGAACACTGTTGAGAGGATCCTATGCTATCTAAAGGGAAGCCCTGGCCGCGGCATTTGGATGGGAAAGAACAACAATACCGAGCTTGTTGGCTATTGCGACGCGGATTATGCGGGCGACACAACCGATAGAAGGTCTACAACAGGATACTGTACGTTTGTTGGTGGGAACCTAGTCACTTGGAAGTCGAAGAAACAGAAGGTGGTGTCTCAATCAAGTGCCGAGTCAGAATATAGGGCCATGAAGAAGCTCACAAACGAGCTAACTTGGCTCAAAGGTCTTCTCAAGGACCTTGGAGTGGAGATAGATGAACCCATCACTATGCACTGTGACAACAAGGCTGCAATACATATAGCAACCAACTCTGTTTTCCATGAGAGGACCAAGCATATCGAAGTAGACTGCCACACAGTGCGAGAGAAGATTGAAGAAGGGGTTGTCTTACCGTGTCACACGCCGAGCAAGGACCAACTGGCCGATATTTTCACAAAAGCCACTAGTCCACAGATTTGCGAGTATATCTCTAGCAAACTTGGACTAGTCGATCCTACACATCCATGAGAAGACTCCTCTAACCCGTGGAGAGCACACTCTTTTCCTTGATATGGTTTTGTCCCATGTGGTTTTCCATATTAAGGTTTTTAACGAGGTGGTCTTGTGCGGGTTCCAAGCTTAGCCGTTTCACTTGGCTAAGCTTGAGGGGGAGTATTGACCATGTTACTTAAGACTTGGAGGTTGTCCGTACGGACGTCCGTACGATCGTCCTAATGGCCACCCTTAAGGTTGAGGCCTATTGAGAGAAATGAGAAGGCTTGGGGTTGGAAACAATACCAAGCCCATTAGAAGGATCTCGAAGAAGAATGTGACCGTTGGAGGATAAGAGTCACGAGATAGCTTCCCTTAGGGAGACAAGGTCACGTCGCTTTCTATCTTGGGATCGCTCCCTTCTCTCTCTTCATGTCTCTATCTACAAGTTGTCGAGTTGGTGGGATTGTTAACCTAGTTTTCATTCTATTTAAGGCCTTTGGCCGACATTGTAAAAGCTATTCTAATACAAGCTCTCATTTTATCTCACATTCTCTCTAATTTGCTTCCGCATACTCAATTTAAACCAACACAATGCTTAGAAGCAGTAAACAGCTATGTTAGTTTTTATGGGGTTAAAATGTGTCTTAATCCAATGCAACTAACTAATTATTAGAGTTTGAGATAGATGTGGAGAGTTTAATAGCCACTTATACCCATTTTGTCCCAAAACAGGCTAAAACCAAGAAAACATTGCTTAGAAGCTGTAAAAAGCTATGTTAGTGTTTATGGGGTTAAAATGTGTCTTAATCCAATGCAACTAACTAATTATAAGAGTTTGAGATAGATGTGGAGAGTTTATAAGCCACTTATATCTATTTTGTCCCAAAACAGGCTAAAACCAAGAAAACATTGCTTAGAAGCTGTAAATAGCTATGTTAGTGTTTCTGGGGTTCAAATGTGTCTTAATCCAATGCAACTGACTAGTTATAAGTGTTTGAGATGGATGTGGAGAGTTTAAAAGCCACTTATATCCATTTTGTCCCAAAACAGGCTAAAACCAAGAAAACATTGCTTAGAAGCTATAAACAGTTATGTTAGTGTTTATGGGGTTAAAATGTGTCTTAATCCAATGCAACTAACTAAGTATAAGAGTTTGAGATAGATGTGGAGAGTTTAAAAGCCACTTATACCCATTTTGTCCCAAGATAGGCTAAAACCAAGAAAACATTGCTTAGAAGCTATAAACAGTTATGTTAGTGTTTATGGGGTTAAAATGTGTCTTAATCCAATGCAACTAACTAATTATAAGAGTTTGAGATGAATGTGGAGAGTTTTAAAAGCCACTTATACCCATTTTATCCCAAAACACGCTAACACCAAGAAAACAATGCTTAGAAGCAGTAAACAGCTATGTTAGTTTTTATGGGGTTAAAATGTGTCTTAATCCAATGCAACTAACTAATTATTAGAGTTTGAGATAGATGTGGAGAGTTTAAAAGCCACTTATACCCATTTTGTCCCAAAACAGGCTAAAACCAAGAAAACATTGCTTAGAAGCTGTAAAAAGCTATGTTAGTGTTTATGGGGTTAAAATGTGTCTTAATCCAATGCAACTAACTAATTATAAGAGTTTGAGATAGATGTGGAGAGTTTAAAAGCCACTTATACCCATTTTGTCCCAAAACAGGCTAAAACCAAGAAAATATTGCTTAGAAGCTGTAAACAGCTATGTTAGTGTTTCTGAGGTTAAAATGTGTCTTAATCCAATGCAAATAACTAATTATAAGAGTTTGAGATAGATGTGGAGAGTTTAAAAGCCACTTATACCCATTCTGTCCCAAAACAGGCTAATAGCAAGAAAACATTGCTTAGTAGCTGTAAACAGCTATGTTTGTGTTTATGGGGTTAAAATGTGTCTTAATCCAATGCAACTAACTAAGTATAAGAGTTTGAGATAGATGTGGAGAGTTTAAAAGCCACTTATACCCATTTTGTCCCAAAACAGGCTAAAACCAAGAAAACATTGCTTAGAAGCTTTAAACAGCTATGTTAGTGTTTATGGGGTTAAAATGTGTCTTAATCCAATGCAACTAACTAATTATAAGACTTTGAGATAGATGTGGAGAGTTTATAAGCCACTTATATCTATTTTGTTTAATCCAATGCAACTAACTAATTATAAGACTTTGAGATAGATGTGGAGAGTTTATAAGCCACTTATATCTATTTTGTCCCAAAACAGGCTAAAACCAAGAAAACATTGCTTAGAAGCTGTAAATAGCTATGTTAGTGTATCTGGGGTTCAAATGTGTCTTAATCCAATGCAACTGACTAGTTATAAGTGTTTGAGATAGATGTGGAGAGTTTAAAAGCCACTTATATCCATTTTGTCCTAAAACAGGCTAAAACCAAGAAAACATTGCTTAGTAGCTATAAACAGCTATGTTAGTGTTTATGGGGTTAAAATGTGTCTTAATCCAATGCAACTAACTAATTATAAGACTTTGAGATAGATGTGGAGAGTTTAAAAGCCACTTATACCTATTTTGTCCCAAAACAGGCTAAAACCAAGAAAACATTGCTTAGAAGCACTAAACAGCTATGTTAGTGTTTATGGGGTTAAAATGTGTTTTAATCCAATGCAACTAACTAATTATAAGAGTTTGAGATATATGTGGAGAGTTTAAAAGCCACTTATACCCATTTTGTCCCAAAACAGGCTAAAACCAAGAAAACATTGCTTAGAAGCTGTAAACAGCTATGTTAGTGTTTATGGGGTTAAAATGTGTCTTAATCCAATGCAATTAACTAATTATAAGACTTTGAGATAGATGTGGAGAGTTTATAAGCCACTTATATCCATTTTGTCCCAAAACAGGCTAAAACCAAGAAAACATTGCTTAGAAGCTGTAAATAGCTATGTTAGTGTTTCTGGGGTTCAAATGTGTCTTAATCCAATGCAACTGACTAGTTATAATTGTTTGAGATGGATGTGGAGAGTTTAAAAGCCACTTATATCCATTTTGTCCCAAAACAGGCTAAAACCAAGAAAACATTGCTTAGTAGCTGTAAACAGCTATGTTAGTGTTTATGGGGTTAAAATGTTTCTTAATCCAATGCAACTAACTAATTATAAAACTTTGAGATAGATGTGGAGAGTTTAAAAGCCACTTATACCTATTTTGTCCCAAAACAGGCTAAAACCAAGAAAACATTGCTTAGAAGCACTAAACAGCTATGTTAGTGTTTATGGTGTTAAAATGTGTCTTAATCCAATGCAACTAACTTATTATAAGAGTTTGAGATAGATGTCGAGAGTTTAAAAGCCACTTATACCCATTTTGTCCCAAAACAGGCTAAAACCAAGAAAACTTTGCTTAGAAGCTGTAAACAGCTATGTTAGTGTTTATGGGGTTAAAATGTGTCTTAATCCAATGCAACTAACTAATTATAAGAGTTTTTGATAGATGTGGATTGTTTAAAAGCCTCTTATACCCATTTTGTCCCAAAAAAGGCTAACAGGAAGAAAACATTGCTTAGAAGCTGTAAACAGCTATGTTAGTGTTTCTGGGGTTAAAATGTGTCTTAATCCAATGCAACTAACTAATTATAAGAGTTTGAGATAGATGTGGAGAGTTTAAAAGCCACTTATACCCATTTTGTCCCAAAACATGCTAAAACCAAGAAAACATTGCTTAGAAGCTGTAAACAGCTATGTTTGTGTTTATGGGGTCAAAATGTGTCTTAATCCAATGCAACTAATTAATTATAAGAGTTTGAGATAGATGTGGAGAGTTTAAAAGCCACTTATACCCATTTTGTCCCAAAACAGGCTAAAACCAAGAAAACATTGCTTAGAAGCTGTAAACAGCTATGTTAGTGTTTATGGGGTTAAAATGTGTCTTAATCCAATGCAACTAACTAAATATAAGACTTTGAGATAGATGTGGAGAGTTTAAAAGCCACTTATACTTATTTTGTCCCAAAAAAGGCTAAAACCAAGAAAACATTGCTTAGAAGCACTAAACAGCTATGTTAGTGTTTATGGTGTTAAAATGTGTCTTAATCCAATGCAACTAACTTATTATAAGAGTTTGAGATAGATGTGGAGAGTTTAAAAGCCACTTATACCCATTTTGTCCCAAAACAGGCTAAAACCAAGAAAACTTTGCTTAGAAGCTGTAAACAGCTATGTTAGTGTTTATGGGGTTAAAATGTGTCTTAATCCAATGCAACTAACTAATTATAAGAGTTTTTGATAGATGTGGAGAGTTTAAAAGCCTCTTATACCCATTTTGTCCCAAAAAAGGCTAACAGCAAGAAAACATTGCTTAGAAGCTGTAAACAGCTATGTTAGTGTTTCTGGGGTTAAAATGTGTCTTAATCCAATGCAACTAACTAATTATAAGAGTTTGAGATAGATGTGGAGAATTTAAAAGCCACTTAGACCCATTTTGTCCCAAAACAGGCTAAAACCAAGAAAACATTGCTTAGAAGCTATAAACAGTTATGTTAGTGTTTATGGGGTTAAAACGTGTCTTAATCCAATGCAACTAACTAATTATAAGAGTTTGAGATGAATGTGGAGAGTTTTAAAAGCCACTTATACCCATTTTATCCCAAAATAGGCTAACACCAAGAAAACATTGCTTAGAAGCTGTAAACAGCTGTGTTAGTTTTTATGGGGTTAAAATGTGTCTTAATCCAATGCAACTAACTAATTATAAGAGTTTGAGATAGATGTGGAGAGTTTAAAAGCCACTTATACCCATTTTGTCCCAAAACAGGCTAAAACCAAGAAAACATTGCTTAGAAGCTGTAAACAGCTATGTTAGTGTTTATGGGGTTAAAATGTGTCTTAATCCAATGCAACTAACTAATTATAAGACTTTGAGATAGATGTGGAGAGTTTAAAAGCCACTTATACCTATTTTGTCCCAAAACAGGCTAAAACCAAGAAAACATTGCTTAGAAGCACTAAACAGCTATGTTAGTGTTTATGGTGTTAAAATGTGTCTTAATCCAATGCAACTAACTTATTATAAGAGTTTCAGATAGATGTGGAGAGTTTAAAAGCCACTTATACCCATTTTGTCCCAAAACAGGCTAAAACCAAGAAAACTTTGCTTAGAAGCTGTAAACAGCTATGTTAGTGTTTATGGGGTTAAAATGTGTCTTAATCCAATGCAACTAACTAATTATAAGAGTTTTTGATAGATGTGGAGAGTTTAAAAGCCTCTTATACCCATTTTGTCCCAAAAAAGGCTAACAGCAAGAAAACATTGCTTAGAAGCTGTAAACAGCTATGTTAGTGTTTCTGGGGTTAAAATGTGTCTTAATCCAATGCAACTAACTAATTATAAGAGTTTGAGATAGATGTGGAGAGTTTAAAAGCCACTTATACCCATTTTGTCCCAAAACAAACTAACAGCAAGAAAAAATTGCTTAGTAGCTTTAAACAGCTATGTTAGTGTTTATGGGGTTAAAATGTGTCTTAATCCAATGCAACTAACTAATTATAAGACTTTGAGATAGATGTGGAGAGTTTAAAAGCCACTTATACCCATTTTGTCCCAAAACAAACTAACAGCAAGAAAAAATTGCTTAGTAGCTGTAAACAGCTATGTTTGTGTTTATGGGGTTAAAATGTGTCTTAATCCAATGCAACTAACTAAGTATAAGAGTTTGAGATAGATGTGGAGAGTTTAATAGCCACTTATACCCATTTTGTCCCAAAACAGGCTAAAACCAAGAAAACATTGCTTAGAAGCTATAAACAGTTATGTTAGTGTTTATGGGGTTAAAACGTGTCTTAATCCAATGCAACTAACTAATTATAAGAGTTTGAGATATTAGAATGTACCAAGGAGGAGAGAGGAGAGGCCGGTAAGGCCGAACCTTGGAAGAAGAGAAGAAAGGCCGGAAAGGCCATGTAAAGGCCGGTAAGGCCATGTCCGTGTCCATGAGCGACCATGTACCGTGTCCGGTACCATGTACCGTGTCCGTGAACGGACCCATGTCCGGAGAGCGGCCAGTTAGGCCGTGAACACATTGAAGAGCAGGCCCGTCCGTACAGGCCCGTCCGTACAGGCCCGTCCGTACAGGCCCGTCCGTACAGGCCCGTCCGTACTATTAGTATATATGAAGGAGAAGAGAGAGTGAGGCCGGTGAGGCCGAGCTGCACAAGGAAGAAGAGAGTGGCCGGTAAGGCTGCTAGTACAAGAAGTGTGGCCGGTAAGGCCATGAGTGGTGTGGGAGCGGCCAGTAAGGCCGTGAGCACAATAAGAGTGGCCAATAAGGCCATGTGGGCCGTGAGAGCAAGGAGAGTGGTCAGCAAGGCCATAAGTGCAATATAAGAAGAACAAAAGGCCTTATAAGAAGAAGAAGCCCAAGAAGAAGGAAATATCTCACAAGGAAGGGAAGAAGGATCCAATGGCCATAAGGGAAGGAGATCTAACGGTCACAAGGCATGGAAGGGAAGGAAATCACGTGTGGCTTTGGTTGGGAAGCATAGCGAGTCAACCAAAGACAAGGAGCTGTCCCTTTCATCTCTCCTTTGAATCCCTTGTGTGCCTAACGGCTCTATGCCTTTGTTTTCTCTATATTAAGCTGTAATTCTCTCATATGTAACACATCACAACATTATTCTAATAAGAGAATCCGATTTCCCCTCTCTACTTGTGTTCTTGTTCATATTCACAATGTAGATTGTTTAGGTGATTAGCGGTTAGGGGCTGCCCTTAAGGCAGCCTATTCTCTTCTCAAATCCACCTAAACTCTTCTTATTTACTGCTTTACTTAGCCTAGATTACTGATTCTTAATCCTCCTTCTCCTAAGTACACAAACTCTAAGTGTTGTGATACTAGAAGAGGATAAGTCTCAAACTAGTGCTTCTCCTAGTTAGGATCCGCTTACTCTCTAGTATTTGGGTTCTATCTAGCTTGTTTATGGGGAGTTCATCACAAGTTGATGTTCTCTCCTCCCCCTTGAGAATGAGTTAGTTTGTTGTGGGTAAAGGGGGATTCATTCACCAAGTGTTTGTCTACCCTCTCTTGTGAGCTTTGTCTCATAAATCCCAACATGGTATCAGAGCAGGTTCTGTTCTTGGTGATTTAAACTCATTCTCAAAGTCGTTTTCTTAGGAGTTAGCTTAGTTAAAGTTTTAGACTTTGCTTAGGTGTTAAATCGCTTAGCTTAGTTTCTTTAAAGCTTTAATTTTGCTGTTGTTGATTAAATCGATTCTCTAGCAGCTCATTGTTGAGTAAGCTTGGTCTCTTGTCTTGTTAGAATTTGTAGACCAAGTGTGTGGAAAGAAATCGATTTTACAAGCCCCATCCTTAAGCTTCACCGATTTGGTAATAGCTTTGTTTATTTTGGGATGTGTGGGAAGTGATGAACCATTGAGCAAATTGTGTTGTTCATGGTGAGGATTCACGGTTCTTGTGTGCTTGTATGAGCCACGAAATTCTTAGGATTTAGTTCTCTTAGGATTTAGTTAATTTTCCTCTAAAGGTTTAATTTTGCTTTTGTTAAATTTCCTTTAAAGTTTAATTACTAAATCACTTCTTCTTCTTCTCAAGGTTGAGAAAGCTTTGTTTCTGGTCATATGGTGTGTCCAGGTTCGAGTTTGAGGAAGAGAGAGACTTTGTTTTAGCATGTAGAGCCCGCTTGGTCAAATAGATTCAAGTTGGTCCAAGATGCATTCTTTTAACCGTTGGACAATAGGCTGTTCCAAAGGCTTTTGTTGTTTCTTCTTTGCTTGGGACCACGAAAAACATCTTCTATATGTTATCTTCGTGGATCTAAAGCCTTAATCTCTTGTAGAACACTTGTTTAAGTGATTCTACAAGGAGTTTTGTTGTTAAACCTTTGGAGAAACTAATTTTCCATAAGGTCCATTGTGTTTCAGCCATTAAAGCACCAAAAGAGATTGTCTTCTTGGATGTTCTTGGCTGTCAAAGCTTCTTTCAACTCAAGAAAACAGAGTTAAACTCTGTCCATAAGAACTCTTGAGCAGATTCTCTATTCTACTCTCCATTCATCTTATACTACCGCCTATACTCTCCCTTATACTCTCACTTTCTATACTCTTGGTTACTGATTCTCTGTTCTCTATTTATACTCTTAATTATTCTCTAAATTCTATTTTATTTTTCAGTAATATTCTCTATACTCTAATCTCTAACAATCTCTTGTTTAGAATCTGTTCCATTGATTTTTGGTTTCAGTTTCAGCATTGAAGATTGTGTGGAGCTCGCTCACTATCTCAAGGAGAAGAAGTGGCGAGGTTGAAGGCTACAAGATAGCCATGTAAGAGCGCAGCACAATGCCTGGAGTTAGAACCAAGGGCCACCAAGTCTTTGTTAAGCTGGTGGAAGGTGATGAATCAGTCCAAGAGCATGTGTGTTAGTGCCAAGTTGTTGATCGGATGTGCACAATGGTCTTTAGGAAAGGTGATGCACAAGGTTTCAACTGTTGATTGGATGTGCACAAGAACGGTGATGCACAAGGCTTCAACTGAGGTGATGAGGTTTCAGCCCATCATCAAGTAAAGGTTACGGGGGAGATCAAGTGACTTCAGACCGTACCTCACAGATTCTGCTCGGCCACAAGCAAAAGTCTTTACTTAAAGCTCAGCCGAAGCGTCTCAAAGATCGACTCGGACGAAACCCTTCCACTGCGATTCGGCTTCCGCGTTCTTCATTAAAGTTCGAGACCACAGAGTCATCTTGCCAGTGGAAGTGGAATCATACCAATCCGAGCAGCCGTTCGAAAGTTATGTCCGATTCAGTGGGCATGTGTCAGTCTGACAAATAAAACTGACCGGGTTTAAAACCATGGTTAGAGGAGCGGTCTCAAGGAGGAATTCCAAACCGCAACAGTGATCAACTCTCTCCCTCCTATCCATCAAAACACCATAAAGGCTGTGCTCTAAACTCTTCTCTATTTTAATTCATAAATTCATTACCTTAGTTTCATTACTAGTCTTTAGTCTTTAATATGTTCTCTTAAATTGTCACACTTTTAGAAATTTTCTTTGATATTCCTCATAGCAAACACTTATTCTTTTCTTCTTTATCACTTGTTTAAGGGGTAAAGGAGACTATGAGAGCCTCAAAGAAATTCTAAAGGCGCAAGGATGGAGATCATAAGGAATGTGCTAAAGGCAAGGTGGGCTAAGGAGTAGGAGCGGTTCAAATCATGAAGAGAAGGGAGCTAGTTCTTTGCAAACCAAGGTCAAGGGACATCATGGATAGTGGAGTCTATACTCTTTTTCCCTTAACAAAGTTTTATCCCAAGAGGTTTTCTTTGTTGAGGTTTTTAATGAGGTAGATGACACTAGTCCACCCTTGATCTTTGGTCCCCATGGTGTCCCACCGATCAAGCGTGCGGGGGAGTATTAGAATGTACCAAGGAGGAGAGAGGAGAGGCCGGTAAGGCCGAACCTTGGAAGAAGAGAAGAAAGGCCGGAAAGGCCATGTAAAGGCCGGTAAGGCCATGTCCGTGTCCATGAGCGACCATGTACCGTGTCCGGTACCATGTACCGTGTCCGTGAACGGACCCATGTCCGGAGAGCGGCCAGTTAGGCCGTGAACACATTGAAGAGCAGGCCCGTCCGTACAGGCCCGTCCGTACAGGCCCGTCCGTACAGGCCCGTCCGTACAGGCCCGTCCGTACTATTAGTATATATGAAGGAGAAGAGAGAGTGAGGCCGGTGAGGCCGAGCTGCACAAGGAAGAAGAGAGTGGCCGGTAAGGCTGCTAGTACAAGAAGTGTGGCCGGTAAGGCCATGAGTGGTGTGGGAGCGGCCAGTAAGGCCGTGAGCACAATAAGAGTGGCCAATAAGGCCATGTGGGCCGTGAGAGCAAGGAGAGTGGTCAGCAAGGCCATAAGTGCAATATAAGAAGAACAAAAGGCCTTATAAGAAGAAGAAGCCCAAGAAGAAGGAAATATCTCACAAGGAAGGGAAGAAGGATCCAATGGCCATAAGGGAAGGAGATCTAACGGTCACAAGGCATGGAAGGGAAGGAAATCACGTGTGGCTTTGGTTGGGAAGCATAGCGAGTCAACCAAAGACAAGGAGCTGTCCCTTTCATCTCTCCTTTGAATCCCTTGTGTGCCTAACGGCTCTATGCCTTTGTTTTCTCTATATTAAGCTGTAATTCTCTCATATGTAACACATCACAACATTATTCTAATAAGAGAATCCGATTTCCCCTCTCTACTTGTGTTCTTGTTCATATTCACAATGTAGATTGTTTAGGTGATTAGCGGTTAGGGGCTGCCCTTAAGGCAGCCTATTCTCTTCTCAAATCCACCTAAACTCTTCTTATTTACTGCTTTACTTAGCCTAGATTACTGATTCTTAATCCTCCTTCTCCTAAGTACACAAACTCTAAGTGTTGTGATACTAGAAGAGGATAAGTCTCAAACTAGTGCTTCTCCTAGTTAGGATCCGCTTACTCTCTAGTATTTGGGTTCTATCTAGCTTGTTTATGGGGAGTTCATCACAAGTTGATGTTCTCTCCTCCCCCTTGAGAATGAGTTAGTTTGTTGTGGGTAAAGGGGGATTCATTCACCAAGTGTTTGTCTACCCTCTCTTGTGAGCTTTGTCTCATAAATCCCAACATGAGATGAATGTGGAGAGTTTTAAAAGCCACTTATACCCATTTTATCCCAAAATAGGCTAACACCAAGAAAACATTGCTTAGAAGCTGTAAACAGCTGTGTTAGTTTTTATGGGGTTAAAATGTGTCTTAATCCAATGCAACTAACTAATTATAAGAGTTTGAGATAGATGTGGAGAGTTTAAAAGCCACTTATACCCATTTTGTCCCAAAACAGGCTAAAACCAAGAAAACATTGCTTAGAAGCTGTAAACAGCTATGTTAGTGTTTATGGGGTTAAAATGTGTCTTAATCCAATGCAACTAACTAATTATAAGAGTTTGAGATAGATGTGGAGAGTTTAAAAGCCACTTATACCCATTTTGTCCCAAAACAGGCTAAAACCAAGAAAACTTTGCTTAGAAGCTGTAAACAGCTATGTTTGTGTTTATGGGGTCAAAATGTGTCTTAATCCAATGCAACTAATTAATTATAAGAGTTTGAGATAGATGTGGAGAGTTTAAAAGCCACTTATACCCATTTTGTCCCAAAACAGGCTAAAACCAAGAAAACATTGCTTAGAAGCTGTAAACAGCTATGTTAGTGTTTATGGGGTTAAAATGTGTCTTAATCCAATGCAACTAACTAAATATAAGACTTTGAGATAGATGTGGAGAGTTTAAAAGCCACTTATACTTATTTTGTCCCAAAAAAGGCTAAAACCAAGAAAACATTGCTTAGAAGCACTAAACAGCTATGTTAGTGTTTATGGTGTTAAAATGTGTCTTAATCCAATGCAACTAACTTATTATAAGAGTTTGAGATAGATGTGGAGAGTTTAAAAGCCACTTATACCCATTTTGTCCCAAAACAGGCTAAAACCAAGAAAACTTTGCTTAGAAGCTGTAAACAGCTATGTTAGTGTTTATGGGGTTAAAATGTGTCTTAATCCAATGCAACTAACTAATTATAAGAGTTTTTGATAGATGTGGAGAGTTTAAAAGCCTCTTATACCCATTTTGTCCCAAAAAAGGCTAACAGCAAGAAAACATTGCTTAGAAGCTGTAAACAGCTATGTTAGTGTTTCTGGGGTTAAAATGTGTCTTAATCCAATGCAACTAACTAATTATAAGAGTTTGAGATAGATGTGGAGAATTTAAAAGCCACTTAGACCCATTTTGTCCCAAAACAGGCTAAAACCAAGAAAACATTGCTTAGAAGCTATAAACAGTTATGTTAGTGTTTATGGGGTTAAAACGTGTCTTAATCCAATGCAACTAACTAATTATAAGAGTTTGAGATGAATGTGGAGAGTTTTAAAAGCCACTTATACCCATTTTATCCCAAAATAGGCTAACACCAAGAAAACATTGCTTAGAAGCTGTAAACAGCTGTGTTAGTTTTTATGGGGTTAAAATGTGTCTTAATCCAATGCAACTAACTAATTATAAGAGTTTGAGATAGATGTGGAGAGTTTAAAAGCCACTTATACCCATTTTGTCCCAAAACAGGCTAAAACCAAGAAAACATTGCTTAGAAGCTGTAAACAGCTATGTTAGTGTTTATGGGGTTAAAATGTGTCTTAATCCAATGCAACTAACTAATTATAAGACTTTGAGATAGATGTGGAGAGTTTAAAAGCCACTTATACCTATTTTGTCCCAAAACAGGCTAAAACCAAGAAAACATTGCTTAGAAGCACTAAACAGCTATGTTAGTGTTTATGGTGTTAAAATGTGTCTTAATCCAATGCAACTAACTTATTATAAGAGTTTCAGATAGATGTGGAGAGTTTAAAAGCCACTTATACCCATTTTGTCCCAAAACAGGCTAAAACCAAGAAAACTTTGCTTAGAAGCTGTAAACAGCTATGTTAGTGTTTATGGGGTTAAAATGTGTCTTAATCCAATGCAACTAACTAATTATAAGAGTTTTTGATAGATGTGGAGAGTTTAAAAGCCTCTTATACCCATTTTGTCCCAAAAAAGGCTAACAGCAAGAAAACATTGCTTAGAAGCTGTAAACAGCTATGTTAGTGTTTCTGGGGTTAAAATGTGTCTTAATCCAATGCAACTAACTAATTATAAGAGTTTGAGATAGATGTGGAGAGTTTAAAAGCCACTTATACCCATTTTGTCCCAAAACAAACTAACAGCAAGAAAAAATTGCTTAGTAGCTTTAAACAGCTATGTTAGTGTTTATGGGGTTAAAATGTGTCTTAATCCAATGCAACTAACTAATTATAAGACTTTGAGATAGATGTGGAGAGTTTAAAAGCCACTTATACCCATTTTGTCCCAAAACAAACTAACAGCAAGAAAAAATTGCTTAGTAGCTGTAAACAGCTATGTTTGTGTTTATGGGGTTAAAATGTGTCTTAATCCAATGCAACTAACTAAGTATAAGAGTTTGAGATAGATGTGGAGAGTTTAATAGCCACTTATACCCATTTTGTCCCAAAACAGGCTAAAACCAAGAAAACATTGCTTAGAAGCTATAAACAGTTATGTTAGTGTTTATGGGGTTAAAACGTGTCTTAATCCAATGCAACTAACTAATTATAAGAGTTTGAGATGAATGTGGAGAGTTTTAAAAGCCACTTATACCCATTTTATCCCAAAATAGGCTAACACCAAGAAAACATTGCTTAGAAGCTGTAAACAGCTGTGTTAGTTTTTATGGGGTTAAAATGTGTCTTAATCCAATGCAACTAACTAATTATAAGAGTTTGAGATAGATGTGGAGAGTTTAAAAGCCACTTATACCCATTTTGTCCCAAAACAGGCTAAAACCAAGAAAACATTGCTTAGAAGCTGTAAACAGCTATGTTAGTGTTTATGGGGTTAAAATGTGTCTTAATCCAATGCAACTAACTAATTATAAGAGTTTGAGATAGATGTGGAGAGTTTAAAAGCCACTTATACCCATTTTGTCCCAAAACAGGCTAAAACCAAGAAAACTTTGCTTAGAAGCTGTAAACAGCTATGTTAGTGTTTATGGGGTTAAAATGTGTCTTAATCCAATGCAACTAACTAATTATAAGAGTTTTTGATAGATGTGGAGAGTTTAAAAGCCTCTTATACCCATTTTGTCCCAAAAAAGGCTAACAGCAAGAAAACATTGCTTAGAAGCTGTAAACAGCTAAGTTAGTGTTTCTGGGGTTAAAATGTGTCTTAATCCAATGCAACTAACTAATTATAAGAGTTTGAGATAGATGTGGAGAGTTTAAAAGCCACTTAGACCCATTTTGTCCCAAAACAAACTAACAGCAAGAAAAAATTGCTTAGTAGCTTTAAACAGCTATGTTAGTGTTTATGGGGTTAAAATGTGTCTTAATCCAATGCAACTAACTAATTATAAGACTTTGAGATAGATGTGGAGAGTTTAAAAGCCACTTATACCCATTTTGTCCCAAAACAAACTAACAGCAAGAAAAAATTGCTTAGTAGCTGTAAACAGCTATGTTTGTGTTTATGGGGTTAAAATGTGTCTTAATCCAATGCAACTAACTAAGTATAAGAGTTTGAGATAGATGTGGAGAGTTTAAAAGCCACTTATACCCATTTTGTCCCAAAACAGGCTAAAACCAAGAAAACATTGCTTAGAAGCTATAAACAGTTATGTTAGTGTTTATGGGGTTAAAACGTGTCTTAATCCAATGCAACTAACTAATTATAAGAGTTTGAGATGAATGTGGAGAGTTTTAAAAGCCACTTATACCCATTTTATCCCAAAATAGGCTAACACCAAGAAAACATTGCTTAGAAGCTGTAAACAGCTGTGTTAGTTTTTATGGGGTTAAAATGTGTCTTAATCCAATGCAACTAACTAATTATAAGAGTTTGAGATAGATGTGGAGAGTTTAAAAGCCACTTATACCCATTTTGTCCCAAAACAGGCTAAAACCAAGAAAACATTGCTTAGAAGCTGTAAACAGCTATGTTAGTGTTTATGGGGTTAAAATGTGTCTTAATCCAATGCAACTAACTAATTATAAGACTTTGAGATAGATGTGGAGAGTTTAAAAGCCACTTATACCTATTTTGTCCCAAAACAGGCTAAAACCAAGAAAACATTGTTTAGAAGCACTAAACAGCTATGTTAGTGTTTATGGTGTTAAAATGTGTCTTAATCCAATGCAACTAACTTATTATAAGAGTTTCAGATAGATGTGGAGAGTTTAAAAGCCACTTATACCCATTTTGTCCCAAAACAGGCTAAAACCAAGAAAACTTTGCTTAGAAGCTGTAAACAGCTATGTTAGTGTTTATGGGGTTAAAATGTGTCTTAATCCAATGCAACTAACTAATTATAAGAGTTTTTGATAGATGTGGAGAGTTTAAAAGCCTCTTATACCCATTTTGTCCCAAAAAAGGCTAACAGCAAGAAAACATTGCTTAGAAGCTGTAAACAGCTATGTTAGTGTTTCTGGGGTTAAAATGTGTCTTAATCCAATGCAACTAACTAATTATAAGAGTTTGAGATAGATGTGGAGAGTTTAAAAGCCACTTATACCCATTTTGTCCCAAAACAAACTAACAGCAAGAAAAAATTGCTTAGTAGCTTTAAACAGCTATGTTAGTGTTTATGGGGTTAAAATGTGTCTTAATCCAATGCAACTAACTAATTATAAGACTTTGAGATAGATGTGGAGAGTTTAAAAGCCACTTATACCCATTTTGTCCCAAAACAAACTAACAGCAAGAAAAAATTGCTTAGTAGCTGTAAACAGCTATGTTTGTGTTTATGGGGTTAAAATGTGTCTTAATCCAATGCAACTAACTAAGTATAAGAGTTTGAGATAGATGTGGAGAGTTTAATAGCCACTTATACCCATTTTGTCCCAAAACAGGCTAAAACCAAGAAAACATTGCTTAGAAGCTATAAACAGTTATGTTAGTGTTTATGGGGTTAAAACGTGTCTTAATCCAATGCAACTAACTAATTATAAGAGTTTGAGATGAATGTGGAGAGTTTTAAAAGCCACTTATACCCATTTTATCCCAAAATAGGCTAACACCAAGAAAACATTGCTTAGAAGCTGTAAACAGCTGTGTTAGTTTTTATGGGGTTAAAATGTGTCTTAATCCAATGCAACTAACTAATTATAAGAGTTTGAGATAGATGTGGAGAGTTTAAAAGCCACTTATACCCATTTTGTCCCAAAACAGGCTAAAACCAAGAAAACATTGCTTAGAAGCTGTAAACAGCTATGTTAGTGTTTATGGGGTTAAAATGTGTCTTAATCCAATGCAACTAACTAATTATAAGAGTTTGAGATAGATGTGGAGAGTTTAAAAGCCACTTATACCCATTTTGTCCCAAAACAGGCTAAAACCAAGAAAACTTTGCTTAGAAGCTGTAAACAGCTATGTTAGTGTTTATGGGGTTAAAATGTGTCTTAATCCAATGCAACTAACTAATTATAAGAGTTTTTGATAGATGTGGAGAGTTTAAAAGCCTCTTATACCCATTTTGTCCCAAAAAAGGCTAACAGCAAGAAAACATTGCTTAGAAGCTGTAAACAGCTAAGTTAGTGTTTCTGGGGTTAAAATGTGTCTTAATCCAATGCAACTAACTAATTATAAGAGTTTGAGATAGATGTGGAGAGTTTAAAAGCCACTTAGACCCATTTTGTCCCAAAACAAACTAACAGCAAGAAAAAATTGCTTAGTAGCTTTAAACAGCTATGTTAGTGTTTATGGGGTTAAAATGTGTCTTAATCCAATGCAACTAACTAATTATAAGACTTTGAGATAGATGTGGAGAGTTTAAAAGCCACTTATACCCATTTTGTCCCAAAACAAACTAACAGCAAGAAAAAATTGCTTAGTAGCTGTAAACAGCTATGTTTGTGTTTATGGGGTTAAAATGTGTCTTAATCCAATGCAACTAACTAAGTATAAGAGTTTGAGATAGATGTGGAGAGTTTAAAAGCCACTTATACCCATTTTGTCCCAAAACAGGCTAAAACCAAGAAAACATTGCTTAGAAGCTATAAACAGTTATGTTAGTGTTTATGGGGTTAAAACGTGTCTTAATCCAATGCAACTAACTAATTATAAGAGTTTGAGATGAATGTGGAGAGTTTTAAAAGCCACTTATACCCATTTTATCCCAAAATAGGCTAACACCAAGAAAACATTGCTTAGAAGCTGTAAACAGCTGTGTTAGTTTTTATGGGGTTAAAATGTGTCTTAATCCAATGCAACTAACTAATTATAAGAGTTTGAGATAGATGTGGAGAGTTTAAAAGCCACTTATACCCATTTTGTCCCAAAACAGGCTAAAACCAAGAAAACATTGCTTAGAAGCTGTAAACAGCTATGTTAGTGTTTATGGGGTTAAAATGTGTCTTAATCCAATGCAACTAACTAATTATAAGACTTTGAGATAGATGTGGAGAGTTTAAAAGCCACTTATACCTATTTTGTCCAAAAACAAGCTAAAACCAAGAAAACATTGCTTAGAAGCACTAAACAGCTATGTTAGTGTTTATGGTGTTAAAATGTGTCTTAATCCAATGCAACTAACTTATTATAAGAGTTTCAGATAGATGTGGAGAGTTTAAAAGCCACTTATACCCATTTTGTCCCAAAACAGGCTAAAACCAAGAAAACTTTGCTTAGAAGCTGTAAACAGCTATGTTAGTGTTTATGGGGTTAAAATGTGTCTTAATCCAATGCAACTAACTAATTATAAGAGTTTTTGATAGATGTGGAGAGTTTAAAAGCCTCTTATACCCATTTTGTCCCAAAAAAGGCTAACAGCAAGAAAACATTGCTTAGAAGCTGTAAACAGCTATGTTAGTGTTTCTGGGGTTAAAATGTGTCTTAATCCAATGCAACTAACTAATTATAAGAGTTTGAGATAGATGTGGAGAGTTTAAAAGCCACTTATACCCATTTTGTCCCAAAACAAACTAACAGCAAGAAAAAATTGCTTAGTAGCTTTAAACAGCTATGTTAGTGTTTATGGGGTTAAAATGTGTCTTAATCCAATGCAACTAACTAATTATAAGACTTTGAGATAGATGTGGAGAGTTTAAAAGCCACTTATACCCATTTTGTCCCAAAACAAACTAACAGCAAGAAAAAATTGCTTAGTAGCTTTAAACAGCTATGTTAGTGTTTATGGGGTTAAAATGTGTCTTAATCCAATGCAACTAACTAATTATAAGACTTTGAGATAGATGTGGAGAGTTTAAAAGCCACTTATACCCATTTTGTCCCAAAACAAACTAACAGCAAGAAAAAATTGCTTAGTAGCTGTAAACAGCTATGTTTGTGTTTATGGGGTTAAAATGTGTCTTAATCCAATGCAACTAACTAAGTATAAGAGTTTGAGATAGATGTGGAGAGTTTAATAGCCACTTATACCCATTTTGTCCCAAAACAGGCTAAAACCAAGAAAACATTGCTTAGAAGCTATAAACAGTTATGTTAGTGTTTATGGGGTTAAAACGTGTCTTAATCCAATGCAACTAACTAATTATAAGAGTTTGAGATGAATGTGGAGAGTTTTAAAAGCCACTTATACCCATTTTATCCCAAAATAGGCTAACACCAAGAAAACATTGCTTAGAAGCTGTAAACAGCTGTGTTAGTTTTTATGGGGTTAAAATGTGTCTTAATCCAATGCAACTAACTAATTATAAGAGTTTGAGATAGATGTGGAGAGTTTAAAAGCCACTTATACCCATTTTGTCCCAAAACAGGCTAAAACCAAGAAAACATTGCTTAGAAGCTGTAAACAGCTATGTTAGTGTTTATGGGGTTAAAATGTGTCTTAATCCAATGCAACTAACTAATTATAAGAGTTTGAGATAGATGTGGAGAGTTTAAAAGCCACTTATACCCATTTTGTCCCAAAACAGGCTAAAACCAAGAAAACATTGCTTAGAAGCTGTAAACAGCTATGTTAGTGTTTATGGGGTTAAAATGTGTCTTAATCCAATGCAACTAACTAAATATAAGACTTTGAGATAGATGTGGAGAGTTTAAAAGCCACTTATACTTATTTTGTCCCAAAAAAGGCTAAAACCAAGAAAACATTGCTTAGAAGCACTAAACAGCTATGTTAGTGTTTATGGTGTTAAAATGTGTCTTAATCCAATGCAACTAACTTATTATAAGAGTTTGAGATAGATGTGGAGAGTTTAAAAGCCACTTATACCCATTTTGTCCCAAAACAGGCTAAAACCAAGAAAACTTTGCTTAGAAGCTGTAAACAGCTATGTTAGTGTTTATGGGGTTAAAATGTGTCTTAATCCAATGCAACTAACTAATTATAAGAGTTTTTGATAGATGTGGAGAGTTTAAAAGCCTCTTATACCCATTTTGTCCCAAAAAAGGCTAACAGCAAGAAAACATTGCTTAGAAGCTGTAAACAGCTATGTTAGTGTTTCTGGGGTTAAAATGTGTCTTAATCCAATGCAACTAACTAATTATAAGAGTTTGAGATAGATGTGGAGAATTTAAAAGCCACTTAGACCCATTTTGTCCCAAAACAGGCTAAAACCAAGAAAACATTGCTTAGAAGCTATAAACAGTTATGTTAGTGTTTATGGGGTTAAAACGTGTCTTAATCCAATGCAACTAACTAATTATAAGAGTTTGAGATGAATGTGGAGAGTTTTAAAAGCCACTTATACCCATTTTATCCCAAAATAGGCTAACACCAAGAAAACATTGCTTAGAAGCTGTAAACAGCTGTGTTAGTTTTTATGGGGTTAAAATGTGTCTTAATCCAATGCAACTAACTAATTATAAGAGTTTGAGATAGATGTGGAGAGTTTAAAAGCCACTTATACCCATTTTGTCCCAAAACAGGCTAAAACCAAGAAAACATTGCTTAGAAGCTGTAAACAGCTATGTTAGTGTTTATGGGGTTAAAATGTGTCTTAATCCAATGCAACTAACTAATTATAAGACTTTGAGATAGATGTGGAGAGTTTAAAAGCCACTTATACCTATTTTGTCCCAAAACAGGCTAAAACCAAGAAAACATTGCTTAGAAGCACTAAACAGCTATGTTAGTGTTTATGGTGTTAAAATGTGTCTTAATCCAATGCAACTAACTTATTATAAGAGTTTCAGATAGATGTGGAGAGTTTAAAAGCCACTTATACCCATTTTGTCCCAAAACAGGCTAAAACCAAGAAAACTTTGCTTAGAAGCTGTAAACAGCTATGTTAGTGTTTATGGGGTTAAAATGTGTCTTAATCCAATGCAACTAACTAATTATAAGAGTTTTTGATAGATGTGGAGAGTTTAAAAGCCTCTTATACCCATTTTGTCCCAAAAAAGGCTAACAGCAAGAAAACATTGCTTAGAAGCTGTAAACAGCTATGTTAGTGTTTCTGGGGTTAAAATGTGTCTTAATCCAATGCAACTAACTAATTATAAGAGTTTGAGATAGATGTGGAGAGTTTAAAAGCCACTTATACCCATTTTGTCCCAAAACAAACTAACAGCAAGAAAAAATTGCTTAGTAGCTTTAAACAGCTATGTTAGTGTTTATGGGGTTAAAATGTGTCTTAATCCAATGCAACTAACTAATTATAAGACTTTGAGATAGATGTGGAGAGTTTAAAAGCCACTTATACCCATTTTGTCCCAAAACAAACTAACAGCAAGAAAAAATTGCTTAGTAGCTGTAAACAGCTATGTTTGTGTTTATGGGGTTAAAATGTGTCTTAATCCAATGCAACTAACTAAGTATAAGAGTTTGAGATAGATGTGGAGAGTTTAATAGCCACTTATACCCATTTTGTCCCAAAACAGGCTAAAACCAAGAAAACATTGCTTAGAAGCTATAAACAGTTATGTTAGTGTTTATGGGGTTAAAACGTGTCTTAATCCAATGCAACTAACTAATTATAAGAGTTTGAGATGAATGTGGAGAGTTTTAAAAGCCACTTATACCCATTTTATCCCAAAATAGGCTAACACCAAGAAAACATTGCTTAGAAGCTGTAAACAGCTGTGTTAGTTTTTATGGGGTTAAAATGTGTCTTAATCCAATGCAACTAACTAATTATAAGAGTTTGAGATAGATGTGGAGAGTTTAAAAGCCACTTATACCCATTTTGTCCCAAAACAGGCTAAAACCAAGAAAACATTGCTTAGAAGCTGTAAACAGCTATGTTAGTGTTTATGGGGTTAAAATGTGTCTTAATCCAATGCAACTAACTAATTATAAGAGTTTGAGATAGATGTGGAGAGTTTAAAAGCCACTTATACCCATTTTGTCCCAAAACAGGCTAAAACCAAGAAAACTTTGCTTAGAAGCTGTAAACAGCTATGTTAGTGTTTATGGGGTTAAAATGTGTCTTAATCCAATGCAACTAACTAATTATAAGAGTTTTTGATAGATGTGGAGAGTTTAAAAGCCTCTTATACCCATTTTGTCCCAAAAAAGGCTAACAGCAAGAAAACATTGCTTAGAAGCTGTAAACAGCTAAGTTAGTGTTTCTGGGGTTAAAATGTGTCTTAATCCAATGCAACTAACTAATTATAAGAGTTTGAGATAGATGTGGAGAGTTTAAAAGCCACTTAGACCCATTTTGTCCCAAAACAAACTAACAGCAAGAAAAAATTGCTTAGTAGCTTTAAACAGCTATGTTAGTGTTTATGGGGTTAAAATGTGTCTTAATCCAATGCAACTAACTAATTATAAGACTTTGAGATAGATGTGGAGAGTTTAAAAGCCACTTATACCCATTTTGTCCCAAAACAAACTAACAGCAAGAAAAAATTGCTTAGTAGCTGTAAACAGCTATGTTTGTGTTTATGGGGTTAAAATGTGTCTTAATCCAATGCAACTAACTAAGTATAAGAGTTTGAGATAGATGTGGAGAGTTTAAAAGCCACTTATACCCATTTTGTCCCAAAACAGGCTAAAACCAAGAAAACATTGCTTAGAAGCTATAAACAGTTATGTTAGTGTTTATGGGGTTAAAACGTGTCTTAATCCAATGCAACTAACTAATTATAAGAGTTTGAGATGAATGTGGAGAGTTTTAAAAGCCACTTATACCCATTTTATCCCAAAATAGGCTAACACCAAGAAAACATTGCTTAGAAGCTGTAAACAGCTGTGTTAGTTTTTATGGGGTTAAAATGTGTCTTAATCCAATGCAACTAACTAATTATAAGAGTTTGAGATAGATGTGGAGAGTTTAAAAGCCACTTATACCCATTTTGTCCCAAAACAGGCTAAAACCAAGAAAACATTGCTTAGAAGCTGTAAACAGCTATGTTAGTGTTTATGGGGTTAAAATGTGTCTTAATCCAATGCAACTAACTAATTATAAGACTTTGAGATAGATGTGGAGAGTTTAAAAGCCACTTATACCTATTTTGTCCCAAAACAGGCTAAAACCAAGAAAACATTGTTTAGAAGCACTAAACAGCTATGTTAGTGTTTATGGTGTTAAAATGTGTCTTAATCCAATGCAACTAACTTATTATAAGAGTTTCAGATAGATGTGGAGAGTTTAAAAGCCACTTATACCCATTTTGTCCCAAAACAGGCTAAAACCAAGAAAACTTTGCTTAGAAGCTGTAAACAGCTATGTTAGTGTTTATGGGGTTAAAATGTGTCTTAATCCAATGCAACTAACTAATTATAAGAGTTTTTGATAGATGTGGAGAGTTTAAAAGCCTCTTATACCCATTTTGTCCCAAAAAAGGCTAACAGCAAGAAAACATTGCTTAGAAGCTGTAAACAGCTATGTTAGTGTTTCTGGGGTTAAAATGTGTCTTAATCCAATGCAACTAACTAATTATAAGAGTTTGAGATAGATGTGGAGAGTTTAAAAGCCACTTATACCCATTTTGTCCCAAAACAAACTAACAGCAAGAAAAAATTGCTTAGTAGCTTTAAACAGCTATGTTAGTGTTTATGGGGTTAAAATGTGTCTTAATCCAATGCAACTAACTAATTATAAGACTTTGAGATAGATGTGGAGAGTTTAAAAGCCACTTATACCCATTTTGTCCCAAAACAAACTAACAGCAAGAAAAAATTGCTTAGTAGCTGTAAACAGCTATGTTTGTGTTTATGGGGTTAAAATGTGTCTTAATCCAATGCAACTAACTAAGTATAAGAGTTTGAGATAGATGTGGAGAGTTTAATAGCCACTTATACCCATTTTGTCCCAAAACAGGCTAAAACCAAGAAAACATTGCTTAGAAGCTATAAACAGTTATGTTAGTGTTTATGGGGTTAAAACGTGTCTTAATCCAATGCAACTAACTAATTATAAGAGTTTGAGATGAATGTGGAGAGTTTTAAAAGCCACTTATACCCATTTTATCCCAAAATAGGCTAACACCAAGAAAACATTGCTTAGAAGCTGTAAACAGCTGTGTTAGTTTTTATGGGGTTAAAATGTGTCTTAATCCAATGCAACTAACTAATTATAAGAGTTTGAGATAGATGTGGAGAGTTTAAAAGCCACTTATACCCATTTTGTCCCAAAACAGGCTAAAACCAAGAAAACATTGCTTAGAAGCTGTAAACAGCTATGTTAGTGTTTATGGGGTTAAAATGTGTCTTAATCCAATGCAACTAACTAATTATAAGAGTTTGAGATAGATGTGGAGAGTTTAAAAGCCACTTATACCCATTTTGTCCCAAAACAGGCTAAAACCAAGAAAACTTTGCTTAGAAGCTGTAAACAGCTATGTTAGTGTTTATGGGGTTAAAATGTGTCTTAATCCAATGCAACTAACTAATTATAAGAGTTTTTGATAGATGTGGAGAGTTTAAAAGCCTCTTATACCCATTTTGTCCCAAAAAAGGCTAACAGCAAGAAAACATTGCTTAGAAGCTGTAAACAGCTAAGTTAGTGTTTCTGGGGTTAAAATGTGTCTTAATCCAATGCAACTAACTAATTATAAGAGTTTGAGATAGATGTGGAGAGTTTAAAAGCCACTTAGACCCATTTTGTCCCAAAACAAACTAACAGCAAGAAAAAATTGCTTAGTAGCTTTAAACAGCTATGTTAGTGTTTATGGGGTTAAAATGTGTCTTAATCCAATGCAACTAACTAATTATAAGACTTTGAGATAGATGTGGAGAGTTTAAAAGCCACTTATACCCATTTTGTCCCAAAACAAACTAACAGCAAGAAAAAATTGCTTAGTAGCTGTAAACAGCTATGTTTGTGTTTATGGGGTTAAAATGTGTCTTAATCCAATGCAACTAACTAAGTATAAGAGTTTGAGATAGATGTGGAGAGTTTAAAAGCCACTTATACCCATTTTGTCCCAAAACAGGCTAAAACCAAGAAAACATTGCTTAGAAGCTATAAACAGTTATGTTAGTGTTTATGGGGTTAAAACGTGTCTTAATCCAATGCAACTAACTAATTATAAGAGTTTGAGATGAATGTGGAGAGTTTTAAAAGCCACTTATACCCATTTTATCCCAAAATAGGCTAACACCAAGAAAACATTGCTTAGAAGCTGTAAACAGCTGTGTTAGTTTTTATGGGGTTAAAATGTGTCTTAATCCAATGCAACTAACTAATTATAAGAGTTTGAGATAGATGTGGAGAGTTTAAAAGCCACTTATACCCATTTTGTCCCAAAACAGGCTAAAACCAAGAAAACATTGCTTAGAAGCTGTAAACAGCTATGTTAGTGTTTATGGGGTTAAAATGTGTCTTAATCCAATGCAACTAACTAATTATAAGACTTTGAGATAGATGTGGAGAGTTTAAAAGCCACTTATACCTATTTTGTCCAAAAACAAGCTAAAACCAAGAAAACATTGCTTAGAAGCACTAAACAGCTATGTTAGTGTTTATGGTGTTAAAATGTGTCTTAATCCAATGCAACTAACTTATTATAAGAGTTTCAGATAGATGTGGAGAGTTTAAAAGCCACTTATACCCATTTTGTCCCAAAACAGGCTAAAACCAAGAAAACTTTGCTTAGAAGCTGTAAACAGCTATGTTAGTGTTTATGGGGTTAAAATGTGTCTTAATCCAATGCAACTAACTAATTATAAGAGTTTTTGATAGATGTGGAGAGTTTAAAAGCCTCTTATACCCATTTTGTCCCAAAAAAGGCTAACAGCAAGAAAACATTGCTTAGAAGCTGTAAACAGCTATGTTAGTGTTTCTGGGGTTAAAATGTGTCTTAATCCAATGCAACTAACTAATTATAAGAGTTTGAGATAGATGTGGAGAGTTTAAAAGCCACTTATACCCATTTTGTCCCAAAACAAACTAACAGCAAGAAAAAATTGCTTAGTAGCTTTAAACAGCTATGTTAGTGTTTATGGGGTTAAAATGTGTCTTAATCCAATGCAACTAACTAATTATAAGACTTTGAGATAGATGTGGAGAGTTTAAAAGCCACTTATACCCATTTTGTCCCAAAACAAACTAACAGCAAGAAAAAATTGCTTAGTAGCTTTAAACAGCTATGTTAGTGTTTATGGGGTTAAAATGTGTCTTAATCCAATGCAACTAACTAATTATAAGACTTTGAGATAGATGTGGAGAGTTTAAAAGCCACTTATACCCATTTTGTCCCAAAACAAACTAACAGCAAGAAAAAATTGCTTAGTAGCTGTAAACAGCTATGTTTGTGTTTATGGGGTTAAAATGTGTCTTAATCCAATGCAACTAACTAAGTATAAGAGTTTGAGATAGATGTGGAGAGTTTAATAGCCACTTATACCCATTTTGTCCCAAAACAGGCTAAAACCAAGAAAACATTGCTTAGAAGCTATAAACAGTTATGTTAGTGTTTATGGGGTTAAAACGTGTCTTAATCCAATGCAACTAACTAATTATAAGAGTTTGAGATGAATGTGGAGAGTTTTAAAAGCCACTTATACCCATTTTATCCCAAAATAGGCTAACACCAAGAAAACATTGCTTAGAAGCTGTAAACAGCTGTGTTAGTTTTTATGGGGTTAAAATGTGTCTTAATCCAATGCAACTAACTAATTATAAGAGTTTGAGATAGATGTGGAGAGTTTAAAAGCCACTTATACCCATTTTGTCCCAAAACAGGCTAAAACCAAGAAAACATTGCTTAGAAGCTGTAAACAGCTATGTTAGTGTTTATGGGGTTAAAATGTGTCTTAATCCAATGCAACTAACTAATTATAAGAGTTTGAGATAGATGTGGAGAGTTTAAAAGCCACTTATACCCATTTTGTCCCAAAACAGGCTAAAACCAAGAAAACTTTGCTTAGAAGCTGTAAACAGCTATGTTAGTGTTTATGGGGTTAAAATGTGTCTTAATCCAATGCAACTAACTAATTATAAGAGTTTTTGATAGATGTGGAGAGTTTAAAAGCCTCTTATACCCATTTTGTCCCAAAAAAAGGCTAACAGCAAGAAAACATTGCTTAGAAGCTGTAAACAGCTAAGTTAGTGTTTCTGGGGTTAAAATGTGTCTTAATCCAATGCAACTAACTAATTATAAGAGTTTTTGATAGATGTGGAGAGTTTAAAAGCCTCTTATACCCATTTTGTCCCAAAAAAGGCTAACAGCAAGAAAACATTGCTTAGAAGCTGTAAACAGCTATGTTAGTGTTTCTGGGGTTAAAATGTGTCTTAATCCAATGCAACTAACTAATTATAAGAGTTTGAGATAGATGTGGAGAGTTTAAAAGCCACTTATACCCATTTTGTCCCAAAACAAACTAACAGCAAGAAAAAATTGCTTAGTAGCTTTAAACAGCTATGTTAGTGTTTATGGGGTTAAAATGTGTCTTAATCCAATGCAACTAACTAATTATAAGACTTTGAGATAGATGTGGAGAGTTTAAAAGCCACTTATACCCATTTTGTCCCAAAACAAACTAACAGCAAGAAAAAATTGCTTAGTAGCTTTAAACAGCTATGTTAGTGTTTATGGGGTTAAAATGTGTCTTAATCCAATGCAACTAACTAATTATAAGACTTTGAGATAGATGTGGAGAGTTTAAAAGCCACTTATACCCATTTTGTCCCAAAACAAACTAACAGCAAGAAAAAATTGCTTAGTAGCTGTAAACAGCTATGTTTGTGTTTATGGGGTTAAAATGTGTCTTAATCCAATGCAACTAACTAAGTATAAGAGTTTGAGATAGATGTGGAGAGTTTAATAGCCACTTATACCCATTTTGTCCCAAAACAGGCTAAAACCAAGAAAACATTGCTTAGAAGCTATAAACAGTTATGTTAGTGTTTATGGGGTTAAAACGTGTCTTAATCCAATGCAACTAACTAATTATAAGAGTTTGAGATGAATGTGGAGAGTTTTAAAAGCCACTTATACCCATTTTATCCCAAAATAGGCTAACACCAAGAAAACATTGCTTAGAAGCTGTAAACAGCTGTGTTAGTTTTTATGGGGTTAAAATGTGTCTTAATCCAATGCAACTAACTAATTATAAGAGTTTGAGATAGATGTGGAGAGTTTAAAAGCCACTTATACCCATTTTGTCCCAAAACAGGCTAAAACCAAGAAAACATTGCTTAGAAGCTGTAAACAGCTATGTTAGTGTTTATGGGGTTAAAATGTGTCTTAATCCAATGCAACTAACTAATTATAAGAGTTTGAGATAGATGTGGAGAGTTTAAAAGCCACTTATACCCATTTTGTCCCAAAACAGGCTAAAACCAAGAAAACTTTGCTTAGAAGCTGTAAACAGCTATGTTAGTGTTTATGGGGTTAAAATGTGTCTTAATCCAATGCAACTAACTAATTATAAGAGTTTTTGATAGATGTGGAGAGTTTAAAAGCCTCTTATACCCATTTTGTCCCAAAAAAGGCTAACAGCAAGAAAACATTGCTTAGAAGCTGTAAACAGCTAAGTTAGTGTTTCTGGGGTTAAAATGTGTCTTAATCCAATGCAACTAACTAATTATAAGAGTTTGAGATAGATGTGGAGAGTTTAAAAGCCACTTAGACCCATTTTGTCCCAAAACAAACTAACAGCAAGAAAAAATTGCTTAGTAGCTTTAAACAGCTATGTTAGTGTTTATGGGGTTAAAATGTGTCTTAATCCAATGCAACTAACTAATTATAAGACTTTGAGATAGATGTGGAGAGTTTAAAAGCCACTTATACCCATTTTGTCCCAAAACAAACTAACAGCAAGAAAAAATTGCTTAGTAGCTGTAAACAGCTATGTTTGTGTTTATGGGGTTAAAATGTGTCTTAATCCAATGCAACTAACTAAGTATAAGAGTTTGAGATAGATGTGGAGAGTTTAAAAGCCACTTATACCCATTTTGTCCCAAAACAGGCTAAAACCAAGAAAACATTGCTTAGAAGCTATAAACAGTTATGTTAGTGTTTATGGGGTTAAAACGTGTCTTAATCCAATGCAACTAACTAATTATAAGAGTTTGAGATGAATGTGGAGAGTTTTAAAAGCCACTTATACCCATTTTATCCCAAAATAGGCTAACACCAAGAAAACATTGCTTAGAAGCTGTAAACAGCTGTGTTAGTTTTTATGGGGTTAAAATGTGTCTTAATCCAATGCAACTAACTAATTATAAGAGTTTGAGATAGATGTGGAGAGTTTAAAAGCCACTTATACCCATTTTGTCCCAAAACAGGCTAAAACCAAGAAAACATTGCTTAGAAGCTGTAAACAGCTATGTTAGTGTTTATGGGGTTAAAATGTGTCTTAATCCAATGCAACTAACTAATTATAAGACTTTGAGATAGATGTGGAGAGTTTAAAAGCCACTTATACCTATTTTGTCCCAAAACAGGCTAAAACCAAGAAAACATTGCTTAGAAGCACTAAACAGCTATGTTAGTGTTTATGGTGTTAAAATGTGTCTTAATCCAATGCAACTAACTTATTATAAGAGTTTCAGATAGATGTGGAGAGTTTAAAAGCCACTTATACCCATTTTGTCCCAAAACAGGCTAAAACCAAGAAAACTTTGCTTAGAAGCTGTAAACAGCTATGTTAGTGTTTATGGGGTTAAAATGTGTCTTAATCCAATGCAACTAACTAATTATAAGAGTTTTTGATAGATGTGGAGAGTTTAAAAGCCTCTTATACCCATTTTGTCCCAAAAAAGGCTAACAGCAAGAAAACATTGCTTAGAAGCTGTAAACAGCTATGTTAGTGTTTCTGGGGTTAAAATGTGTCTTAATCCAATGCAACTAACTAATTATAAGAGTTTGAGATAGATGTGGAGAGTTTAAAAGCCACTTATACCCATTTTGTCCCAAAACAAACTAACAGCAAGAAAAAATTGCTTAGTAGCTTTAAACAGCTATGTTAGTGTTTATGGGGTTAAAATGTGTCTTAATCCAATGCAACTAACTAATTATAAGACTTTGAGATAGATGTGGAGAGTTTAAAAGCCACTTATACCCATTTTGTCCCAAAACAAACTAACAGCAAGAAAAAATTGCTTAGTAGCTGTAAACAGCTATGTTTGTGTTTATGGGGTTAAAATGTGTCTTAATCCAATGCAACTAACTAAGTATAAGAGTTTGAGATAGATGTGGAGAGTTTAATAGCCACTTATATCCATTTTGTCCCAAAACAGGCTAAAACCAAGAAAACATTGCTTAGAAGCTATAAACAGTTATGTTAGTGTTTATGGGGTTAAAACGTGTCTTAATCCAATGCAACTAACTAATTATAAGAGTTTGAGATGAATGTGGAGAGTTTTAAAAGCCACTTATACCCATTTTATCCCAAAATAGGCTAACACCAAGAAAACATTGCTTAGAAGCTGTAAACAGCTGTGTTAGTTTTTATGGGGTTAAAATGTGTCTTAATCCAATGCAACTAACTAATTATAAGAGTTTGAGATAGATGTGGAGAGTTTAAAAGCCACTTATACCCATTTTGTCCCAAAACAGGCTAAAACCAAGAAAACATTGCTTAGAAGCTGTAAACAGCTATGTTAGTGTTTATGGGGTTAAAATGTGTCTTAATCCAATGCAACTAACTAATTATAAGAGTTTGAGATAGATGTGGAGAGTTTAAAAGCCACTTATACCCATTTTGTCCCAAAACAGGCTAAAACCAAGAAAACTTTGCTTAGAAGCTGTAAACAGCTATGTTAGTGTTTATGGGGTTAAAATGTGTCTTAATCCAATGCAACTAACTAATTATAAGAGTTTTTGATAGATGTGGAGAGTTTAAAAGCCTCTTATACCCATTTTGTCCCAAAAAAGGCTAACAGCAAGAAAACATTGCTTAGAAGCTGTAAACAGCTAAGTTAGTGTTTCTGGGGTTAAAATGTGTCTTAATCCAATGCAACTAACTAATTATAAGAGTTTGAGATAGATGTGGAGAGTTTAAAAGCCACTTAGACCCATTTTGTCCCAAAACAAACTAACAGCAAGAAAAAATTGCTTAGTAGCTTTAAACAGCTATGTTAGTGTTTATGGGGTTAAAATGTGTCTTAATCCAATGCAACTAACTAATTATAAGACTTTGAGATAGATGTGGAGAGTTTAAAAGCCACTTATACCCATTTTGTCCCAAAACAAACTAACAGCAAGAAAAAATTGCTTAGTAGCTGTAAACAGCTATGTTTGTGTTTATGGGGTTAAAATGTGTCTTAATCCAATGCAACTAACTAAGTATAAGAGTTTGAGATAGATGTGGAGAGTTTAAAAGCCACTTATACCCATTTTGTCCCAAAACAAACTAACAGCAAGAAAAAATTGCTTAGTAGCTTTAAACAGCTATGTTAGTGTTTATGGGGTTAAAATGTGTCTTAATCCAATGCAACTAACTAATTATAAGACTTTGAGATAGATGTGGAGAGTTTAAAAGCCACTTATACCCATTTTGTCCCAAAACAAACTAACAGCAAGAAAAAATTGCTTAGTAGCTGTAAACAGCTATGTTTGTGTTTATGGGGTTAAAATGTGTCTTAATCCAATGCAACTAACTAAGTATAAGAGTTTGAGATAGATGTGGAGAGTTTAATAGCCACTTATACCCATTTTGTCCCAAAACAGGCTAAAACCAAGAAAACATTGCTTAGAAGCTATAAACAGTTATGTTAGTGTTTATGGGGTTAAAACGTGTCTTAATCCAATGCAACTAACTAATTATAAGAGTTTGAGATGAATGTGGAGAGTTTTAAAAGCCACTTATGTTGGGATTTATGAGACAAAGCTCACAAGAGAGGGTAGACAAACACTTGGTGAATGAATCCCCCTTTACCCACAACAAACTAACTCATTCTCAAGGGGGAGGAGAGAACATCAACTTGTGATGAACTCCCCATAAACAAGCTAGATAGAACCCAAATACTAGAGAGTAAGCGGATCCTAACTAGGAGAAGCACTAGTTTGAGACTTATCCTCTTCTAGTATCACAACACTTAGAGTTTGTGTACTTAGGAGAAGGAGGATTAAGAATCAGTAATCTAGGCTAAGTAAAGCAGTAAATAAGAAGAGTTTAGGTGGATTTGAGAAGAGAATAGGCTGCCTTAAGGGCAGCCCCTAACCGCTAATCCTAAACTCTCTACATTGTTAATATGAAACAAGAACACAAGTATAGAGAGGAAATCGGTTTCTCTTCTATTGAATAAGGTTGTGATGTGTTACATATGAGAGATTATACATTAATATAGGAGAAGAAGGTCATATGACCGTTAGACACAAAGAGAGAGGAAGAAGGTGATAGGGACGTTCTCAATTCAACTTGGTGAAAGCGACTTCCTTCCTTCACCAAACGCTCACGTGAATCTTCTCCCTTCCTTCCTTTTCCTTTCTTCTTCTTTATGGGCCTCTCTCCCTTGTAAGGCCTCGTTTTCCTTTCTCCCAAGCCTCTCAAACTCGGCCTCTCTATCTACTGGACCGAGCGTAGGCCTAAGGGCCGAGACCGTACGGACGGGCCTTCTCTTCATTGTACGGACGGGCCTGTACGGACGGGCCTGTACGGACGGGCCTTCTCTTCAATGTGTTCACGGCCTAACTGGCCGCTCACCGGACATGGGTCCGTTCACGGACACGGTACATGGTACCGGACACGGTACATGGTCGCTCACGGACACGGACATGGCCTTACCGGCCTTTACATGGCCTTTCCGGCCTTTCTTCTCTTCTTCCAAGGCTCGGCCTTACCGGCCTCTCCTCTCTCCTCCTTGGTACATTCTAATGGTCCGTTCACGGACACGGTACATGGTACCGGACACGGTACATGGTCGCTCACGGACACGGACATGGCCTTACCGGCCTTTACATGGCCTTTCCGGCCTTTCTTCTCTTCTTCCAAGGTTCGGCCTTACCGGCCTCTCCTCTCTCCTCCTTGGTACATTCTAATACTCCCCCGCACGCTTGATCGGTGGGACACCATGGGGACCAAAGATCAAGGGTGGACTAGTGTCATCTACCTCATTAAAAACCTCAACAAAGAAAACCTCTTGGGATAAAACTTTGTTAAGGGAAAAAGAGTATAGACTCCACTATCCATGATGTCCCTTGACCTTGGTTTGCAAAGAACTAGCTCCCTTCTCTTCATGATTTGAACCGCTCCTACTCCTTAGCCCACCTTGCCTTTAGCACATTCCTTATGATCTCCATCCTTGCGCCTTTAGAATTTCTTTGAGGCTCTCATAGTCTCCTTTACCCCTTAAACAAGTGATAAAGAAGAAAAGAATAAGTGTTTGCTATGAGGAATATCAAAGAAAATTTCTAGAAGTGTGACAATTTAAGAGAACATATTAAAGACTAAAGACTAGTAATGAAACTAAGGTAATGAATTTATGAATTAAAATAGAGAAGAGTTTAGAGCACAGCCTTTATGGTGTTTTGATGGATAGGAGGGAGAGAGTTGATCACTGTTGCGGTTTGGAATTCCTCCTTGAGACCGCTCCTACTCTAACCATGGTTTTTAAACCTGGTCAGTTTTATTTGTCAGACTGACACATGCCCACTGAATCGGACATAACTTTCGAACGGCTGCTCGGATTGGTATGATTCCACTTCCACTGGCAAGATGACTCTGTGGTCTCGAACTTTAATGAAGAACGCGGAAGCCGAATCGCAGTGGAAGGGTTTCGTCCGAGTCGATCTTTGAGACGCTTCGGCTGAGCTTTAAGTAAAGACTTTTGCTTGTGGCCGAGCAGAATCTGTGAGGTACGGTCTGAAGTCACTTGATCTCCCCCGTAACCTTTACTTGATGATGGGCTGAAACCTCATCACCTCAGTTGAAGCCTTGTGCATCACCGTTCTTGTGCACATCCAATCAACAGTTGAAACCTTGTGCATCACCTTTCCTAAAGACCATTGTGCACATCCGATCAACAACTTGGCACTAACACACATGCTCTTGGACTGATTCATCACCTTCCACCAGCTTAACAAAGACTTGGTGGCCCTTGGTTCTAACTCCAGGCATTGTGCTGCGCTCTCCTCATGGCTATCTTGTAGCCTTCAACCTCGCCACTTCTTCTAGAGATAGCCAGCGAGCTCCACATATCTTCAAGGTTGAAACTGAAACCAAAACTCAATGGGACAGTTTCTAAACAAGAGATTGTGAGAGATTAGAGTATAGAGTATAAACTGAAAATAAATAGAGAATTTAGAGAATTAATAAGAGTATAAATAGAGAATTAGTAACCAAGTATAAGTAACCAAGAGAATAAAGTATAAGAGAGTATAAGAGAGAATATGGGCGATAGTATAAGGTGAATGGAGAGTAGAATAGAGCTCAAGAGTTCCTATGGACAGAGTTAGACTCTGTTTTCTTGAGTTTGCAGAAGCTTTGACAGCCAAGAACAACCAAGAAGACAATCTCTTTTGGTGCTTTAATGGCTGAAATACATGGACCTTATGGAAAATTAGTTTCTCCAAAGGTTTAGGACACTTCTCATGGTAGAATCACTTAAACAGGTGTTCTCCAAGAGTCTAATGCCTTCAAGGATCACGAAAGAGCATATAGAAGATGCTTTCCATGTTCAAAATTCAAATAAAAGAAGAAACACCTTTGGAACAACCTTTTGTCCATTGGTTAAAAGAATGCATCTTGGACCAACTTGAATCTATTTGACCAAGCGGGCCATACATGCTAAAAACAAGAACTCTCTCTTCCCCAAACTCGAATCTGGACACACCATATGGCCAGAAACAAAGCTTTCTCAACCTTGAGAAGAAGAAGAAGCGATTTAGTAATTAAGCCTTTAAAGGAAATTTAACAAAAGCAAAATTAAACCTTTAGAGGAAAATTAACTAAATCCTAAGAGAGCTAAATCCTAAGAATTTCGTGGCTCATACAAGCACACAAAAACGTGAATCCTTACCAAGAACAAAACCGATTTGCTCCTTGGTTCATCACCACCTCATTTAAACCCAAGCTTTCACCAAATCGGTAAGCCTAAAGATGAGGTTTTAAAATCGATTTCTTTCACACACTTGGTCTACAAATTCTAACAAGACAAGAGACCAAGCTTACTCAACAATGAGCTGCTAGAGAATCGATTTAACAACAAAAGCAAAATTAAAGCTTTAAAGAACTAAGCTAAGCGAATTAACACCTAAGCTAGGATTAAAACTTTAACTAAGCTAACTCCTAAGAAAACGACATTGAGAATGAGTTTGAATCACCAAGAACAGAACCTGCTCTGATACCATGTTGGGATTTATGAGACAAAGCTCACAAGAGAGGGTAGACAAACACTTGGTGAATGAATCCCCCTTTACCCACAACAAACTAACTCATTCTCAAGGGGGAGGAGAGAACATCAACTTGTGATGAACTCCCCATAAACAAGCTAGATAGAACCCAAATACTAGAGAGTAAGCGGATCCTAACTAGGAGAAGCACTAGTTTGAGACTTATCCTCTTCTAGTATCACAACACTTAGAGTTTGTGTACTTAGGAGAAGGAGGATTAAGAATCAGTAATCTAGGCTAAGTAAAGCAGTAAATAAGAAGAGTTTAGGTGGATTTGAGAAGAGAATAGGCTGCCTTAAGGGCAGCCCCTAACCGCTAATCCTAAACTCTCTACATTGTTAATATGAAACAAGAACACAAGTATAGAGAGGAAATCGGTTTCTCTTCTATTGAATAAGGTTGTGATGTGTTACATATGAGAGATTATACATTAATATAGGAGAAGAAGGTCATATGACCGTTAGACACAAAGAGAGAGGAAGAAGGTGATAGGGACGTTCTCAATTCAACTTGGTGAAAGCGACTTCCTTCCTTCACCAAACGCTCACGTGAATCTTCTCCCTTCCTTCCTTTTCCTTTCTTCTTCTTTATGGGCCTCTCTCCCTTGTAAGGCCTCGTTTTCCTTTCTCCCAAGCCTCTCAAACTCGGCCTCTCTATCTACTGGACCGAGCGTAGGCCTAAGGGCCGAGACCGTACGGACGGGCCTTCTCTTCATTGTACGGACGGGCCTGTACGGACGGGCCTGTACGGACGGGCCTTCTCTTCAATGTGTTCACGGCCTAACTGGCCGCTCACCGGACATGGGTCCGTTCACGGACACGGTACATGGTACCGGACACGGTACATGGTCGCTCACGGACACGGACATGGCCTTACCGGCCTTTACATGGCCTTTCCGGCCTTTCTTCTCTTCTTCCAAGGCTCGGCCTTACCGGCCTCTCCTCTCTCCTCCTTGGTACATTCTAATGGTCCGTTCACGGACACGGTACATGGTACCGGACACGGTACATGGTCGCTCACGGACACGGACATGGCCTTACCGGCCTTTACATGGCCTTTCCGGCCTTTCTTCTCTTCTTCCAAGGTTCGGCCTTACCGGCCTCTCCTCTCTCCTCCTTGGTACATTCTAATAACTTATACCCATTTTATCCCAAAATAGGCTAACACCAAGAAAACATTGCTTAGAAGCTGTAAACAGCTGTGTTAGTTTTTATGGGGTTAAAATGTGTCTTAATCCAATGCAACTAACTAATTATAAGAGTTTGAGATAGATGTGGAGAGTTTAAAAGCCACTTATACCCATTTTGTCCCAAAACAGGCTAAAACCAAGAAAACATTGCTTAGAAGCTGTAAACAGCTATGTTAGTGTTTATGGGGTTAAAATGTGTCTTAATCCAATGCAACTAACTAATTATAAGAGTTTGAGATAGATGTGGAGAGTTTAAAAGCCACTTATACCCATTTTGTCCCAAAACAGGCTAAAACCAAGAAAACTTTGCTTAGAAGCTGTAAACAGCTATGTTAGTGTTTATGGGGTTAAAATGTGTCTTAATCCAATGCAACTAACTAATTATAAGAGTTTTTGATAGATGTGGAGAGTTTAAAAGCCTCTTATACCCATTTTGTCCCAAAAAAGGCTAACAGCAAGAAAACATTGCTTAGAAGCTGTAAACAGCTAAGTTAGTGTTTCTGGGGTTAAAATGTGTCTTAATCCAATGCAACTAACTAATTATAAGAGTTTGAGATAGATGTGGAGAGTTTAAAAGCCACTTAGACCCATTTTGTCCCAAAACAAACTAACAGCAAGAAAAAATTGCTTAGTAGCTTTAAACAGCTATGTTAGTGTTTATGGGGTTAAAATGTGTCTTAATCCAATGCAACTAACTAATTATAAGACTTTGAGATAGATGTGGAGAGTTTAAAAGCCACTTATACCCATTTTGTCCCAAAACAAACTAACAGCAAGAAAAAATTGCTTAGTAGCTGTAAACAGCTATGTTTGTGTTTATGGGGTTAAAATGTGTCTTAATCCAATGCAACTAACTAAGTATAAGAGTTTGAGATAGATGTGGAGAGTTTAAAAGCCACTTATACCCATTTTGTCCCAAAACAGGCTAAAACCAAGAAAACATTGCTTAGAAGCTATAAACAGTTATGTTAGTGTTTATGGGGTTAAAACGTGTCTTAATCCAATGCAACTAACTAATTATAAGAGTTTGAGATGAATGTGGAGAGTTTTAAAAGCCACTTATACCCATTTTATCCCAAAATAGGCTAACACCAAGAAAACATTGCTTAGAAGCTGTAAACAGCTGTGTTAGTTTTTATGGGGTTAAAATGTGTCTTAATCCAATGCAACTAACTAATTATAAGAGTTTGAGATAGATGTGGAGAGTTTAAAAGCCACTTATACCCATTTTGTCCCAAAACAGGCTAAAACCAAGAAAACATTGCTTAGAAGCTGTAAACAGCTATGTTAGTGTTTATGGGGTTAAAATGTGTCTTAATCCAATGCAACTAACTAATTATAAGACTTTGAGATAGATGTGGAGAGTTTAAAAGCCACTTATACCTATTTTGTCCCAAAACAGGCTAAAACCAAGAAAACATTGCTTAGAAGCACTAAACAGCTATGTTAGTGTTTATGGTGTTAAAATGTGTCTTAATCCAATGCAACTAACTTATTATAAGAGTTTCAGATAGATGTGGAGAGTTTAAAAGCCACTTATACCCATTTTGTCCCAAAACAGGCTAAAACCAAGAAAACTTTGCTTAGAAGCTGTAAACAGCTATGTTAGTGTTTATGGGGTTAAAATGTGTCTTAATCCAATGCAACTAACTAATTATAAGAGTTTTTGATAGATGTGGAGAGTTTAAAAGCCTCTTATACCCATTTTGTCCCAAAAAAGGCTAACAGCAAGAAAACATTGCTTAGAAGCTGTAAACAGCTATGTTAGTGTTTCTGGGGTTAAAATGTGTCTTAATCCAATGCAACTAACTAATTATAAGAGTTTGAGATAGATGTGGAGAGTTTAAAAGCCACTTATACCCATTTTGTCCCAAAACAAACTAACAGCAAGAAAAAATTGCTTAGTAGCTTTAAACAGCTATGTTAGTGTTTATGGGGTTAAAATGTGTCTTAATCCAATGCAACTAACTAATTATAAGACTTTGAGATAGATGTGGAGAGTTTAAAAGCCACTTATACCCATTTTGTCCCAAAACAAACTAACAGCAAGAAAAAATTGCTTAGTAGCTGTAAACAGCTATGTTTGTGTTTATGGGGTTAAAATGTGTCTTAATCCAATGCAACTAACTAAGTATAAGAGTTTGAGATAGATGTGGAGAGTTTAATAGCCACTTATACCCATTTTGTCCCAAAACAGGCTAAAACCAAGAAAACATTGCTTAGAAGCTATAAACAGTTATGTTAGTGTTTATGGGGTTAAAACGTGTCTTAATCCAATGCAACTAACTAATTATAAGAGTTTGAGATGAATGTGGAGAGTTTTAAAAGCCACTTATACCCATTTTATCCCAAAATAGGCTAACACCAAGAAAACATTGCTTAGAAGCTGTAAACAGCTGTGTTAGTTTTTATGGGGTTAAAATGTGTCTTAATCCAATGCAACTAACTAATTATAAGAGTTTGAGATAGATGTGGAGAGTTTAAAAGCCACTTATACCCATTTTGTCCCAAAACAGGCTAAAACCAAGAAAACATTGCTTAGAAGCTGTAAACAGCTATGTTAGTGTTTATGGGGTTAAAATGTGTCTTAATCCAATGCAACTAACTAATTATAAGAGTTTGAGATAGATGTGGAGAGTTTAAAAGCCACTTATACCCATTTTGTCCCAAAACAGGCTAAAACCAAGAAAACTTTGCTTAGAAGCTGTAAACAGCTATGTTAGTGTTTATGGGGTTAAAATGTGTCTTAATCCAATGCAACTAACTAATTATAAGAGTTTTTGATAGATGTGGAGAGTTTAAAAGCCTCTTATACCCATTTTGTCCCAAAAAAGGCTAACAGCAAGAAAACATTGCTTAGAAGCTGTAAACAGCTAAGTTAGTGTTTCTGGGGTTAAAATGTGTCTTAATCCAATGCAACTAACTAATTATAAGAGTTTGAGATAGATGTGGAGAGTTTAAAAGCCACTTAGACCCATTTTGTCCCAAAACAAACTAACAGCAAGAAAAAATTGCTTAGTAGCTTTAAACAGCTATGTTAGTGTTTATGGGGTTAAAATGTGTCTTAATCCAATGCAACTAACTAATTATAAGACTTTGAGATAGATGTGGAGAGTTTAAAAGCCACTTATACCCATTTTGTCCCAAAACAAACTAACAGCAAGAAAAAATTGCTTAGTAGCTGTAAACAGCTATGTTTGTGTTTATGGGGTTAAAATGTGTCTTAATCCAATGCAACTAACTAAGTATAAGAGTTTGAGATAGATGTGGAGAGTTTAAAAGCCACTTATACCCATTTTGTCCCAAAACAGGCTAAAACCAAGAAAACATTGCTTAGAAGCTATAAACAGTTATGTTAGTGTTTATGGGGTTAAAACGTGTCTTAATCCAATGCAACTAACTAATTATAAGAGTTTGAGATGAATGTGGAGAGTTTTAAAAGCCACTTATACCCATTTTATCCCAAAATAGGCTAACACCAAGAAAACATTGCTTAGAAGCTGTAAACAGCTGTGTTAGTTTTTATGGGGTTAAAATGTGTCTTAATCCAATGCAACTAACTAATTATAAGAGTTTGAGATAGATGTGGAGAGTTTAAAAGCCACTTATACCCATTTTGTCCCAAAACAGGCTAAAACCAAGAAAACATTGCTTAGAAGCTGTAAACAGCTATGTTAGTGTTTATGGGGTTAAAATGTGTCTTAATCCAATGCAACTAACTAATTATAAGACTTTGAGATAGATGTGGAGAGTTTAAAAGCCACTTATACCTATTTTGTCCCAAAACAGGCTAAAACCAAGAAAACATTGCTTAGAAGCACTAAACAGCTATGTTAGTGTTTATGGTGTTAAAATGTGTCTTAATCCAATGCAACTAACTTATTATAAGAGTTTCAGATAGATGTGGAGAGTTTAAAAACCACTTATACCCATTTTGTCCCAAAACAGGCTAAAACCAAGAAAACTTTGCTTAGAAGCTGTAAACAGCTATGTTAGTGTTTATGGGGTTAAAATGTGTCTTAATCCAATGCAACTAACTAATTATAAGAGTTTTTGATAGATGTGGAGAGTTTAAAAGCCTCTTATACCCATTTTGTCCCAAAAAAGGCTAACAGCAAGAAAACATTGCTTAGAAGCTGTAAACAGCTATGTTAGTGTTTCTGGGGTTAAAATGTGTCTTAATCCAATGCAACTAACTAATTATAAGAGTTTGAGATAGATGTGGAGAGTTTAAAAGCCACTTATACCCATTTTGTCCCAAAACAAACTAACAGCAAGAAAAAATTGCTTAGTAGCTTTAAACAGCTATGTTAGTGTTTATGGGGTTAAAATGTGTCTTAATCCAATGCAACTAACTAATTATAAGACTTTGAGATAGATGTGGAGAGTTTAAAAGCCACTTATACCCATTTTGTCCCAAAACAAACTAACAGCAAGAAAAAATTGCTTAGTAGCTGTAAACAGCTATGTTTGTGTTTATGGGGTTAAAATGTGTCTTAATCCAATGCAACTAACTAAGTATAAGAGTTTGAGATAGATGTGGAGAGTTTAATAGCCACTTATACCCATTTTGTCCCAAAACAGGCTAAAACCAAGAAAACATTGCTTAGAAGCTATAAACAGTTATGTTAGTGTTTATGGGGTTAAAACGTGTCTTAATCCAATGCAACTAACTAATTATAAGAGTTTGAGATGAATGTGGAGAGTTTTAAAAGCCACTTATACCCATTTTATCCCAAAATAGGCTAACACCAAGAAAACATTGCTTAGAAGCTGTAAACAGCTGTGTTAGTTTTTATGGGGTTAAAATGTGTCTTATTCCAATGCAACTAACTAATTATAAGAGTTTGAGATAGATGTGGAGAGTTTAAAAGCCACTTATACCCATTTTGTCCCAAAACAGGCTAAAACCAAGAAAACATTGCTTAGAAGCTGTAAACAGCTATGTTAGTGTTTATGGGGTTAAAATGTGTCTTAATCCAATGCAACTAACTAATTATAAGACTTTGAGATAGATGTGGAGAGTTTAAAAGCCACTTATACCTATTTTGTCCCAAAACAGGCTAAAACCAAGAAAACATTGCTTAGAAGCACTAAACAGCTATGTTAGTGTTTATGGTGTTAAAATGTGTCTTAATACAATGCAACTAACTTATTATAAGAGTTTGAGATAGATGTGGAGAGTTTAAAAGCCACTTATACCCATTTTGTCCCAAAACAGGCTAAAACCAAGAAAACTTTGCTTAGAAGCTGTAAACAGCTATGTTAGTGTTTATGGGGTTAAAATGTGTCTTAATCCAATGCAACTAACTAATTATAAGAGTTTTTGATAGATGTGGAGAGTTTAAAAGCCTCTTATACCCATTTTGTCCCAAAAAAGGCTAACAGCAAGAAAACATTGCTTAGAAGCTGTAAACAGCTATGTTAGTGTTTCTGGGGTTAAAATGTGTCTTAATCCAATGCAACTAACTAATTATAAGAGTTTGAGATAGATGTGGAGAGTTTAAAAGCCACTTATACCCATTTTGTCCCAAAACAAACTAACAGCAAGAAAAAATTGCTTAGTAGCTTTAAACAGCTATGTTAGTGTTTATGGGGTTAAAATGTGTCTTAATCCAATGCAACTAACTAATTATAAGACTTTGAGATAGATGTGGAGAGTTTAAAAGCCACTTATACCCATTTTGTCCCAAAACAAACTAACAGCAAGAAAAAATTGCTTAGTAGCTGTAAACAGCTATGTTTGTGTTTATGGGGTTAAAATGTGTCTTAATCCAATGCAACTAACTAAGTATAAGAGTTTGAGATAGATGTGGAGAGTTTAAAAGCCACTTATACCCATTTTGTCCCAAAACAGGCTAAAACCAAGAAAACATTGCTTAGAAGCTATAAACAGTTATGTTAGTGTTTATGGGGTTATAACGTGTCTTAATCCAATGCAACTAACTAATTATAAGAGTTTGAGATGAATGTGGAGAGTTTTAAAAGCCACTTATACCCATTTTATCCCAAAATAGGCTAACACCAAGAAAACATTGCTTAGAAGCTGTAAACAGCTGTGTTAGTTTTTATGGGGTTAAAATGTGTCTTAATCCAATGCAACTAACTAATTATAAGAGTTTGAGATAGATGTGGAGAGTTTAAAAGCCACTTATACCCATTTTGTCCCAAAACAGGCTAAAACCAAGAAAACATTGCTTAGAAGCTGTAAACAGCTATGTTAGTGTTTATGGGGTTAAAATGTGTCTTAATCCAATGCAACTAACTAATTATAAGACTTTGAGATAGATGTGGAGAGTTTAAAAGCCACTTATACCTATTTTGTCCCAAAACAGGCTAAAACCAAGAAAACATTGCTTAGAAGCACTAAACAGCTATGTTAGTGTTTATGGTGTTAAAATGTGTCTTAATCCAATGCAACTAACTTATTATAAGAGTTTCAGATAGATGTGGAGAGTTTAAAAGCCACTTATACCCATTTTGTCCCAAAACAGGCTAAAACCAAGAAAACTTTGCTTAGAAGCTGTAAACAGCTATGTTAGTGTTTATGGGGTTAAAATGTGTCTTAATCCAATGCAACTAACTAATTATAAGAGTTTTTGATAGATGTGGAGAGTTTAAAAGCCTCTTATACCCATTTTGTCCCAAAAAAGGCTAACAGCAAGAAAACATTGCTTAGAAGCTGTAAACAGCTATGTTAGTGTTTCTGGGGTTAAAATGTGTCTTAATCCAATGCAACTAACTAATTATAAGAGTTTGAGATAGATGTGGAGAGTTTAAAAGCCACTTATACCCATTTTGTCCCAAAACAAACTAACAGCAAGAAAAAATTGCTTAGTAGCTTTAAACAGCTATGTTAGTGTTTATGGGGTTAAAATGTGTCTTAATCCAATGCAACTAACTAATTATAAGACTTTGAGATAGATGTGGAGAGTTTAAAAGCCACTTATACCCATTTTGTCCCAAAACAAACTAACAGCAAGAAAAAATTGCTTAGTAGCTGTAAACAGCTATGTTTGTGTTTATGGGGTTAAAATGTGTCTTAATCCAATGCAACTAACTAAGTATAAGAGTTTGAGATAGATGTGGAGAGTTTAATAGCCACTTATACCCATTTTGTCCCAAAACAGGCTAAAACCAAGAAAACATTGCTTAGAAGCTATAAACAGTTATGTTAGTGTTTATGGGGTTAAAACGTGTCTTAATCCAATGCAACTAACTAATTATAAGAGTTTGAGATGAATGTGGAGAGTTTTAAAAGCCACTTATACCCATTTTATCCCAAAATAGGCTAACACCAAGAAAACATTGCTTAGAAGCTGTAAACAGCTGTGTTAGTTTTTATGGGGTTAAAATGTGTCTTATTCCAATGCAACTAACTAATTATAAGAGTTTGAGATAGATGTGGAGAGTTTAAAAGCCACTTATACCCATTTTGTCCCAAAACAGGCTAAAACCAAGAAAACATTGCTTAGAAGCTGTAAACAGCTATGTTAGTGTTTATGGGGTTAAAATGTGTCTTAATCCAATGCAACTAACTAATTATAAGACTTTGAGATAGATGTGGAGAGTTTAAAAGCCACTTATACCTATTTTGTCCCAAAACAGGCTAAAACCAAGAAAACATTGCTTAGAAGCACTAAACAGCTATGTTAGTGTTTATGGTGTTAAAATGTGTCTTAATACAATGCAACTAACTTATTATAAGAGTTTGAGATAGATGTGGAGAGTTTAAAAGCCACTTATACCCATTTTGTCCCAAAACAGGCTAAAACCAAGAAAACTTTGCTTAGAAGCTGTAAACAGCTATGTTAGTGTTTATGGGGTTAAAATGTGTCTTAATCCAATGCAACTAACTAATTATAAGAGTTTTTGATAGATGTGGAGAGTTTAAAAGCCTCTTATACCCATTTTGTCCCAAAAAAGGCTAACAGCAAGAAAACATTGCTTAGAAGCTGTAAACAGCTATGTTAGTGTTTCTGGGGTTAAAATGTGTCTTAATCCAATGCAACTAACTAATTATAAGAGTTTGAGATAGATGTGGAGAGTTTAAAAGCCACTTATACCCATTTTGTCCCAAAACAAACTAACAGCAAGAAAAAATTGCTTAGTAGCTTTAAACAGCTATGTTAGTGTTTATGGGGTTAAAATGTGTCTTAATCCAATGCAACTAACTAATTATAAGACTTTGAGATAGATGTGGAGAGTTTAAAAGCCACTTATACCCATTTTGTCCCAAAACAAACTAACAGCAAGAAAAAATTGCTTAGTAGCTGTAAACAGCTATGTTTGTGTTTATGGGGTTAAAATGTGTCTTAATCCAATGCAACTAACTAAGTATAAGAGTTTGAGATAGATGTGGAGAGTTTAAAAGCCACTTATACCCATTTTGTCCCAAAACAGGCTAAAACCAAGAAAACATTGCTTAGAAGCTATAAACAGTTATGTTAGTGTTTATGGGGTTATAACGTGTCTTAATCCAATGCAACTAACTAATTATAAGAGTTTGAGATGAATGTGGAGAGTTTTAAAAGCCACTTATACCCATTTTATCCCAAAATAGGCTAACACCAAGAAAACATTGCTTAGAAGCTGTAAACAGCTGTGTTAGTTTTTATGGGGTTAAAATGTGTCTTAATCCAATGCAACTAACTAATTATAAGAGTTTGAGATAGATGTGGAGAGTTTAAAAGCCACTTATACCCATTTTGTCCCAAAACAGGCTAAAACCAAGAAAACATTGCTTAGAAGCTGTAAACAGCTATGTTAGTGTTTATGGGGTTAAAATGTGTCTTAATCCAATGCAACTAACTAATTATAAGACTTTGAGATAGATGTGGAGAGTTTAAAAGCCACTTATACCTATTTTGTCCCAAAACAGGCTAAAACCAAGAAAACATTGCTTAGAAGCACTAAACAGCTATGTTAGTGTTTATGGTGTTAAAATGTGTCTTAATCCAATGCAACTAACTTATTATAAGAGTTTCAGATAGATGTGGAGAGTTTAAAAGCCACTTATACCCATTTTGTCCCAAAACAGGCTAAAACCAAGAAAACTTTGCTTAGAAGCTGTAAACAGCTATGTTAGTGTTTATGGGGTTAAAATGTGTCTTAATCCAATGCAACTAACTAATTATAAGAGTTTTTGATAGATGTGGAGAGTTTAAAAGCCTCTTATACCCATTTTGTCCCAAAAAAGGCTAACAGCAAGAAAACATTGCTTAGAAGCTGTAAACAGCTATGTTAGTGTTTCTGGGGTTAAAATGTGTCTTAATCCAATGCAACTAACTAATTATAAGAGTTTGAGATAGATGTGGAGAGTTTAAAAGCCACTTATACCCATTTTGTCCCAAAACAAACTAACAGCAAGAAAAAATTGCTTAGTAGCTTTAAACAGCTATGTTAGTGTTTATGGGGTTAAAATGTGTCTTAATCCAATGCAACTAACTAATTATAAGACTTTGAGATAGATGTGGAGAGTTTAAAAGCCACTTATACCCATTTTGTCCCAAAACAAACTAACAGCAAGAAAAAATTGCTTAGTAGCTGTAAACAGCTATGTTTGTGTTTATGGGGTTAAAATGTGTCTTAATCCAATGCAACTAACTAAGTATAAGAGTTTGAGATAGATGTGGAGAGTTTAATAGTGTAAGACTTTGTAGAATAAAGAAGAGAATCAAGAGATTGATGAGAGATATCGGTAGACAAAGAGAATGAGGAAGAAGAAAAGATTAGGTTATTGTTCCATCAGAATTCATATTACAATGTAGGCTAAAGCCTATATATATCAAGGGAAAATTAGGGCTACACCCTCTACCAACCGATCGTATAAGTGATAGGGACAAGGAGAGAGATAGAACTAATCCCAACGGTGATAGTGACCCGTCCTAGTCTCCTTAAACACAACATAACCCGTGACTCCACTTGTTCCTCCTCTCTAACGGCTACAAGCGACATTCTAGATCCTTCTCATGGGCCTAAGGAGAGCAGGCCTCCTCATTGTCTTTACACACTTACATGACTCGGCCTTATTGCTTGGTTGTACGGACGGCCCCATAATTGTACGGACGGCCATGGCTGCCTTAGGCTTATTCTCTTGATCAATACTCCCCCTCAAGCTTAGCCGAGTGAAATGGCTAAGCTTGGAACCCGTGAAGCAGCACCTCATTAAAAACCTTGACTTAGAAAACCTCATGGGACAAAACCAAGTCAAGGGAAAAAGAGTGTGCTGTCCACGGATTAGGGAAGCTTGATCATGGCCGTGTAATGTCTACAAGTCCAAGTTTGCTGTAGATGTGATCACAAACCTTGGAGCTTGCAGACTTGGTGAAGATGTCAGCTAGCTGATCTTGAATCCTTGTGTGGCATGGTAACACCACTCCTTCTTCAATCTTCTCTCTCACCTTGTGGCAATCGCTTTCTATGTGCTTGGTCCTCTCATGAAAGACTGAGTTTGTAGCAATGTGGATAGCCGCTTCATTGTCGCAGTGCATGGTCATGGGCTGCTTTGTCTCGATGCCTAAGTCCTTGAGTAAGCCCTTCAGCCATGTCATCTCGTTAGTGAGCTTCCTCATAGCTCTATACTCGGCCTCGGCGCTAGAGCATGAAACCACCTTTTGTTTCTTAGACCTCCATGTAACCAAGTTGCCTCCAACAAACGTGCAGTACCCAGTGGTGGATCTCCTATCCAGCGTGTCGCCATTGTAATCCGCATCACAATAGCCAACGATTTCGGTGTTGTCATTCTTGCCCATCCAAATACCTTGACCCGGACTGCCCTTGAGATAGCTTAGGATCCTTTCGACTTGACTCCATTGGTACTTGCTTGGTGCCTTCATATGTTGGCTAACCTGATTCACAGCATAGGATATGTCAGGTCGTGTGATAGTAAGGTATATCAGCTTACCTACAAGCCGGCGGTAGCGTGTGACGTCTAAGAATGGCTCGTCCATTGGTTCCTTAGGTCGGCCTTCTTTTGCCCGTAAGCTCTCCCCCTTTCGCTTGAGCTGGTAATCTTCATCAAGGGGCGTAGCAACCGGAGACACACCAAGCTTGCCAGTCTCCTCTAACAAGTCAAGAGTATACTTGCGTTGTGAGAGGAAGAGTCCTTCCGGTGAGCGACAAATCTCAATACCAAGAAAGTATTTGAGTTCCCCAAGGTCCTTGATGTCAAATACCGACTTGAGAGAGTCCTTGGTGTCCTGAATGGCCGCCTTATCATCACCAGTCACGATGATGTCGTCGACATATATGAGCACCACCACCCAACCAATAGAGGTGCGACGCGTGAAGAGAGTATGATCAGCCTCCGATCGCGTAAAACCATCAGTCTTGAGAGTGGAGCTTAGTTTGTGGTACCACGCTCGTGGGGACTGCTTAAGGCCATAGATGGCCTTACGTAGCCTCAAGACTTTTCCGGGCGTAACCATGTCTTCAAGGCCGGGAGGAGGCGTCATGTACACTTCTTCATCAAGTTCACCTTGAAGGAAGGCGTTCTTCACATCCATCTGCCATAAGTCCCATGAGAGGTTGACAGCAAGAGACAGCACAACCCGAACCGTATGGAGCTTGGCCACGGGTGCAAAGGTGTCCGTGTAGTCCGCGCCATAGGTTTGGGTGAAGCCACGGGCCACTAACCTGGCTTTATGCCGTTCAATGTCACCATTGCTCAAATACTTTATGGTAAACACCCATTTGGAGCTAACTGCCCGCTTGCCTTGAGGAAGATCCGATTCGTCCCACGTATGATTCCGGATCATGGCGCCAGTTTCATCCTTGACCGCATCTAACCAAACTTGATGTTCCTTGGCTTCATCATATGTTTGCGGGATCCAATTGGCGTCCACTTGGCCGAAGAAAGCTTGGTGATCAGCAGGTAACAGCTCAAGGGAACAAACGGACTGAATGGGATGAGCGACAGCTTGGCTGTTGTAATAGACACGCTTGTTCTTCCAAGTGGAGGGATCCGATCGAGGTCTGGTGCTCCGACGCAGGACTGGTGCCGGAAGTGGATCCACGCTAGGCAACACGGTGGACGTACCGTCCGTAGGAGCCGTCTCCGTGTTTTCCTCGGTAGAGGCCGCCGCTGGAGCATGCGTGTCCGTTGTAGGGCCAGGGACGGGAACACCGGTTATGGGTAGGCCAGACTCGAGAGATTCACCATCTTGGGCTGAACCATTGTCATTTGCATCTCCTTGGTCAGACCCACCATCGGTAGAAATTTTACTTAGTGTTGGCCGCACGGCACCCGTTGGTGGAGATGGGTTGCCAAGGTGATCAAGAAGGAACCGTAGACTCGAAGCTCGGTCATTAGGTGAGTGAGAGAGATCTTTAAGGCTGTTCCAATCCCTCTTGTCATGGTAGCCCACATGTTCTAGAAACCGGACATCTCGAGAGACATATAGTCGACTTGTGGCCGGATCATAACATTTGTACCCCTTTTGTGTGGTGGAGTAGCCAATGAACATACACTTTGTACTTTTGGCATCCAGCTTACTCCTTTGTTCTCCTGGTACTAACACAAAACAAACACAGCCGAAAACTCGTAAGTGATCAAGAGATGGTTTAAATTTGTTTAGTACTTCAAATGGAGATAAGTCATGAAGAACTCTAGTTGGTGTTCGGTTGATTAGGTAGCATGCAGTCATCACGGCATCACCCCAATATCGTTTAGGAACACTCGAATGGAACATGATTGCCCGCGCCACTTCCATGAGGTGCCGGTTCTTCCTCTCGGCCACACCATTTTGTTGTGGCGTGTAGGGACAACTAGTTTGATGGAGAATGCCATGCTTGGAGAGATGTTCTTTGAACTTGTAACTTGTGTATTCCCCCCCATTATCAGACCTAAGTACCTTAAGTTTAGCATTGAAGTGATTAGTCACATAATTTTGAAAATTGATAAAGGCATCAAATACTCTATCTTTAGATGGCAACAAGGTAATCCAAGTGTATTTTGATTTTTCATCAATAAAAGTCACAAAATACTTGTTATTATCTCTAGATAGGCATGGTGATGTCCAAACATCTGAGTGAACTAAATCAAAACAATTCTCATAAATAGTAGTTGACTTAGGAAAGATAGACTTGCAATGTTTTCCAAGAATACAAGGTTCACAAGTAGAATTATCAAAAGAAATATTAGGAAACATCAACCCTAAAGCACGTGAATGTGGGTGGCCTAGCCTAGCATGCCACACCATATTCGAATCAACAACAAAACAAGACTTAGTAGAGGATAAATTTGGATCGGTTTTCTCTAGGACATAGAGATCTCCACTCCCTTGCCCTTCTCCAAGAACCTTTCCAGTCTCAATATCCTGAAAATAAACATTGTTAGGACCAAAGATTGCATAACAATTCAAATCATTTGTGGCCCTCTTAACCGATAGTAAATTGGAGGTAAAGGTAGGCATAAAGAAAGCTTTTGAGGTTTTATCAAATAGTTTCAAGTCCCCTATTCCCTTTACTGGTATTTGTTCTCCATTTGCAATAACAACATTTCCTAAGGCCGGTTTTATGTTGTCAATTAAACTAGGGTTACTAATCATATGATGTGAGGCTCCCGAGTCAATAACAAGCGATTTGCTAGGCCTAGAAGTAAAGAAAGAGATACCAGACTCCTTGAGTGAAGCAATGGAGCGGATGAGAGCCTCAAGGTCTGACTTCCTCACCACATCTCCGTAGGCTGCGGTCATGGCCACCTCATCTCCCTGCTTTGATGATCCGGCTCCTTTATCGCTAACCGCTTCCTTTGAGAGGTTGGCTTTGAACTTGGCCGGCTTGAGATGAGGATGGAGAACCCAGCACTTGTCTTTCAGATGACCCCGCTTCTTGCAGTGGTCGCACACCAACAACTTCCTCTCCTCTTGCTTGTACATTCCTTTGTTGGCCGAAGCAAGCTCCCCCTTACCGCTAAACAAATCAAGGGATCCTTGCTCTTTCTGAATTTGGGAGCAAATATCTTCAAAGGAGGGGAGCTTCTCTGCCCTTAGGATGTGCTTCAAGAGGTCGTTGAAGGACGGGTTCAAGGTAAGTAGGAGTCCGAAGACTTTGTCTTGCTCCTTTCTTTCGTTTAGCACACTTGCCTCAAGTGTACTTGGCCGCAACATGTCAAGCTCGGACCATAGTGCACGGAACTTACCAAGATGCTTAGTGAACTCCACATCATCTTGGTTAAGATCATTTATGGCCTTCTTGACCTCAAAGACTCTAGTCATGTTAGAGACATTACCATACACGCCTTTAAGTGTTTCCCACAGTTCCTTGGCCGTCTCGCAATATGAGTAGGCCTCAAGGATAGGCGTGTCCAGAGAGTTTTGGAGAACAGATAGGACAACTTGGTCTTCTTGGAACCATTTGGCCTTCCTCTCGCTCTCTTCCTCCGCTTCCGCCTCGGAAGCGTCCTCTCCTTTGGGGTTTTTCTTTGGGACATAGTCGGACTCGACATGACTCCAAAGGCCACGACCTCCAAGGGCGGTTCTTGTGGTTCTTGTCCACAGCAAGTAGTTTGTCCCCTTTAGGACAACCGGTGAAACAATGGGCTTGGCGTTTTCCATGGTCGGATTTCTATGGACCGATGGGTAAAGCTTTTACCCGGAGAATAAAAGAGATGCGAGTAAGAAGAAACGAAGATAAGGAGACTAGAGTGTAGAAATGAGTAGGAGAATGAGATTAGACTGTAGAGAATCGAAGAACTTGCTCTGATACCATGTAAGACTTTGTAGAATAAAGAAGAGAATCAAGAGATTGATGAGAGATATCGGTAGACAAAGAGAATGAGGAAGAAGAAAAGATTAGGTTATTGTTCCATCAGAATTCATATTACAATGTAGGCTAAAGCCTATATATATCAAGGGAAAATTAGGGCTACACCCTCTACCAACCGATCGTATAAGTGATAGGGACAAGGAGAGAGATAGAACTAATCCCAACGGTGATAGTGACCCGTCCTAGTCTCCTTAAACACAACATAACCCGTGACTCCACTTGTTCCTCCTCTCTAACGGCTACAAGCGACATTCTAGATCCTTCTCATGGGCCTAAGGAGAGCAGGCCTCCTCATTGTCTTTACACACTTACATGACTCGGCCTTATTGCTTGGTTGTACGGACGGCCCCATAATTGTACGGACGGCAATGGCTGCCTTAGGCTTATTCTCTTGATCAATAAATAGCCACTTATACCCATTTTGTCCCAAAACAGGCTAAAACCAAGAAAACATTGCTTAGAAGCTATAAACAGTTATGTTAGTGTTTATGGGGTTAAAACGTGTCTTAATCCAATGCAACTAACTAATTATAAGAGTTTGAGATGAATGTGGAGAGTTTTAAAAGCCACTTATACCCATTTTATCCCAAAATAGGCTAACACCAAGAAAACATTGCTTAGAAGCTGTAAACAGCTGTGTTAGTTTTTATGGGGTTAAAATGTGTCTTAATCCAATGCAACTAACTAATTATAAGAGTTTGAGATAGATGTGGAGAGTTTAAAAGCCACTTATACCCATTTTGTCCCAAAACAGGCTAAAACCAAGAAAACATTGCTTAGAAGCTGTAAACAGCTATGTTAGTGTTTATGGGGTTAAAATGTGTCTTAATCCAATGCAACTAACTAATTATAAGACTTTGAGATAGATGTGGAGAGTTTAAAAGCCACTTATACCTATTTTGTCCCAAAACAGGCTAAAACCAAGAAAACATTGCTTAGAAGCACTAAACAGCTATGTTAGTGTTTATCGTGTTAAAATGTGTCTTAATCCAATGCAACTAACTTATTATAAGAGTTTGAGATAGATGTGGAGAGTTTAAAAGCCACTTATACCCATTTTGTCCCAAAAAAGGCTAACAGCAAGAAAACATTGCTTAGAAGCTGTAAACAGCTATGTTAGTGTTTCTGGGGTTAAAATGTGTCTTAATCCAATGCAACTAACTAATTATAAGAGTTTGAGATAGATGTGGAGAGTTTAAAAGCCACTTATACCCATTTTGTCCCAAAACAAACTAACAGCAAGAAAAAATTGCTTAGTAGCTTTAAACAGCTATGTTAGTGTTTATGGGGTTAAAATGTGTCTTAATCCAATGCAACTAACTAATTATAAGACTTTGAGATAGATGTGGAGAGTTTAAAAGCCACTTATACCCATTTTGTCCCAAAACAAACTAACAGCAAGAAAAAATTGCTTAGTAGCTGTAAACAGCTATGTTTGTGTTTATGGGGTTAAAATGTGTCTTAATCCAATGCAACTAACTAAGTATAAGAGTTTGAGATAGATGTGGAGAGTTTAATAGCCACTTATACCCATTTTGTCCCAAAACAGGCTAAAACCAAGAAAACATTGCTTAGAAGCTATAAACAGTTATGTTAGTGTTTATGGGGTTAAAACGTGTCTTAATCCAATGCAACTAACTAATTATAAGAGTTTGAGATGAATGTGGAGAGTTTTAAAAGCCACTTATACCCATTTTATCCCAAAATAGGCTAACACCAAGAAAACATTGCTTAGAAGCTGTAAACAGCTGTGTTAGTTTTTATGGGGTTAAAATGTGTCTTAATCCAATGCAACTAACTAATTATAAGAGTTTGAGATAGATGTGGAGAGTTTAAAAGCCACTTATACCCATTTTGTCCCAAAACAGGCTAAAACCAAGAAAACATTGCTTAGAAGCTGTAAACAGCTATGTTAGTGTTTATGGGGTTAAAATGTGTCTTAATCCAATGCAACTAACTAATTATAAGACTTTGAGATAGATGTGGAGAGTTTAAAAGCCACTTATACCTATTTTGTCCCAAAACAGGCTAAAACCAAGAAAACATTGCTTAGAAGCACTAAACTGCTATGTTAGTGTTTATCGTGTTAAAATGTGTCTTAATCCAATGCAACTAACTTATTATAAGAGTTTGAGATAGATGTGGAGAGTTTAAAAGCCACTTATACCCATTTTGTCCCAAAACAGGCTAAAACCAAGAAAACTTTGCTTAGAAGCTGTAAACAGCTATGTTAGTGTTTATGGGGTTAAAATGTGTCTTAATCCAATGCAAGTAACTAATTATAAGAGTTTTTGATAGATGTGGAGAGTTTAAAAGCCTCTTATACCCATTTTGTCCCAAAAAAGGCTAACAGCAAGAAAACATTGCTTAGAAGCTGTAAACAGCTATGTTAGTGTTTCTGGGGTTAAAATGTGTCTTAATCCAATGCAACTAACTAATTATAAGAGTTTGAGATAGATGTGGAGAGTTTAAAAGCCACTTATACCCATTTTGTCCCAAAACAAACGAACAGCAAGAAAAAATTGCTTAGTAGCTTTAAACAGCTATGTTAGTGTTTATGGGGTTAAAATGTGTCTTAATCCAATGCAACTAACTAATTATAAGACTTTGAGATAGATGTGGAGAGTTTAAAAGCCACTTATACCCATTTTGTCCCAAAACAAACTAACAGCAAGAAAAAATTGCTTAGTAGCTGTAAACATCTATGTTTGTGTTTATGGGGTTAAAATGTGTCTTAATCCAATGCAACTAACTAAGTATAAGAGTTTGAGATAGATGTGGAGAGTTTAATAGCCACTTATACCCATTTTGTCCCAAAACAGGCTAAAACCAAGAAAACATTGCTTAGAAGCTATAAACAGTTATGTTAGTGTTTATGGGGTTAAAACGTGTCTTAATCCAATGCAACTAACTAATTATAAGAGTTTGAGATGAATGTGGAGAGTTTTAAAAGCCACTTATACCCATTTTATCCCAAAATAGGCTAACACCAAGAAAACATTGCTTAGAAGCTGTAAACAGCTGTGTTAGTTTTTATGGGGTTAAAATGTGTCTTATTCCAATGCAACTAACTAATTATAAGAGTTTGAGATAGATGTGGAGAGTTTAAAAGCCACTTATACCCATTTTGTCCCAAAACAGGCTAAAACCAAGAAAACATTGCTTAGAAGCTGTAAACAGCTATGTTAGTGTTTATGGGGTTAAAATGTGTCTTAATCCAATGCAACTAACTAATTATAAGACTTTGAGATAGATGTGGAGAGTTTAAAAGCCACTTATACCTATTTTGTCCCAAAACAGGCTAAAACCAAGAAAACATTGCTTAGAAGCACTAAACAGCTATGTTAGTGTTTATGGTGTTAAAATGTGTCTTAATACAATGCAACTAACTTATTATAAGAGTTTGAGATAGATGTGGAGAGTTTAAAAGCCACTTATACCCATTTTGTCCCAAAACAGGCTAAAACCAAGAAAACTTTGCTTAGAAGCTGTAAACAGCTATGTTAGTGTTTATGGGGTTAAAATGTGTCTTAATCCAATGCAACTAACTAATTATAAGAGTTTTTGATAGATGTGGAGAGTTTAAAAGCCTCTTATACCCATTTTGTCCCAAAAAAGGCTAACAGCAAGAAAACATTGCTTAGAAGCTGTAAACAGCTATGTTAGTGTTTCTGGGGTTAAAATGTGTCTTAATCCAATGCAACTAACTAATTATAAGAGTTTGAGATAGATGTGGAGAGTTTAAAAGCCACTTATACCCATTTTGTCCCAAAACAAACTTACAGCAAGAAAAAATTGCTTAGTAGCTTTAAACAGCTATGTTAGTGTTTATGGGGTTAAAATGTGTCTTAATCCAATGCAACTAACTAATTATAAGACTTTGAGATAGATGTGGAGAGTTTAAAAGCCACTTATACCCATTTTGTCCCAAAACAAACTAACAGCAAGAAAAAATTGCTTAGTAGCTGTAAACAGCTATGTTTGTGTTTATGGGGTTAAAATGTGTCTTAATCCAATGCAACTAACTAAGTATAAGAGTTTGAGATAGATGTGGAGAGTTTAATAGCCACTTATACCCATTTTGTCCCAAAACAGGCTAAAACCAAGAAAACATTGCTTAGAAGCTATAAACAGTTATGTTAGTGTTTATGGGGTTAAAACGTGTCTTAATCCAATGCAACTAACTAATTATAAGAGTTTGAGATGAATGTGGAGAGTTTTAAAAGCCACTTATACCCATTTTATCCCAAAATAGGCTAACACCAAGAAAACATTGCTTAGAAGCTGTAAACAGCTGTGTTAGTTTTTATGGGGTTAAAATGTGTCTTATTCCAATGCAACTAACTAATTATAAGAGTTTGAGATAGATGTGGAGAGTTTAAAAGCCACTTATACCCATTTTGTCCCAAAACAGGCTAAAACCAAGAAAACATTGCTTAGAAGCTGTAAACAGCTATGTTTGTGTTTATGGGGTTAAAATGTGTCTTAATCCAATGCAACTAACTAATTATAAGAGTTTGAGATAGATGTGGAGAGTTTAAAAGCCACTTATACCCATTTTGTCCCAAAACAGGCTAACAGCAAGAAAACATTGCTTAGTAGCTGTAAACAGCTATGTTTGTGTTTATGGGGTTAAAATGTTTCTTAATCCAATGAAACTAACTAAGTATAAGAGTTTGAGATAGATGTGGAGAGTTTAAAAGCCACTTATACCCATTTTGTCCCAAAACAGGCTAAAACCAAGAAAACATTGCTTAGAAGCTGTAAACAGCTATGTTAGTGTTTATGGGGTTAAAATGTGTCTTAATCCAATGCAACTAACTAATTATAAGAGTTTTTGATAGATGTGGAGAGTTTAAAATCCTCTTATACCCATTTTGTCCCAAAAAAGGCTAACAGCAAGAAAACATTGCTTAGAAGCTGTAAACAGCTATGTTAGTGTTTATGGGGTTAAAATGTGTCTTAATCCAATGCAACTAACTAATTATAAGAGTTTTTGATAGATGTGGAGAGTTTAAAAGCCTCTTATACCCATTTTGTCCCAAAAAAGGCTAGCAGCAAGAAAACATTGCTTAGAAGCTGTAAACAGCTATGTTAGTGTTTCTGGGGTTAAAATGTGTCTTAATCCAATGCAACTAACTAAGTATAAGAGTTTGAGATAGATGTGGAGAGTTTAATAGCCACTTATACCCATTTTGTCCCAAAACAGGCTAAAACCAAGAAAACATTGCTTAGAAGCTATAAACAGTTATGTTAGTGTTTATGGGGTTAAAATGTGTCTTAATCCAATGCAACTAACTAATTATAAGAGTTTGAGATAGATGTGGAGAGTTTAAAAGCCACTTATACCCATTTTGTCCCAAAACAAACTAACAGCAAGAAAAAATTGCTTAGTAGCTTTAAACAGCTATGTTAGTGTTTATGGGGTTAAAATGTGTCTTAATCCAATGCAACTAACTAATTATAAGACTTTGAGATAGATGTGGAGAGTTTAAAAGCCACTTATACCCATTTTGTCCCAAAACAAACTAACAGCAAGAAAAAATTGCTTAGTAGCTGTAAACAGCTATGTTTGTGTTTATGGGGTTAAAATGTGTCTTAATCCAATGCAACTAACTAAGTATAAGAGTTTGAGATAGATGTGGAGAGTTTAATAGCCACTTATACCCATTTTGTCCCAAAACAGGCTAAAACCAAGAAAACATTGCTTAGAAGCTATAAACAGTTATGTTAGTGTTTATGGGGTTAAAACGTGTCTTAATCCAATGCAACTAACTAATTATAAGAGTTTGAGATGAATGTGGAGAGTTTTAAAAGCCACTTATACCCATTTTATCCCAAAATAGGCTAACACCAAGAAAACATTGCTTAGAAGCTGTAAACAGCTGTGTTAGTTTTTATGGGGTTAAAATGTGTCTTAATCCAATGCAACTAACTAATTATAAGAGTTTGAGATAGATGTGGAGAGTTTAAAAGCCACTTATACCCATTTTGTCCCAAAACAGGCTAAAACCAAGAAAACATTGCTTAGAAGCTGTAAACAGCTATGTTTGTGTTTATGGGGTTAAAATGTGTCTTAATCCAATGCAACTAACTAATTATAAGAGTTTGAGATAGATGTGGAGAGTTTAAAAGCCACTTATACCCATTTTGTCCCAAAACAGGCTAACAGCAAGAAAACATTGCTTAGTAGCTGTAAACAGCTATGTTTGTGTTTATGGGGTTAAAATGTTTCTTAATCCAATGAAACTAACTAAGTATAAGAGTTTGAGATAGATGTGGAGAGTTTAAAAGCCACTTATACCCATTTTGTCCCAAAACAGGCTAAAACCAAGAAAACATTGCTTAGAAGCTGTAAACAGCTATGTTAGTTTTTATGGGGTTAAAATGTATCTTAATCCAATGCAACTAACTAATTATAAGAGTTTGAGATAGATGTGGAGAGTTTAAAAGCCACTTATACCCATTTTGTCCCAAAACAGGCTAAAACCAAGAAAACATTGCTTAGAAGCTGTAAACAGCTATGTTTGTGTTTATGGGGTTAAAATGTGTCTTAATCCAATGCAACTAACTAATTATAAGAGTTTGAGATAGATGTGGAGAGTTTAAAAGCCACTTATACCCATTTTGTCCCAAAACAGGCTAACAGCAAGAAAACATTGCTTAGTAGCTGTAAACAGCTATGTTTGTGTTTATGGGGTTAAAATGTTTCTTAATCCAATGAAACTAACTAAGTATAAGAGTTTGAGATAGATGTGGAGAGTTTAAAAGCCACTTATACCCATTTTGTCCCAAAACAGGCTAAAACCAAGAAAACATTGCTTAGAAGCTGTAAACAGCTATGTTAGTGTTTATGGGGTTAAAATGTGTCTTAATCCAATGCAACTAACTAATTATAAGAGTTTTTGATAGATGTGGAGAGTTTAAAAGCCTCTTATACCCATTTTGTCCCAAAAAAGGCTAACAGCAAGAAAACATTGCTTAGAAGCTGTAAACAGCTATGTTAGTGTTTATGGGGTTAAAATGTGTCTTAATCCAATGCAACTAACTAATTATAAGAGTTTTTGATAGATGTGGAGAGTTTAAAAGCCTCTTATACCCATTTTGTCCCAAAAAAGGCTAGCAGCAAGAAAACATTGCTTAGAAGCTGTAAACAGCTATGTTAGTGTTTCTGGGGTTAAAATGTGTCTTAATCCAATGCAACTAACTAAGTATAAGAGTTTGAGATAGATGTGGAGAGTTTAATAGCCACTTATACCCATTTTGTCCCAAAACAGGCTAAAACCAAGAAAACATTGCTTAGAAGCTATAAACAGTTATGTTAGTGTTTATGGGGTTAAAACGTGTCTTAATCCAATGCAACTAACTAATTATAAGAGTTTGAGATGAATGTGGAGAGTTTTAAAAGCCACTTATACCCATTTTATCCCAAAATAGGCTAACACCAAGAAAACATTGCTTAGAAGCTGTAAACAGCTGTGTTAGTTTTTATGGGGTTAAAATGTGTCTTATTCCAATGCAACTAACTAATTATAAGAGTTTGAGATAGATGTGGAGAGTTTAAAAGCCACTTATACCCATTTTGTCCCAAAACAGGCTAAAACCAAGAAAACATTGCTTAGAAGCTGTAAACAGCTATGTTAGTGTTTATGGGGTTAAAATGTGTCTTAATCCAATGCAACTAACTAATTATAAGACTTTGAGATAGATGTGGAGAGTTTAAAAGCCACTTATACCTATTTTGTCCCAAAACAGGCTAAAACCAAGAAAACATTGCTTAGAAGCACTAAACAGCTATGTTAGTGTTTATGGTGTTAAAATGTGTCTTAATACAATGCAACTAACTTATTATAAGAGTTTGAGATAGATGTGGAGAGTTTAAAAGCCACTTATACCCATTTTGTCCCAAAACAGGCTAAAACCAAGAAAACTTTGCTTAGAAGCTGTAAACAGCTATGTTAGTGTTTATGGGGTTAAAATGTGTCTTAATCCAATGCAACTAACTAATTATAAGAGTTTTTGATAGATGTGGAGAGTTTAAAAGCCTCTTATACCCATTTTGTCCCAAAAAAGGCTAACAGCAAGAAAACATTGCTTAGAAGCTGTAAACAGCTATGTTAGTGTTTCTGGGGTTAAAATGTGTCTTAATCCAATGCAACTAACTAATTATAAGAGTTTGAGATAGATGTGGAGAGTTTAAAAGCCACTTATACCCATTTTGTCCCAAAACAAACTAACAGCAAGAAAAAATTGCTTAGTAGCTTTAAACAGCTATGTTAGTGTTTATGGGGTTAAAATGTGTCTTAATCCAATGCAACTAACTAATTATAAGACTTTGAGATAGATGTGGAGAGTTTAAAAGCCACTTATACCCATTTTGTCCCAAAACAAACTAACAGCAAGAAAAAATTGCTTAGTAGCTGTAAACAGCTATGTTTGTGTTTATGGGGTTAAAATGTGTCTTAATCCAATGCAACTAACTAAGTATAAGAGTTTGAGATAGATGTGGAGAGTTTAATAGCCACTTATACCCATTTTGTCCCAAAACAGGCTAAAACGAAGAAAACATTGCTTAGAAGCTATAAACAGTTATGTTAGTGTTTATGGGGTTAAAACGTGTCTTAATCCAATGCAACTAACTAATTATAAGAGTTTGAGATGAATGTGGAGAGTTTTAAAAGCCACTTATACCCATTTTATCCCAAAATAGGCTAACACCAAGAAAACATTGCTTAGAAGCTGTAAACAGCTGTGTTAGTTTTTATGGGGTTAAAATGTGTCTTATTCCAATGCAACTAACTAATTATAAGAGTTTGAGATAGATGTGGAGAGTTTAAAAGCCACTTATACCCATTTTGTCCCAAAACAGGCTAAAACCAAGAAAACATTGCTTAGAAGCTGTAAACAGCTATGTTAGTGTTTATGGGGTTAAAATGTGTCTTAATCCAATGCAACTAACTAATTATAAGACTTTGAGATAGATGTGGAGAGTTTAAAAGCCACTTATACCTATTTTGTCCTAAAACAGGCTAAAACCAAGAAAACATTGCTTAGAAGCACTAAACAGCTATGTTAGTGTTTATGGTGTTAAAATGTGTCTTAATCCAATGCAACTAACTTATTATAAGAGTTTGAGATAGATGTGGAGAGTTTAAAAGCCACTTATACCCATTTTGTCCCAAAACAGGCTAAAACCAAGAAAACTTTGCTTAGAAGCTGTAAACAGCTATGTTAGTGTTTATGGGGTTAAAATGTGTCTTAATCCAATGCAACTAACTAATTATAAGAGTTTTTGATAGATGTGGAGAGTTTAAAAGCCTCTTATACCCATTTTGTCCCAAAAAAGGCTAACAGCAAGAAAACATTGCTTAGAAGCTGTAAACAGCTATGTTAGTGTTTCTGGGGTTAAAATGTGTCTTAATCCAATGCAACTAACTAATTATAAGAGTTTGAGATAGATGTGGAGAGTTTAAAAGCCACTTATACCCATTTTGTCCCAAAACAAACTAACAGCAAGAAAAAATTGCTTAGTAGCTGTAAACAGCTATGTTTGTGTTTATGGGGTTAAAATGTGTCTTAATCCAATGCAACTAACTAAGTATAAGAGTTTGAGATAGATGTGGAGAGTTTAAAAGCCACTTATACCCATTTTGTCCCAAAACAGGCTAAAACCAAGAAAACATTGCTTAGAAGCTATAAACAGTTATGTTAGTGTTTATGGGGTTAAAACGTGTCTTAATCCAATGCAACTAACTAATTATAAGAGTTTGAGATGAATGTGGAGAGTTTTAAAAGCCACTTATACCCATTTTATCCCAAAATAGGCTAACACCAAGAAAACATTGCTTAGAAGCTGTAAACAGCTATGTTAGTGTTTATGGGGTTAAAATGTATCTTAATCCAATGCAACTAACTAATTATAAGAGTTTGAGATAGATGTGGAGAGTTTAAAAGCCACTTATATTAGTGTATATGAGGAGGAGAAAAGAGAGTGAGGCCGGTGAGGCCGAGCTGCACAAGGAAGAAGAGAGTGGCCGGTAAGGCTGCTAGTACAAGAAGTGTGGCTGTAAGGCCATGAGTGGTGTGAGAGCGGCCAGTAAGGCCGTGAGCACAATAAGAAAGGCCAGTAAGGCCGTGAGAACAAGAAGAGGAGTGTTGGTACAACTAGGAGGCCATTGGAACAACTATGGCAAGGAAGCCATGTGGGCCGTCCGTACAAGGAGAAATAAGGCCGAGTGTGAGTTATAAAGAAGGAACACGAGGCCCATCTTGTGATCAAGAAGCTTCTCTAAGCTTCTAATCCAACCGTTAGGAAGCACAAGGAGAAATCGAGTCACATGGCGAAGCAAGTGGGAACGTCCCTATCACCTTCTTCTTCTCTCTAACGGTCACAAGACCTTGTTCTCCTATATTAATGTGTAATCTCTCATATGTATCACAACATTATTATTGAATAGAAGAGATCCGATTCCCTCTCTACACCTTGTGTTCTTGTTCTTATTTCCAATGTAGAGAGTTTAGGATTAGCGGCTAGGGGCTGCCCTTAAGGCAGCCTATTCTCTTCTCAAATCCCACCTAAACTCTTCTTATTTATTGCTTTACTAAGCCTAGATTATGGGGAGTTCATCACAAGTTGATGTTCTCTCCTCCCCCTTGAGATCGAGTTAGTTTGTTGTGGGTAAAGGGGGATTCATTCACCAAGTGTTTGTCTACCCTCTCTTGTGAGCTTTGTCTCATAAATCCCAACATGGTATCAGAGCAGGCTCTGTTCTTGGTGATTCAAACTCGTTCTCAATTCAATTCATCTTAGGATTCGCTTAGTTAAAGCTTTTAAATTTCGCTTAAGTGTTAATTCGCTTAGCTTAGTTCTTTAAAGCTTTAATTTTGCTTTTATTGTTAAATCGATTCTCTAGCAGCTCATTGTTGAGAAAGCTTGGTCTTGGGTCTTGATAGAATTCGTAGGCCAAGTGTGTGAAAGAAATCGATTTGTAAACCCCATTCTTAAGCTTTACCGATTTGGTAATAGCCTTGTTTAAATGGGGAAGTGATGAACCATTGAGCAAACTATGTTGTTCATGGTGAGGATTCACGGTTCTTGTGTGCTTGTATGAGCCACGAAATTCTTAGGATTTTCTTAGGATTCTCTTAGGATTTAGTTAATTTTCCTTTAAAGGTTTAATTTTGCTTTAAGTTAATTTTCCTTTAAAGGTTTAGTTGCTAAATCGCTACTTCTTCTTCTCAAGGTTGAGAAAGCTTTGTTTCTGGCCGTGGTGTGTCCAGATTCGAGCTTGAGGAAGAGAGAGTTCTTGTTTTTAGCATGTATGGCCCGCTTGGTCAAATAGATTCAAGTTGGTCCAAGATGCATTCTTTTAACCGTTGGACAATAGGTTGTTCCAAAGGTTCTCTTTTGTTTTCTTTGCTTGTGACCACGGAGAAGCATCTTCTATATGTGATTTTCGTGGATCTATAGCCATATGCTCTTGGAGAACACCTTGTTTAAGGTGATTCAACCATGAGCTTTGTTGTTAAAACCGTGGGAGTCTCAAAACCCCATGGTCCGTAGAAGCTCCAGCCACTAAAACGCCCAAGTACTCGAGTAAACAAACACCATGGTGTGTTACTCCCTAAAGTTCTGGGCTGTTCAAGGCTGCCTAAAGCTTCTCTCAACTCAAGAAAACAGAGTATGCTCTGTCCATAAGAACTCTTGAGCAAATTCTCTATTCTACTCTCCATTCACTTATACTTCCGCCTTTATTCTCTTTTAATTCTTGGTTACTTATTCTATAAATACTATTTTATTTTTCTGTAATATTCTCTATTCTCTAATCTCTCACCATCTCTTGTTTAGAATCTGTCTTGATCTCAAACAGGTTTCTGATTTAAAGATGGTGAAGTGGTTGGCGCATTACAATGCTTGGAAGTTAGAACCGATGGCCATCGAGTTGGTGGAAGGCGATGAATCAGCTCCAAAGTATGTGTGGTGGTGTCAACAGCCAAATGGAGGCACTAGAAGCTTACGGGGGAGCTAGAACCATTCGCAACCAGAAGTGATGCTCTCTTAGGCGAATCTAACCAAGTCAAAGCTCAAGGCAACACCAAGAGGGAGTCCGGCCGGCGAACTCAAGAAGTTGTTCAAGGGAATGGTCTATGGTAGATAAGCAAGGGGAGAAGGAAACTGGTGTGAAGTGCTGAATCAATCCCACGTTTGATGAGTGTCGAAGTTTGGAGGTGCACAAGACTTTCAAAGTCGTTGGTGTACCAAAGTTCAAAATTATGTTCTTCAAGGAAGCGTCTCAAAGAACGACTCGGACGAAACCCTTCCACTGAGATTCAGCTTCCGCGTTCTTCATCAAAGTTCGAGACCACAGAGTCATCTTGCCAGTGGAAGTGGAATCATACCAATCCGAGCAGCCGTTCGAGAGTTATGTCCGATTCAGTGGACGTATACCATTCTGACGCGACTTAGAAGAAGCGGTCTCAAGAGGAGAATTCAAACCGCAACAATGATCAACTCTTCTCTTCTCCTCAATCAAAAACACCCAAAAGGCTGTGCTCTAAACTCTACTCTAGTTAAATTTCTTTAATTCATTATCTTAGTTCCATTACTAGTCTTTACTCTTTATGTTCTCTTAAATTGTCACACTTTTAGAAATTTTCTTTGATATTCCTCATAGCAAACACTTATTCTTTTCTTCTTTATCACTTGTTTAAGGGTAAAGGAGACTATGAGAGCCTCAAAGAAATTCTAAAGGAACAAGGATGGAGATCATAAGGAATGTGCTAAAGGCAAGGAGGGCTAAGGAAGTGTAGCGGTTCAAAGGCTTAAAGAGAAGAGAGCCGGTCCTTACAAACCAAGATCAATGGGACATCAAGGACCGTGGAAACTACACCCTTTTTACTTAACAAAGTTTTTCCCAAGTGGTTTTCTTTGTTAAGGTTTTTAATGAGGTAGTCGACACGAGTCCACCCTTGATCTTTGGTCCCCATGGTGCCCTGCAGATCAAGCGTGCGGGGGAGTATTAGTGTATATGAGGAGGAGAAAAGAGAGTGAGGCCGGTGAGGCCGAGCTGCACAAGGAAGAAGAGAGTGGCCGGTAAGGCTGCTAGTACAAGAAGTGTGGCTGTAAGGCCATGAGTGGTGTGAGAGCGGCCAGTAAGGCCGTGAGCACAATAAGAAAGGCCAGTAAGGCCGTGAGAACAAGAAGAGGAGTGTTGGTACAACTAGGAGGCCATTGGAACAACTATGGCAATGAAGCCATGTGGGCCGTCCGTACAAGGAGAAATAAGGCCGAGTGTGAGTTATAAAGAAGGAACACGAGGCCCATCTTGTGATCAAGAAGCTTCTCTAAGCTTCTAATCCAACCGTTAGGAAGCACAAGGAGAAATCGAGTCACATGGCGAAGCAAGTGGGAACGTCCCTATCACCTTCTTCTTCTCTCTAACGGTCACAAGACCTTGTTCTCCTATATTAATGTGTAATCTCTCATATGTATCACAACATTATTATTGAATAGAAGAGATCCGATTCCCTCCCTACACCTTGTGTTCTTGTTCTTATTTCCAATGTAGAGAGTTTAGGATTAGCGGTTAGGGGCTGCCCTTAAGGCAGCCTATTCTCTTCTCAAATCCCACCTAAACTCTTCTTATTTATTGCTTTACTAAGCCTAGATTATGGGGAGTTCATCACAAGTTGATGTTCTCTCCTCCCCCTTGAGATCGAGTTAGTTTGTTGTGGGTAAAGGGGGATTCATTCACCAAGTGTTTGTCTACCCTCTCTTGTGAGCTTTGTCTCATAAATCCCAACAACTTATACCCATTTTGTCCCAAAACAGGCTAAAACCAAGAAAACATTGCTTAGAAGCTGTAAACAGCTATGTTAGTGTTTCTGGGGTTAAAATGTGTCTTAATCCAATGCAACTAACTAATTATAAGAGTTTGAGATAGATGTGGAGAGTTTAAAAGCCACTTATACCCATTTTGTCCCAAAACAGGCTAACAGCAAGAAAACATTGCTTAGTAGCTGTAAACAGCTATGTTTGTGTTTATGGGGTTAAAATGTTTCTTAATCCAATGAAACTAACTAAGTATAAGAGTTTGAGATAGATGTGGAGAGTTTAAAAGCCACTTATACCCATTTTGTCCCAAAACAGGCTAAAACCAAGAAAACATTGCTTAGAAGCTGTAAACAGCTATGTTAGTGTTTATGGGGTTAAAATGTGTCTTAATCCAATGCAACTAACTAATTATAAGACTTTGAGATAGATGTGGAGAGTTTATAAGCCACTTATATCCATTTTGTCCCAAAACAGGTTAAAACCTAGAAAACATTGCTTAGAAGCTGTAAATAGCTATGTTAGTGTTTCTGGGTTTCAAATGTGTCTTAATCCAATGCAACTGACTAGTTATAAGTGTTTGAGATGGATGTGGAGAGTTTAAAAGCCACTTATATCCATTTTGTCCCAAAATAGGCTAAAACCTAGAAAACATTGCTTAGTAGCTGTAAACAGCTATGTTAGTGTTTATGGGGTTAAAATGTGTCTTAATCCAATGCAACTAACTAATTATAAGACTTTGAGATAGATGTGGAGAGTTTAAAAGCCACTTATACCTATTTTGTCCCAAAACAGGCTAAAAACAAGAAAACATTGCTTAGAAGCACTAAACAGCTATGTTAGTGTTTATGGGGTTAAAATGTGTCTTAATCCAATGAAACTAACTAATTATAAGAGTTTGAGATAGATGTGGAGAGTTTAAAAGCCACTTATACCCATTTTGTCCCAAAACAGGCTAAAACCAAGAAAACTTTGCTTAGAAGCTGTAAACAGCTATGTTAGTGTTTATGGGGTTAAAATGTGTCTTAATCCAATGCAACTAACTAATTATAAGAGTTTTTGATAGATGTGGAGAGTTTAAAAGCCTCTTATACCCATTTTGTCCCAAAAAAGGCTAACAGCAAGAAAACATTGCTTAGAAGCTGTAAACAGCTATGTTAGTGTTTCTGGGGTTAAAATGTGTCTTAATCCAATGCAACTAACTAAGTATAAGAGTTTGAGATAGATGTGGAGAGTTTAATAGCCACTTATACCCATTTTGTCCCAAAACAGGCTAAAACCAAGAAAACATTGCTTAGAAGCTATAAACAGTTATGTTAGTGTTTATGGGGTTAAAACGTGTCTTAATCCAATGCAACTAACTAATTATAAGAGTTTGAGATGAATGTGGAGAGTTTTAAAAGCCACTTATACCCATTTTATCCCAAAATAGGCTAACACCTAGAAAACATTGCTTAGAAGCTGTAAACAGCTGTGTTAGTTTTTATGGGGTTAAAATGTGTCTTAATCCAATGCAACTAACTAATTATAAGACTTTGAGATAGATGTGGAGAGTTTAAAAGCCACTTATACCTATTTTGTCCCAAAATAGGCTAAAACCAAGAAAACATTGCTTAGAAGCACTAAACAGCTATGTTAGTGTTTATGGTGTTAAAATGTGTCTTAATCCAATGCAACTAACTTATTATAAGAGTTTGAGATAGATGTGGAGAGTTTAAAAGCCACTTATACCCATTTTGTCCCAAAACAGGCTAAAACCAAGAAAACTTTGCTTAGAAGCTGTAAACAGCTATGTTAGTGTTTATGGGGTTAAAATGTGTCTTAATCCAATGCAACTAACTAATTATAAGAGTTTTTGATAGATGTGGAGAGTTTAAAAGCCTCTTATACCCATTTTGTCCCAAAAAAGGCTAACAGCAAGAAAACATTGCTTAGAAGCTGTAAACAGCTATGTTAGTGTTTCTGGGGTTAAAATGTGTCTTAATCCAATGCAACTAACTAATTATAAGAGTTTGAGATAGATGTGGAGAGTTTAAAAGCCACTTATACCCATTTTGTCCCAAAACAAACTAACAGCAAGAAAAAATTGCTTAGTAGCTGTAAACAGCTATGTTTGTGTTTATGGGGTTAAAATGTGTCTTAATCCAATGCAACTAACTAAGTATAAGAGTTTGAGATAGATGTGGAGAGTTTAATAGCCACTTATACCCATTTTGTCCCAAAACAGGCTAAAACCAAGAAAACATTGCTTAAAAGCTATAAACAGTTATGTTAGTGTTTATGGGGTTAAAACGTGTCTTAATCCAATGCAACTAACTAATTATAAGAGTTTGAGATGAATGTGGAGAGTTTTAAAAGCCACTTATACCCATTTTATCCCAAAATAGGCTAACACCAAGAAAACATTGCTTAGAAGCTGTAAACAGCTGTGTTAGTTTTTATGGGGTTAAAATGTGTCTTAATCCAATGCAACTAACTAATTATAAGAGTTTGAGATAGATGTGGAGAGTTTAAAAGCCACTTATACCCATTTTGTCCCAAAACAGGCTAAAACCAAGAAAACATTGCTTAGAAGCTGTAAACAGCTATGTTAGTGTTTATGGGGTTAAAATGTATCTTAATCCAATGCAACTAACTAATTATAAGAGTTTGAGATAGATGTGGAGAGTTTAAAAGCCACTTATACCCATTTTGTCCCAAAACAGGCTAAAACCAAGAAAACATTGCTTAGTATTAGAGAGTAAGGAGGAAGAGAGAGGAGAGGCCGGTAAGGCCGAGCCTTGGAAGAAGAGAAGAAAGGCCGGAAAGGCCATGTAAAGGCCGGTAAGGCCATGTCCGTGTCCGTGAGCGACCATGTACCGTGTCCGGTACCATGTACCGTGTCCGTGAGTGGACCCATGTCCGGTGAGCGGCCAGTTAGGCCGTGAACACGATGAAGAGAAGGCCCGCCCGTACAGGCCCGTCCGTACAGGCCCGTCCGTACAGGCCCGTCCGTACAGGCCCGTCCGTACAATGAAGAGAAGGCCCGTCCGTACGGTCGTGCTCTTAGGGCTGCTCTCGGTCCATGTGATGGAAAGGCCGAAGTTTGAGTGGCTTAGGAGAAGGAAAACGAGGCCTTACAAGAGAGAGAGGCCCATCTCACAAGGAAAAGGAAGGAAGAAGGAAAAGGAAGGAAGGGAGATTCACGTGTGCTTTTGGTTAGGTGAAGGAAGAGAGAAGTCGCTCTCTTCCTTCCTCTACTCGAGACAAACGGCTACAAGTCACTTTCATACCTTCCTCTTCTCTCTTTGTGTCTAACGGTCATATGACCTTGTTTTTCCTATATTAAGATGTATACACTCTCATATGTAACACATCACCATATTATTCAATAGAAGAGAAACCGATTTCCTCTCTATACTTGTGTTCTTGTTTCATATTAACAATGTAGAGAGTTTAGGATTAGCGGTTAGGGGCTGCCCTTAAGGCAGCCTATTCTCTTCTCAAATCCACCTAAACTCTTCTTATTTACTGCTTTACTTAGCCTAGATTACTGATTCTTAATCCTCCTTCTCCTAAGTACACAAACTCTAAGTGTTGTGATACTAGAAGAGGATAAGTCTCAAACTAGTGCTTCTCCTAGTTAGGATCCGCTTACTCTCTAGTATTTGGGTTCTATCTAGCTTGTTTATGGGGAGTTCATCACAAGTTGATGTTCTCTCCTCCCCCTTGAGAATGAGTTAGTTTGTTGTGGGTAAAGGGGGATTCATTCACCAAGTGTTTGTCTACCCTCTCTTGTGAGCTTTGTCTCATAAATCCCAACATGGTATCAGAGCAGGTTCTGTTCTTGGTGATTCAAACTCATTCTCAATGTCGTTTTCTTAGGAGTTAGCTTAGTTAAAGTTTTAATCCTAGCTTAGGTGTTAATTCGCTTAGCTTAGTTCTTTAAAGCTTTAATTTTGCTTTTGTTGTTAAATCGATTCTCTAGCAGCTCATTGTTGAGTAAGCTTGGTCTCTTGTCTTGTTAGAATTTGTAGACCAAGTGTGTGAAAGAAATCGATTTTAAAACCTCATCTTTAGGCTTACCGATTTGGTGAAAGCTTGGGTTTAAATGAGGTGGTGATGAACCAAGGAGCAAATTGGTTTTGTTCTTGGTTGAGAAAGCTTTGTTTCTGGCCATATGGTGTGTCCAGATTCGAGTTTGAGGAAGAGAGAGACTTTATTTTAGCATGTAGAGCCCGCTTGGTCAAATAGATTCAAGTTGGTCCAAGATGCATTCTTTTAACCGTTGGACAATAGGCTGTTCCAAAGGCTTTTGTTGTTTCTTCTTTGCTTGGGACCACGAAAAACATCTTCTATATGTTATCTTCGTGGATCTAAAGCCTTAATCTCTTGAAGAACACTTGTTTAAGTGATTCTACAAGGAGTTTTGTTGTTAAACCTTTGGAGAAACTAATTTTCCATAAGGTCCATTGTGTTTCAGCCATTAAAGCACCAAAAGAGATTGTCTTCTTGGATGTTCTTGGCTGTCAAAGCTTCTTTCAACTCAAGAAAACAGAGTTAAACTCTGTCCATAAGAACTCTTGAGCAGATTCTCTATTCTACTCTCCATTCATCTTATACTACCGCCAATACTCTCCCTTATACTCTCACTTTCTATTCTCCATATATACTCTTATTAATTCTCTAAATTCTCTATTTAATTTCAGTAATATTCTCTATACTCTAATCTCTAACAATCTCTTGTTTAGAATCTGTTCCATTGATTTTTGGTTTCAGTTTCAGCATTGAAGATTGTGTGGAGCTCGCTCACTATCTCAAGGAGAAGAAGTGGCGAGGTTGAAGGCTACAAGATAGCCATGTAAGAGCGCAGCACAATGCCTGGAGTTAGAACCAAGGGCCACCAAGTCTTTGTTAAGCTGGTGGAAGGTGATGAATCAGTCCAAGAGCATGTGTGTTAGTGCCAAGTTGTTGATCGGATGTGCACAATGGTCTTTAGGAAAGGTGATGCACAAGGTTTCAACTGTTGATTGGATGTGCACAAGAACGGTGATGCACAAGGCTTCAACTGAGGTGATGAGGTTTCAGCCCATCATCAAGTAAAGGTTACGGGGGAGATCAAGTGACTTCAGACCGTACCTCACAGATTCTGCTCGGCCACAAGCAAAAGTCTTTACTTAAAGCTCAGCCGAAGCGTCTCAAAGATCGACTCGGACGAAACCCTTCCACTGCGATTCGGCTTCCGCGTTCTTCATTAAAGTTCGAGACCACAGAGTCATCTTGCCAGTGGAAGTGGAATCATACCAATCCGAGCAGCCGTTCGAAAGTTATGTCCGATTCAGTGGGCATGTATCAGTCTGACAGATAAAACTGGCCGGGTTTAAAAACCATGGTTAGAGAAGCGGTCTCAAGGAGGAATTCCAAACCGCATCAGTGATCAACTCTCTCCTTCCTATCCATCAAAACACCATAAAGGCTGTGCTCTAAACTCTACTCTATTTAAATTTCTTAAATTCATTACCTTAGCTTCATTACTAGTCTTTACTCTTTAATATGTTCTCTTAAATTGTCACACTTTTAGAAATTTTCTTTGATATTCCTCATAGCAAACACTTATTCTTTTCTTCTTTATCACTTGTTTAAGGGGTAAAGGAGACTATGAGAGCCTCAAAGAAACTCTAAAGGCGCAAGGATGGAGATCATAAGGAATGTGCTAAAGGCAAGGTGGGCTAAGGAGTAGGAGCGGTTCAAATCATGAAGAGAAGGGAGCTAGTTCTTTGCAAACCAAGGTCAAGGGACATCATGGATAGTGGAGTCTATACTCTTTTTCCCTTAACAAAGTTTTATCCCAAGAGGTTTTCTTTGTTGAGGTTTTTAATGAGGTAGATGACACTAGTCCACCCTTGATCTTTGGTCCCCATGGTGCCCTGCAGATCAAGCGTGCGGGGGAGTATTAGAGAGTAAGGAGGAAGAGAGAGGAGAGGCCGGTAAGGCCGAGCCTTGGAAGAAGAGAAGAAAGGCCGGAAAGGCCATGTAAAGGCCGGTAAGGCCATGTCCGTGTCCGTGAGCGACCATGTACCGTGTCCGTGAACGGACCCATGTCCGGTGAGCGGCCAGTTAGGCCGTGAACACGATGAAGAGAAGGCCCGCCCGTACAGGCCCGTCCGTACAGGCCCGTCCGTACAGGCCCGTCCGTACAGGCCCGTCCGTACAATGAAGAGAAGGCCCGTCCGTACGGTCGTGCTCTTAGGGCTGCTCTCGGTCCATGTGATGGAAAGGCCGAAGTTTGAGTGGCTTAGGAGAAGGAAAACGAGGCCTTACAAGAGAGAGAGGCCCATCTCACAAGGAAAAGGAAGGAAGAAGGAAAAGGAAGGAAGGGAGATTCACGTGTGCTTTTGGTTAGGTGAAGGAAGAGAGAAGTCGCTCTCTTCCTTCCTCTACTCGAGACAAACGGCTACAAGTCACTTTCATACCTTCCTCTTCTCTCTTTGTGTCTAACGGTCATATGACCTTGTTTTTCCTATATTAAGATGTATACACTCTCATATGTAACACATCACCATATTATTCAATAGAAGAGAAACCGATTTCCTCTCTATACTTGTGTTCTTGTTTCATATTAACAATGTAGAGAGTTTAGGATTAGCGGTTAGGGGCTGCCCTTAAGGCAGCCTATTCTCTTCTAAAATCCACCTAAACTCTTCTTATTTACTGCTTTACTTAGCCTAGATTACTGATTCTTAATCCTCCTTCTCCTAAGTACACAAACTCTAAGTGTTGTGATACTAGAAGAGGATAAGTCTCAAACTAGTGCTTCTCCTAGTTAGGATCCGCTTACTCTCTAGTATTTGGGTTCTATCTAGCTTGTTTATGGGGAGTTCATCACAAGTTGATGTTCTCTCCTCCCCCTTGAGAATGAGTTAGTTTGTTGTGGGTAAAGGGGGATTCATTCACCAAGTGTTTGTCTACCCTCTCTTGTGAGCTTTGTCTCATAAATCCCAACACTTAGAAGCTGTAAACAGCTATGTTAGTGTTTCTGGGGTTAAAATGTGTCTTAATCCAATGCAACTAACTAATTATAAGACTTTGAGATAGATGTGGAGAGTTTAAAAGCCACTTATACCCATTTTGTCCCAAAACAGGCTAAAACCAAGAAAACATTGCTTAGAAGCTGTAAACAGCTATCTTAGTGTTTATGGGGTTGAAATGTGTCTTAATCCAATGCAACTAACTAATTATAAGACTTTGAGATAGATGTGGAGAGTTTATAAGCCACTTATATCCATTTTGTCCCAAAATAGGCTAAAACCAAGAAAACATTGCTTAGAAGCTGTAAATAGCTATATAAGTGTGAATGGGGTTCAAATGTGTCTTAATCCAATGCAACTGACTAGTTATAAGAGTTTGAGATGGATGTGGAGAGTTTAAAAGCCACTTATATCCATTTTGTCCCAAAACAAGCTAAAACCAAGAAAACATTGCTTAGTAGCTGTAAACAGCTATGTTAGTGTTTATGGGGTTAAAATGTGTCTTAATCCAATGCAACTAACTAATTATAAGAGTTTGAGATATATGTGGAGACTTTATAAGCCACTTATATCCATTTTGTCCCAAAACAGGCTAAAACCAAGAAAACATTGCTTAGAAGCCGTAAACAGCTATGTCAGTGTTTATGGGGTTAAAATGTGTCTTAATCCAATGCAACTAACTAATTATAAGAGTTTAAAACAAATGTGGAGAGTTTAAAAGCCACTTATACCCTTTTTGTCCCAAAACAGGCTAAAACCAAGAAAACATTGCTTAGAAGATGTAAACAGCTATGTTAGTGTTTCTGGGGTTAAAATGTGTCTTAATCGAATGCAACTAACTAATTATAAGAGTTTGAGATAGATGTGGAGAGTTTAAAAGCCCCTTATACCCATTTTGTCCCAAAAGAGGCTAACAACAAGAAAACATTGCTTAGTACCTGTAAACAGCTATGTTTGTGTTTATGGGGTTAAAATGTGTCTTAATCCAATGCAACTAACTAATTATAAGAATTTGAGATAGATGTGGAGAGTTTAAAAGCCACTTATACCCATTTTGTCCCAAAACAGGCTAAAACCAAGAAGACATTGCTTAGAAGCTGTAAACAGCTATGTTAGTGTTTATGGGGTTAAAATGTGTCTTAATCCAATGCAACTAACTAATTATAAGAGTTTGAGATAGATGTGGAGAGTTTAAAAGCCACTTATACCCATTTTGTCCCAAAACAGGCTAAAACCAAGAAGACATTGCTTAGAAGCTGTAAACAGCTATGTTAGTGTTTATGGGGTTAAAATGTGTCTTAATCCAATGCAACTAACTAATTATAAGAGTTTGAGATAGATGTGGAGAGTTTAAAAGCCACTTATACCCATTTTGTCCCAAAACAGGCTAAAAACAAGAAAACATTGCTTAGAAGCTGTAAACAGCTATGTTTGTGTTTCTGGGGTTAAAATGTGTCTTAATCCAATGCAACTAACTAATTATAAGAGTTTGAGATAGATGTGGAGAGTTTAAAAGCCACTTATACCCATTTTATCCCAAAACAGGCTTAAACCAAGAAGACATTGCTTAGAAGCTGTAAACAGCTATGTTAGTGTTTATGGGGTTAAAATGTGTCTTAATCCAATGCAACTAACTAATTATATGAGTTTGAGATAGATGTGGAGAGTTTAAAAGCCACTTATACCCATGTTGTCCCAAAACAGGCTAACACCAAGAAAACATTGCTTAGAAGCTGTAAACAGCTATGTTAGTTTTTATGGGGTTAAAATGTGTCTTAAACCAATGCAACTAACTAATTATAAGAGTTTGAGATAGATGTGGAGAGTTTAAAAGCCACTTATACCCTTTTTGTCCCAAAACAGGCTAAAACCAAGAAAACATTGCTTAGAAGATGTAAACAGCTATGTTAGTGTTTCTGGGGTTAAAATGTGTCTTAATCGAATGCAACTAACTAATTATAAGAGTTTGAGATAGATGTGGAGAGTTTAAAAGCCACTTATACCCATTTTGTCCCAAAAGAGGCTAACAACAAGAAAACATTGCTTAGTACCTGTAAACAGCTATGTTTGTGTTTATGGGGTTAAAATGTGTCTTAATCCAATGCAACTAACTAATTATAAGAATTTGAGATAGATGTGGAGAGTTTAAAAGCCACTTATACCCATTTTGTCCCAAAACAGGCTAAAACCAAGAAGACATTGCTTAGAAGCTGTAAACAGCTATGTTAGTGTTTATGGGGTTAAAATGTGTCTTAATCCAATGCAACTAACTAATTATAAGAGTTTGAGATAGATGTGGAGAGTTTAAAAGCCACTTATACCCATTTTATCCCAAAACAGGCTTAAACCAAGAAGACATTGCTTAGAAGCTGTAAACTGTTATGTTAGTGTTTATGGGGTTAAAATTGTGTCTTAATCCAATGCAACTAGCTAATTATAAGAGTTTGAGATGAATGTGGAGAGTTATAAAAGCCACTTATACCCATTTTATCCCAAACCAGGCTAACACCAAGAAAACATTGCTTAGAAGCTGTAAACAGCTATGTTAGTTTTTATGGGGTTAAAATGTGTCTTAAACCAATGCAACTAACTAATTATAAGAGTTTGAGATAGATGTGGAGAGTTTAAAAGCCACTTATACCCATTTTGTCCCAAAACAGTCTAAAACCAAGAAAACATTGCTTAGAAGCTGTAAACAGCTATGTTAGTGTTTATGGGGTTAAAATGTGTCTTAATCCAATGCAACTAACTAATTATAAGAGTTTGAGATAGATGTGGAGAGTTTAAAAGCCACTTATACCCATTTTGTCCCAAAACAGGCTAAAACCAAGAAAACATTGCTTAGAAGCTGTAAACAGCTATGTTAGTGTTTCTGGGGTTAAAATGTGTCTTAATCCAATGCAACTAACTAATTATAAGAGTTTGAGATAGATGTGGAGAGTTTAAAAGCCACTTATACCCATTTTGTCCCAAAACAAACTAACAGCAAGAAAAAATTGCTTAGTAGCTGTAAACAGCTATGTTTGTGTTTATGGGGTTAAAATGAGTCTTAATCCAATGCAACTAACTAAGTATAAGAGTTTGAGATAGATGTGGAGAGTTTAAAAGCCACTTATACCCATTTTGTCCCAAAACAGGCTAAAACCAAGAAAACATTGCTTAGAAGCTGTAAACAGTTATGTTAGTGTTTATGGGGTTAAAATGTGTCTTAATCCAATGCAACTAACTAATTATAAGAGTTTGAGATGAATGTGGAGAGTTTTAAAAGCCACTTATACCCATTTTATCCCAAAACATGCTAACACCAAGAAAACATTGCTTAGACGCTGTAAACAGCTATGTTAGTTTTTATGGGGTTAAAATGTGTCTTAATCCAATGCAACTAACTAATTATAAGAGTTTGAGATAGATGTGGAGAGTTTAAAAGCCCCTTATACCCATTTTGTCCCAAAACAGGCTAAAACCAAGAAAACATTGCTTAGAAGCTGTAAACAGCTATGTTAGTGTTTATGGGGTTAAAATGTGTCTTAATCCAATGCAACTAACTAATTATAAGAGTGTGAGATAGATGTGGAGAGTTTAAAAGCCACTTATACCCATTTTGTCCCAAAACAGGCTAAAACCAAGAAAACATTGCTTCGAAGCTGTAAACAGCTATATTAGTGTTTCTGGGGTTAAAATGTGTCTTAATCCAATGCAACTAACTAATTATAAGAGTTTGAGATAGATGTGGAGAGTTTAAAAGCCACTTATACCCATTTTGTCCCAAAACAGGCTAACAGCAAGAAAACATTGCTTAGTAGCTGTAAACAGCTATGTTTGTGTTAATGGGGTTAAAATGTGTCTTAATCCAATGCAACTAACTAAGTATAAGAGTTTGAGATAGATGTGGAGAGTTTAAAAGCCACTTATACCCATTTTGTCCCAAAACAGGCTAAAACCAAGAAAACATTGCTTAGAAGCTGTAAACAGCTATGTTAGTGTTTATGGGGTTGAAATGTGTCTTAATCCAATGCAACCAACTAATTATAAGACTTTGAGATAGATGTGGAGAGTTTATAAGCCACTTATATGCATTTTATCCCAAAACATGGTAAAACCAAGAAAACATTGCTTAGAAGATGTAAACAGCTATGTTAGTGTTTCTGGGGTTAAAATGTGTCTTAATCGAATGCAACTAACTAATTATAAGAGTTTGAGATGGATGTGGAGAGTTTAAAAGCCACTTATATCCATTTTGTCCCAAAACAGGCTAAAACCAAGAAAACATTGCTTAGTAGCTGTAAACAGCTATGTTAGTGTTTATGGGGTTAAAATGTGTCTTAATCCAATGCAACTAACTAATTATAAGTGTTTGAGATAGATGTGGAGAGTTTATAAGCCACTTATATCCATTTTGTCCCAAAACATGCTAAAACCAAGAAAACATTGCTTAGAAGCCGTAAACAGCTATGTTAGTGCTTATGGGGTTAAAATGTGTCTTAATCCAATGCAACTAACTAATTATAAGAGTTTAAGACATACGTGGAGAGTTTAAAAGCCACTTATACCCTTTTTGTCCCAAAACAGGCTAAAACCAAGAAAACATTGCTTAGAAGCTGTAAACAGCTATGTTAGTGTTTCTGGGGTTAAAATGTGTCTTAATCGAATGCAACTAACTAATTATAAGAGTTTGAGATAGATGTCGAGAGTTTAAAAGCCACTTATACCCATTTTGTCCCAAAAGAGGCTAACAGCAAGAAAACATTGCTTAGTAGCTGTAAACAGCTATGTTTGTGTTTATGGGGTTAAAATGTGTCTTAATCCAATGCAACTAACTAATTATAAGAGTTTGAGATAGATGTGGAGAGTTTAAAAGCCACTTATACCCATTTTATCTCAAAACAGGCTTAAACCAAGAAGACATTGCTTAGAAGCTGTAAACAGCTATGTTAGTGTTTATGGGGTTAAAATGTGTCTTAATCCAATGCAACTAACTAATTATATGAGTTTGAGATAGATGTGGAGAGTTTAAAAGCCACTTATACCCATTTTGTCCCAAAACAGGCTAAAACCAAGAAAACATTGCTTAGAAGCTGTAAACAGCTATGTTAGTGTTTCTGGGGTTAAAATGTGTCTTAATCCAATGCAACTAACTAATTATAAGAGTTTGAGATAGATGTGGAGAGTTTAAAAGCCACTTATACCCATTTTGTCCCAAAACAAACTAACAGCAAGAAAAAATTGCTTAGTAACTTTAAACAGCTATGTTTGTGTTTATGGGGTTAAAATGTGTCTTAATCCAATGCAACTAACTAAGTATAAGAGTTTGAGATAGATGTGGAGAGTTTAAAAGCCACTTATACCCATTTTGTCCCAAAACAGGCTAAAACCAAGAAAACATTGCTTAGTAGCTGTAAACAGCTATGTTAGTGTTTATGGGGTTGAAATGTGTCTTAATCCAATGCAACTAATAATTATAAGACTTTGAGATAGATGTGGAGAGTTTATAAGCCACTTATATCCATTTTGTCCCAAAACAGGCTAAAACCAAGAAAACATTGCTTAGAAGCTGTAAATAGCTATATAAGTGTTTATGGGGTTCAAATGTGTCTTAATCCAATGCAACTGACTAGTTATAAGAGTTTGAGATGGATGTGGAGAGTTTAAAAGCCACTTATATCCATTTTGTCCCAAAACAGGCTAAAACCAAGAAAACATTGCTTAGAAGATGTAAACAGCTATGTTAGTGTTTCTGTTGGGATTTATGAGACAAAGCTCACAAGAGAGGGTAGACAAACACTTGGTGAATGAATCCCCCTTTACCCACAACAAACTAACTCATTCTCAAGGGGGAGGAGAGAACATCAACTTGTGATGAACTCCCCATAAACAAGCTAGATAGAACCCAAATACTAGAGAGTAAGCGGATCCTAACTAGGAGAAGCACTAGTTTGAGACTTATCCTCTTCTAGTATCACAACACTTAGAGTTTGTGTACTTAGGAGAAGGAGGATTAAGAATCAGTAATCTAGGCTAAGTAAAGCAGTAAATAAGAAGAGTTTAGGTGGATTTGAGAAGAGAATAGGCTGCCTTAAGGGCAGCCCCTAACCGCTAATCCTAAACTCTCTACATTGTTAATATGAAACAAGAACACAAGTATAGAGAGGAAATCGGTTTCTCTTCTATTGAATAATATTTTGATGTGTTACATATGAGAGTGTATACAAAGCTTAATATAGAGATACAAATGCCATATGACCGTTGGAGAGAAGAAGAGAGTGATGAAAGTGACATTCTCGATTTGGTGTTGGTGAGAGTGACCTTTCCTTCCTTCACCAACCAAGGGCACATGTGATCTTCCCATAAGCCTCTCTCTCTTGTAGGGCCTCGCTTTCCTCCTCTCAAACTCGGCCTCTCTATCTATTGGACCGAGCGCAGGCCTAAGGGCCGAGACTGTACGGACGGGCCTTCTCTTCATCGTACGGACGGGCCTTCTCTTCATCGTACGGACGGGCCTGTACGGACGGGCCTGTACGGACGGGCCTGTACGGACGGGCCTTCTCTTCATCGTGTTCACGGCCTAACTGGCCGCTCACCGGACATGGGTCCGTTCACGGACACGGTACATGGTACCGGACACGGTACATGGTCGCTCACGGACACGGACATGGCCTTACCGGCCTTTACATGGCCTTTCCGGCCTTTCTTCTCTTCTTCCAAGGCTCGGCCTTACCGGCCTCTCCTCTCTCTTCCTCCTTACTCTCTAATACTCCCCCGCACGCTTGATCTGCAGGGCACCATGGGGACCAAAGATCAAGGGTGGACTAGTGTCATCTACCTCATTAAAAACCTCAACAAAGAAAACCTCTTGGGATAAAACTTTGTTAAGGGAAAAAGAGTATAGACTCCACTATCCATGATGTCCCTTGACCTTGGTTTGCAAAGAACTAGCTCCCTTCTCTTCATGATTTGAACCGCTCCTACTCCTTAGCCCACCTTGCCTTTAGCACATTCCTTATGATCTCCATCCTTGCGCCTTTAGAATTTCTTTGAGGCTCTCATAGTCTCCTTTACCCCTTAAACAAGTGATAAAGAAGAAAAGAATAAGTGTTTGCTATGAGGAATATCAAAGAAAATTTCTAAAAGTGTGACAATTTAAGAGAACATATTAAAGACTAAAGACTAGTAATGAAGCTAAGGTAATGAATTTATGAATTAAAATAGAGAAGAGTTTAGAGCACAGCCTTTATGGTGTTTTGATGGATAGGAGGGAGAGAGTTGATCACTGTTGCGGTTTGGAATTCCTCCTTGAGACCGCTCCTCTAACCATGGTTTTAAACCCGGTCAGTTTTATTTGTCAGACTGACACATGCCCACTGAATCGGACATAACTTTCGAACGGCTGCTCGGATTGGTATGATTCCACTTCCACTGGCAAGATGACTCTGTGGTCTCGAACTTTAATGAAGAACGCGGAAGCCGAATCGCAGTCGAAGGGTTTCGTCCGAGTCGATCTTTGAGACGCTTAGGCTGAGCTTTAAGTAAAGACTTTTGCTTGTGGCCGAGCAGAATCTGTGAGGTACGGTCTGAAGTCACTTGATCTCCCCCGTAACCTTTACTTGATGATGGGCTGAAACCTCATCACCTCAGTTGAAGCCTTGTGCATCACCGTTCTTGTGCACATCCAATCAACAGTTGAAACCTTGTGCATCACCTTTCCTAAAGACCATTGTGCACATCCGATCAACAACTTGGCACTAACACACATGCTCTTGGACTGATTCATCACCTTCCACCAGCTTAACAAAGACTTGGTGGCCCTTGGTTCTAACTCCAGGCATTGTGCTGCGCTCTTACATGGCTATCTTGTAGCCTTCAACCTCGCCACTTCTTCTCCTTGAGATAGTGAGCGAGCTCCACACAATCTTCAATGCTGAAACTGAAACCAAAAATCAATGGAACAGATTCTAAACAAGAGATTGTTAGAGATTAGAGAATAGAGAATATAGAATATTACTGAAAATAAAATAGAATTTAGAGAATAAGTAACCAGAGAATTAGTAACCAAGAGTATAGAGTATAGTAGAGTATATGGGCGGAAGTATAAGGTGAGTGGAGAGTAGAATAGAGAATTTGCTCAAGAGTTCTTATGGACAGAGTTATACTCTGTTTTCTTGAGTTTGCAGAAGCTTTGACAGCCAAGAGCATCCAACATTCAACAAGACTTTGGTGCTTTAATGGCTGAAACACATGGACCGTTTGGAAAATTAATTTCTCCAACGGTTTGGACCTAACTCATGGTAGAATCACTTAAACAAAGTGTTCTCCAAGATCTTAAGGCTTTAGATCCACGAAAATAACATATAGAAGATGTTTTTTCGTGGTCCAAGCAAAGAAGAAACAACAAAAGCCTTTGGAACAACCTATTGTCCAACGGTTAAAAGAATGCATCTTTGAACAGCTTTAGTCTAGTTGACCAAGCGGACATGAGATGCGAAAATTAAGATCTCTCTCTTCTTCAAGCTTGAATCTGGACACACCATAGGGCCAGAAACAAAGCTTTCTCAACATTGAGAAGAAGAAGTAGCGATTTAGTAATTAAGCCTTTAAAGGAAATTTAACAAAAGCAAAATTAAACCTTTAGAGGAAAATTAACTAAATCCTAAGAGAGCTAAATCCTAAGAATTTCGTGGCTCATACAAGCACACAAGGACCGTGAATCCTCACCATGAACAACACAATTTGCTCAATGGTTCATCACTTCCCACACATCCCAAAATAAACAAAGCTATTACCAAATCGGTAAAGCTTAAGGATGGGGCTTGTAAAATCGATTTCTTTCCACACACTTGGTCTACAAATTCTAACAAGACAAGAGACCAAGCTTACTCAACAATGAGCTGCTAGAGAATCGATTTAATCAACAAAAGCAAAATTAAAGCTTTAAAGAAACTAAGCTAAGCGATTTAACACCTAAGCAAAGTCTAAAACTTTAACTAAGCTAACTCCTAAGAAAACGACTTTGAGAATGAGTTTAAATCACCAAGAACAGAACCTGCTCTGATACCATGTTGGGATTTATGAGACAAAGCTCACAAGAGAGGGTAGACAAACACTTGGTGAATGAATCCCCCTTTACCCACAACAAACTAACTCATTCTCAAGGGGGAGGAGAGAACATCAACTTGTGATGAACTCCCCATAAACAAGCTAGATAGAACCCAAATACTAGAGAGTAAGCGGATCCTAACTAGGAGAAGCACTAGTTTGAGACTTATCCTCTTCTAGTATCACAACACTTAGAGTTTGTGTACTTAGGAGAAGGAGGATTAAGAATCAGTAATCTAGGCTAAGTAAAGCAGTAAATAAGAAGAGTTTAGGTGGATTTGAGAAGAGAATAGGCTGCCTTAAGGGCAGCCCCTAACCGCTAATCCTAAACTCTCTACATTGTTAATATGAAACAAGAACACAAGTATAGAGAGGAAATCGGTTTCCCATAAGCCTCTCTCTCTTGTAGGGCCTCGCTTTCCTCCTCTCAAACTCGGCCTCTCTATCTACTGGACCGAGCGCAGGCCTAAGGGCCGAGACTGTACGGACGGGCCTTCTCTTCATCGTACGGACGGGCCTTCTCTTCATTGTACGGACGGGCCTGTACGGACGGGCCGGTACGGACGGGCCTGTACGGACGGGCCTTCTCTTCATCGTGTTCACGGCCTAACTGGCCGCTCACCGGACATGGGTCCGTTCACGGACACGGTACATGGTACCGGACACGGTACATGGTCGCTCACGGACACGGACATGGCCTTACCGGCCTTTACATGGCCTTTCCGGCCTTTCTTCTCTTCTTCCAAGGCTCGGCCTTACCGGCCTCTCCTCTCTCTTCCTCCTTACTCTCTAATAGTTTCTGGGGTTAAAATGTGTCTTAATCGAATGCAACTAACTAATTATAAGAGTTTGAGATGGATGTGGAGAGTTTAAAAGCCACTTATATCCATTTTGTCCCAAAACAGGCTAAAACCAAGAAAACATTGCTTAGTAGCTGTAAACAGCTATGTTAGTGTTTATGGGGTTAAAATGTGTCTTAATCCAATGCAACTAACTAATTATAAGTGTTTGAGATAGATGTGGAGAGTTTATAAGCCACTTATATCCATTTTGTCCCAAAACATGCTAAAACCAAGAAAACATTGCTTAGAAGCCGTAAACAGCTATGTTAGTGTTTATGGGGTTAAAATGTGTCTTAATCCAATGCAACTAACTAATTATAAGAGTTTAAGACATATGTGGAGAGTTTAAAAGCCACTTATACCCTTTTTGTCCCAAAACAGGCTAAAACCAAGAAAACATTGCTTAGAAGCTGTAAACAGCTATGTTAGTGTTTCTGGGGTTAAAATGTGTCTTAATCGAATGCAACTAACTAATTATAAGAGTTTGAGATAGATGTCGAGAGTTTAAAAGCCACTTATACCCATTTTGTCCCAAAAGAGGCTAACAGCAAGAAAATATTGCTTAGTAGCTGTAAACAGCTATGTTTGTGTTTATGGGGTTAAAATGTGTCTTAATCCAATGCAACTAACTAATTATAAGAGTTTGAGATAGATGTGGAGAGTTTAAAAGCCACTTATACCCATTTTATCCCAAAACAGGCTTAAACCAAGAAGACATTGCTTAGAAGCTGTAAACAGCTATGTTAGTGTTTATGGGGTTAAAATGTGTCTTAATCCAATGCAACTAACTAATTATATGAGTTTGAGATAGATGTGGAGAGTTTAAAAGCCACTTATACCCATTTTGTCCCAAAACAGGCTAAAACCAAGAAAACATTGCTTAGAAGCTGTAAACAGCTATGTTAGTGTTTTTGGGGTTAAAATGTGTCTTAATCCAATGCAACTAACTAATTATAAGAGTTTGAGATAGATGTGGAGAGTTTAAAAGCCACTTATACCCATTTTGTCCCAAAACAAACTAACAGCAAGAAAAAATTGCTTAGTAACTTTAAACAGCTATGTTTGTGTTTATGGGGTTAAAATGTGTCTTAATCCAATGCAACTAACTAAGTATAAGAGTTTGAGATAGATGTGGAGAGTTTAAAAGCCACTTATACCCATTTTGTCCCAAAACAGGCTAAAACCAAGAAAACATTGCTTAGTAGCTGTAAACAGCTATGTTAGTGTTTATGGGGTTGAAATGTGTCTTAATCCAATGCAACTAATAATTATAAGACTTTGAGATAGATGTGGAGAGTTTAAAAGCCACTTATATCCATTTTGTCCCAAAACAGGCTAAAACCAAGAAAACATTGCTTAGAAGATGTAAACAGCTATGTTAGTGTTTCTGTTAGACTTTGTAGAATAAAGAAGAGAATCAAGAGATTGATGAGAGATATCGGTAGACAAAGAGAATGAGGAAGAAGAAAAGATTAGGTTATTGTTCCATAAGAATACATATTACAATGTAGGCTAAAGCCTATATATATCAAGGGAAAATTAGGGCTACACCCTCTACCAACCGATCGTATAAGTGATAGGGACAAGGAGAGAGATAGAACTAATCCCAACGGTGATAGTGACCCGTCCTAGTCTCCTTAAACACAACATAACCCGTGACTCCACTTGTTCCTCCTCTCTAACGGCTACAAGTGACATTCTAGATCCTTCTCATGGGCCTAAGGAGAGCAGGCCTCCTCATTGTCTTTACACACTTACATGACTCGGCCTTATTGCTTGGTTGTACGGAGACGGCCCCATAATTGTACGGACGGCCATGGCTGCCTTAGGCTTATTCTCTTGATCAATACTCCCCCTCAAGCTTAGCCGAGAGAAATGGCTAAGCTTGGAACCCGTGAAGCAGCACCTCATTAAAAAAAACCTTGACTTAGAAAACCTCATGGGACAAAACCAAGTCAAGGGAAAAAGAGTGTGCTGTCCACGGATTAGGGAAGCTTGATCATGGCCGTGTAATGTCTACAAGTCCAAGTTTGCTGTAGATGTGATCACAAACCTTAGAGCTTGCAGACTTGGTGAAGATGTCAGCTAGCTGATCTTGACTCCTTGTGTGGCATGGTAACACCACTCCTTCTTCAATCTTCTCTCTCACCTTGTGGCAATCGCTTTCTATGTGCTTGGTCCTCTCATGAAAGACTGAGTTTGTGGCAATGTGGATGGCCGCTTCATTGTCGCAGTGCATGGTCATGGGCTGCTTTGTCTCGATGCCTAAGTCCTTGAGTAGGCCCTTCAGCCATGTCATCTCGTTAGTGAGCTTCCTCATAGCTCTATACTCGGCCTCGGCGCTAGAGCATGAAACCACCTTTTGTTTCTTAGACCTCCATGTAACCAAGTTGCCTCCAACAAACGTGCAGTACCCAGTGGTGGATCTCCTATCCAGCGTGTCGCCATTGTAATCCGCATCACAATAGCCAACGATTTCGGTGTTGTCATTCTTGCCCATCCAAATACCTTGACCCGGACTGCCCTTGAGATAGCTTAGGATCCTTTCGACTTGACTCCATTGGTACTTGCTTGGTGCCTTCATATGTTGGCTAACCTGATTCACAGCATAAGATATGTCAGGTCGTGTGATAGTAAGGTATATCAGCTTACCTACAAGCCGGCGGTAGCGTGTGACGTCTAAGAATGGCTCGTCCATTGGTTCCTTAGGTCGGCCTTCTTTTGCCCGTAAGCTCTCCCCCTTTCGCTTGAGCTGGTAATCTTCATCAAGGGGCGTAGCAACCGGAGACACACCAAGCTTGCCAGTCTCCTCTAACAAGTCAAGAGTATACTTGCGTTGTGAGAGGAAGAGTCCTTCCGGTGAGCGACAAATCTCAATACCAAGAAAGTATTTGAGTTCCCCAAGGTCCTTGATGTCAAATACCGACTTGAGAGAGTCCTTGGTGTCCTGAATGGCCGCCTTATCATCACCAGTCACGATGATGTCGTCGACGTATATGAGCACCACCACCCAACCAATAGAGGTGCGACGCGTGAAGAGAGTATGATCAGCCTCCGATCGCGTAAAACCATCAGTCTTGAGAGTGGAGCTTAGTTTGTGGTACCACGCTCGTGGGGACTGCTTAAGGCCATAGATGGCCTTACGTAGCCTCAAGACTTTTCCGGGTGTAACCATGTCTTCAAGGCCGGGAGGAGGCGTCATGTACACTTCTTCATCAAGTTCACCTTGAAGGAAGGCGTTCTTCACATCCATCTGCCATAAGTCCCATGAGAGGTTGACAGCAAGTGACAGCACAACCCGAACCGTATGGAGCTTGGCCACGGGTGCAAAGGTGTCCGTGTAGTCCGCACCATAGGTTTGGGTGAAGCCACGGGCCACTAACCTGGCTTTATGCCGTTCAATGTCACCATTGCTCAAATACTTTATGGTAAACACCCATTTGGAGCTAACTGCCCGCTTGCCTTGAGGAAGATCCGATTCGTCCCACGTATGATTCCGGATCATGGCGCCAGTTTCATCCTTGACCGCATCTAACCAAACTTGATGTTCCTTGGCTTCATCATATGTCTGCCGGATCCAATTGGCGTCCACTTGGCCGAAGAAAGCTTGGTGATCAGCAGGTAACAGCTCAAGGGAACAAACGGACTGAATGGGATGAGCGACAACTTGGCTGTTGTAATAGACACGCTTGTTCTTCCAAGTGGAGGGATCCGATCGAGATCTGGTGCTCCGACGCAGGACTGGTGCCGGAGGTGGATCCACGCTAGGCAACACGGTGGACGTACCGTCCGTAGGAGCCGTCTCCGTGTTTTCCTCGGTAGAGGCCGCCGCCGGAGCATGCGTGTCCGTTGTAGGGCCAGGGACGGGAACACCGGTTATGGGTAGGCCAGACTCGAGAGATTCACCATCTTGGGCTGAACCATTGTCATTTGCATCTCCTTGGTCAGACCCACCATCGGTAGAAACTTGACTTAGTGTTGGCCGCACGGCACCCGTTGGTGGAGATGGGTTGCCAAGGTGATCAAGAAGGAACCGTAGACTCGAAGCTCGGTCATTAGGTGAGTGAGAGAGATCTTTAAGGCTGTTCCAATCCCTCTTGTCATGGTAGCCCACATGTTCTAGAAACCGGACATCTCGAGAGACATATAGTCGACTTGTGGCCGGATCATAACATTTGTACCCCTTTTGTGTGGTGGAGTAGCCAATGAACATACACTTTGTACTTTTGGCATCCAGCTTACTCCTTTGTTCTCCTGGTACTAACACAAAACAAACACAGCCGAAAACTCGTAAGTGATCAAGAGATGGTTTAAATTTGTTTAGTACTTCAAATGGAGATAAGTCATGAAGAACTCTAGTTGGTGTTCGGTTGATTAGGTAGCATGCAGTCATCACGGCATCACCCCAATATCGTTTAGGAACACTCGAATGGAACATGATTGCCCGCGCCACTTCCATGAGGTGCCGGTTCTTCCTCTCGGCCACACCATTTTGTTGTGGCGTGTAGGGACAACTAGTTTGATGGAGAATGCCATGCTTGGAGAGATGTTCTTTGAACTTGCAACTTGTGTATTCCCCCCCATTATCAGACCTAAGTACCTTAAGTTTAGCATTGAAGTGATTAGTCACATAATTTTGAAAATTGATAAAGGCATCAAATACTCTATCTTTAGATGGCAACAAGGTAATCCAAGTGTACTTTGATTTTTCATCAATAAAAGTCACAAAATACTTGTTATTATCTCTAGATAGGCATGGTGATGTCCAAACATCTGAGTGAACTAAATCAAAACAATTCTCATAAATAGTAGTTGACTTAGGAAAGATAGACTTGCAATGTTTTCCAAGAATACAAGGTTCACAAGTAGAATTATCAAAAGAAATATTAGGAAACATCAACCCTGAAGCACGTGAATGTGGGTGGCCTAGCCTAGCATGCCACACCATATTCGAATCAACAACAAAACAAGACTTAGTAGAAGATAAATTTGGATCGGTTTTCTCTAGGACATAGAGATCTCCACTCCCTTGCCCTTCTCCAAGAACCTTTCCAGTCTCAATATCCTGAAAATAAACATTGTTAGGACCAAAGATTGCATAACAATTCAAATCATTTGTGGCCCTCTTAACCGATAGTAAATTGGAGGTAAAGGTAGGCATAAAGAAAGCTTTTGAGGTTTTATCAAATAGTTTCAAGTCCCCTATTCCCTTTACTGGTATTTGTTCTCCATTTGCAATAACAACATTTCCTAAGGCCGGTTTTATGTTGTCAATTAAACTAGGGTTACTAATCATATGATGTGAGGCTCCCGAGTCAATAACAAGCGATTTGCTAGGCCTAGAAGTAAAGAAAGAGATACCAGACTCCTTGAGTGAAGCAATGGAGCGGATGAGAGCCTCAAGGTCTGACTTCCTCACCACATCTCCGTAGGCTGCGGTCATGGCCACCTCATCTCCCTGCTTTGATGATCCGGCTCCTTTATCGCTAACCGCTTCCTTTGAGAGGTTGGCTTTGAACTTGGCCGGCTTGAGATGAGGATGGAGAACCCAGCACTTGTCTTTCAGATGACCCCGCTTCTTGCAGTGGTCGCACACCAACAACTTCCTCTCCTCTTGCTTGTACATTCCTTTGTTGGCCGAAGCAAGCTCCCCCTTACCGCTAAACAAATCAAGGGATCCTTGCTCTTTCTGAATTTGGGAGCAAATATCTTCAAAGGAGGGGAGCTTCTCTGCCCTTAGGATGTGCTTCAAGAGGTCGTTGAAGGACGGGTTCAAGGTAAGTAGGAGTCCGAAGACTTTGTCTTGCTCCTTTCTTTCGTTTAGCACACTTGCCTCAAGTGTACTTGGCCGCAACATGTCAAGCTCGGACCATAGTGCACGGAACTTACCAAGATGCTTAGTGAACTCCACATCATCTTGGTTAAGATCATTTATGGCCTTCTTGACCTCAAAGACTCTAGTCATGTTAGAGACATTACCATACACGCCTTTAAGTGTTTCCCACAGTTCCTTGGCCGTCTCGCAATATGAGTAGGCCTCAAGGATAGGTGTGTCCAGAGAGTTTTGGAGAACAGATAGGACAACTTGGTCTTCTTGGAACCATTTGGCCTTCCTCTCGCTCTCTTCCTCCGCTTCCGCCTCGGAAGCGTCCTCTCCTTTGGGGTTTTTCTTTGGGACATAGTCGGACTCGACATGACTCCAAAGGCCACGACCTCCAAGGGCGGTTCTTGTGGTTCTTGTCCACAGCAAGTAGTTTGTCCCCTTTAGGACAACCGGTGAAACAATGGGCTTGGCGTTTTCCATGGTCGGATTTCTATGGACCGATGGGTAAAGCTTTTACCCAGAGAATAAAAGAGATGCGAGTGAGAAGAAACGAAGAT